>NC_133332.1:279602341-279920559 GCF_042186555.1 Aquarana catesbeiana | reverse complement strand
TATCAGGATCCATGCTCACTCATTCTGGAGAAATGATGTATCACAAGAACTGGATAGGAGTCTATTCAAACTCACATTTCTCCAGTTTGATGTAAAGTTGATTCTGCCTTAGTCTCTCGAAGACAGTACAGATATGCTTGCGATGTTCCTTCAAATTAACAGAAAAAGTTAGAGCATCATCCAAATATGCTATTACAAACTGGTCCAACAAATCTTACAAAACATCATAATGAAATGTTGGAAAGTTGCGGGAGCATTGCAAATGCCAAAAGGCATGACCGAAGACTCAAAATGTCCTTATCTGGATCTGAAAGCAGTTTTCCATTAGTCTCTGGGGTGAATGCAGACAAAGTTGTATGCCTCCTTTAAATCTAATTTAGTAAAGACCTTGGCAGAGCGAAGTCTCTCGAGCATTTCTGGAATCAGAAGGAGTGGATAGTGATTTTTAATTGTGATCTCGTTTCAAACCCTGTAGTCGATACATGAATGCAGGGTGAAGTCCTTTTTCTCAATGAACAACAAGGGTTTCCTAGCAGGGGAGGTTGAGTGTCTGATAAAACCTCTCTAAATTCTCATCAAGCCACTCCCTAAGTACCTTCAATTTAGGTTCTGATAGAAAATAAAGATTGTCAAAAGGGTATTTCTGCCCCTGGAAGCAATTCAATGGGACAGTCATATGGGCGATGAGGAGGCAGTCAATTGGCATTCTTTTTATCACAAAACTCTGCACACTTATGATACTGTGGAGGAAGCTTGTCATATGACTGGGTAGTTACAAGCACTGCTCATGAATCCTGGGTTGGTGGAGGGCTTATTAGATAAGATTCTTTACAATGGTCAGACGTAAAATGTATAGTCCGCGTATCCCAGTTGATGGAGGCATTATGGATAGGATGATAGGGAACTTGGGTGATGTGATCAGCTGAAAACTGATAGTCTCATGATGGGTAACAGGTCCTGATGACAAAGGTGAGCCATCCAGTTTCCATATCAATAGGGGCATGTTTATTTCTTATTTGAATGCTATTTTGGGCAAATTAAATATCCATGAAGTTTCCCCTGGCCCCAGAGTCCATCATAGTGCAGCAAGGGATTTCACAGCTTTCAATGATTAGCTTTCTGGGGATGACAAAGAATGAACTTTATTTACTCCCTGAATCAAAGGAGAGGCAGACTGAGAAATTAAGTTTATTTGTTCGGACACTGTAACATCAGTTGCCGCAATTGTTCTTTTAAATATATTGGGACAATTAACTGCGTAATGTCAGCTCTCCATAACAAAGACTTAAGTTCTCTGAGCGGCGTCTTTCTTTCTCCTGTGTAGAAATAGATTTTTTAACCACTTGCCAACCATGCTTTAGCCAAATGACTGCTACAGCGTGGTCTAGTTCTGGGACGCGGTCACATGACGGTTTCCCGTAATCACAATTGCTGTGGGCGGTGCGCTCTGTGATCGCAGTGTCTAAAGGACACTGCTGATCACATGTTGAGGTAAAGAGCCAATCAGCAGCTTGAGGTAAAGTGTCCAATCACAGCTGATCACGGATGTCAACAGAAGCCAGTTATCGGCACACTTTTCATCATGCTAACAGAATGAGGTGAGCAGAAGAGAGCCAATACCCAGCTTCTCTAAAAGGGACATCTACACTGATAATCAGGCATTGATTATCAGTGTCCTGATTATCAGTGCAGTCCCACCAGTCACTGCTGCCAATCAGCGTCCACCAGTGCTGACAATCAGTGCCCATCAGTGCCACCTATCAGTGCCCACCAGTGCCACCTATCAGTGCCTCCTCATCAGTGTCCATTAGTGCAGCCTATCAATGCCGCCTAGAAGTGCAGCCTCATCGGTGCACATCAGTGAAGGAGAAAAATCACCTATTTGCAAAATTTTATAACTATGAAAACTTTTTTTTTCAAATATTTTGACCTTTGTTTATTTAGCAAAAAGTAAAATCCAGTGGTGATTAAATACCACCAAAAAGAAAGCTCTATTTGTGAGAAAAAAAAAGATAAACATTTTGTTTGGGTACAGTGTTGCAAGACTGTGCAATTGTTATCCAAAGTGTGACAGCGCTGAAAGCTGAAAATTGGCCTGGGCAGGTAGGGGGTAAAAGTGCCCAGTAGGCAAGTAGTTAATATCATCCACCTGCATAGCTTTAGGTGTGTCAGAATCTGGAAGAACTCTTTGTCCCCTAACCACTGGGCACTTAAACCCCCTTCCTAACCAGACCAATTTTCAGCTTTCGGTGCGCTCACATTTTGAATGATAATTACTCAGTCATGAAACACTGTACCCATATGAAATTTTTGTCCCTTTTTTCACACAAATAGAGCTTTCTTTTGGTGGTTTTTAATCACCGCTGGGTTTTTTATTTTTTGTGCTATAAATCAAAAAAGACTGAAAATTCTAAAAAAAAAAAAAAAAAAAAAAAAAAAAAATAAAATTATTTGTTCCTGTTAAAATTTATTGCAGAGTATTGGCACGTATTGGCGGATTATTGGTGAGTATTGGCAGAGTATTGGCGAGTTTTGGCAGAGTATTGCACAGTGTTGCAGAGTATTGGCAGTGTATTGCACAGTGTTGCAGAGTATTGGCAGAGTATTGCACAGTGTTGGCAGAGTAATGCACAGTGTTGGCAGAGTATTGCACAGTGTTGGCGGAGTATTGCACAGTGTTGGCAGAGTATTGCACAGTGTTGGCAGAGTATTGCACAGTGTTGGCAGAGTATTGCACAGTGTTGGCAGAGTATTGCACAGTGTTGGCAGAGTATTGCACAGTGTTGGCAGAGTATTGCACAGTGTTGGCAGAGTATTGCACAGTGTTGGCAGAGTATTGCACAGTGTTGGCAGAGTATTGCACAGTGTTGGCAGAGTATTGCACAGTGAGGCAGAGTATTGCACAGTGAGGCAGAATATTGGCAGAGTATTGCACAGTGTTGCAGAGTATTGCACAGTGTTGCAGAGTATTGCACAGTGTTGCAGAGTATTGCACAGTGTTGGCAGAGTATTGCACAGTGTTGGCAGAGTATTGCACAGTGTTGGCAGAGTATTGCACAGTGTTGGCAGAGTATTGCACAGTGTTGCAGAGTATTGCACAGTGTTGGCAGAGTATTGCACAGTGTTGGCAGAGTATTGCTCAGTGTTGGCAGAGTATTGGCGAGTTTTGGCAGAGTATTGCACAGTGTTGCAGAGTATTGGCAGTGTATTGCACAGTGTTGCAGAGTATTGGCAGAGTATTGCACAGTGTTGGCAGAGTAATGCACAGTGTTGGCAGAGTATTGCACAGTGTTGGCAGAGTATTGCACAGTGTTGGCAGAGTATTGCACAGTGTTGGCAGAGTATTGCACAGTGTTGGCAGAGTATTGCACAGTGTTGGCAGAGTATTGCACAGTGAGGCAGAGTATTGCACAGTGAGGCAGAGTATTGCACAGTGAGGCAGAGTATTGGCAGAGTATTGCACAGTGTTGCAGAGTATTGCACAGTGTTGGCAGAGTATTGCACAGTGTTGGCAGAGTATTGCTCAGTGTTGGCAGAGTATTGCTCAGTGTTGGCAGAGTATTGCACAGTGTTGGCAGAGTATTGCACAGTGTTGGCAGAGTATTGCACAGTGTTGGCAGAGTAATGCACAGTGTTGGCAGAGTAATGCACAGTGTTGGCAGAGTATTGCACAGTGTTGGCAGAGTAATGCACAGTGTTGGCAGAGTATTGCACAGTGTTGGCAGAGTATTGCAGTGTTGGCAGAGTATTGCACAGTGTTGCAGAGTATTGCAGATTATTGGCACAGAGCAGCGCTGTGGGCACTAAACTTCCAGCCCACAATGCTGCTGCAATCTCTCCCCCTCTCCCATCGTACTGTACCGATCGGTACAGAGAGGAGAGGGAGGAACCAGCGTCATTTGACGGAACGATCGCATGGTAAACGGCCGCTATTAGCGGCTATTTACCGTGATCCGTGATGCGCCTCAGGACCCGGCGGTCACGGATGTTCCCGGGTGCGCGCCCCAGGGGGCATGCGGGAGCAACATTCTGGAAGGACGTCCCCCGGACGTCCACCCAGAATAAGCCGACCACGCTGTAGCCATCTTTCGGCTATGGCCTGGTCGGCAAGTGGTTAATAGCAAACTGACTAGTAGAAAAATGCATGCTTCAATTACTGCCTAGAATTCCCAGTCTCTCCTTTCTGTAAGTCTCTTCTCAATTTGAATACATACAAGAAGAGGGGAGGTGAAGATGTGAGGGCAGTGCCGAGGCTGACCAACCCACATGGACACCCAAAGAAAATTAAATGGGCTTTCTCGGTACTGATAGAATGACAATATTGATTTAGTAAAATATAAATTTTATTTTTATTCTATACTAGTATACAAACAACATTTGGTTAAAAACTGTACCACAGTATACACCACACATAAACTGACTAATAATGGGTTCCCCCGTAAATTTCTGTCAAGGTGGGGTATAGATATTCCTCTACCGGTTTCGCTGAATAACTGCTTCTTCAGGCGGATAAAGGGTCTATGTAAGAACAATATATTAAAATCATACAAAAAAAGTAGAATAGGCAATAATTACAAGGCAGACTAAATACAATAACATTGATACAAAAAGAAGACCTGCTCACCCGGGTAGACCAAAAACAGCTAATGGCGAGATCCAATAAATTCCCCCTGCGGCGGACAAGGGGGAGTGCAGAGGACTGTCTCTAATTGAGGTAATAATGCATAGAATAAATATGAATAGTAAACATATAAATGTTGGAAAATGGGGAGGTGTGATGGTAAAAAAGCCACATTGTGGATAGAGAAAAAAGGGGAGAGGGGTGAGCAGAGGGAGAAAGAGGTGAAAAGAGGAAGAAAAGAAGGGAGTGGGGGGGGAGAGAAGGAAAGGGAAGGTAGAGGGGGAGGGAAAAAAAAGGGGGGAAGAGGGAAAAGATAGGGAGGAGGGAGGGATGAAGGTAAGGGAAGGGGGGAGGGGAAAGAACCGGGAAAGGCGGGGGGGGGGAGTAGGAAAAGAGGGGGGAGAGGGGGAGGGGGAAGGAAAAAAGAAAGGGATAAGTGGGAGGGAGGATAGATGAGGAGAGGAGAGAAAAGGGGGGGAGGAGAGGGGGGGCCGGGAACGAGAGGGGGGTAGGGAGGGAAATGGGGGGAGGGGGAGAAAGGAAAGGAGGAACAACAGTGAAGGAGACAAGAAGAAGGGGGGAGATGGAAGAAGGGAGAGAAGGGTGAAAAAATGAAAAGGGGAAAGAGAGGGGGGGGGATGGGGAAGGAGAGAGGGGAAAGGGGAAGGGGTGGGAAGGAGAAAGGTGGGGGGAGGGGTTGGTGATAGAGCCAAAAGGTGAGGGGAATACCACACACAGTAACTAATATTTGTTTAGTAAACTCACCAAGCTAACATATGTAGTAAAGGAAATTACTGGGGCTGGATGTAATGCAGAGCGAAGGAGCTTTAGATACAAAGGTGCGTCTTGCTGGGTGGCTATTTAACTGTACAAGAGCCACTGGAGTTTGGCGAACACAGGTAGCTGGTAACTATTGTGTGTCCTTAGGGAAGGGTAAGCTAGAAGGGAAGCAAAAACAAAAACGGACATAGCTGGATATCAGGATAATCCAGTGCAGGAAGGGAGGGGGATGGACAATATGGGGCAGACAAGGGTAGAACAAAGGACACTGAATGGAGTGTATAGCTACACACCGGGGATACCTTACCTGGGAAGCCCTCCGTCCATGCATCAGCCCCGCATGGAGAGACGCTGCTGCTCACACAGCGGTCCCTAAGGACCGCTATAAGAGCTCCTCAACCCTGCAGACGCCAGTGCACGCTGCCGAGGGCGGCGTCTGACGTCACAGGACCAGTTTACCCGCACTGCGCAGGTGCACGGTTCCGTGCTCCTGTGCACGTGCATCCCGATGAAACCTATAGGTCGAAAGGCCCAGGCGAATCAGGGCAAGCTAGGGTGGCTGGTAACGCCCCCTGCCAGGGAAAACACAAGTCTGCCGAGGGAATCTTAAAGGGGATACATACCGCCAAAACCGCCACCAGGGAGAGCAAGTCCTCTGTACAAATAATAAAGCAGTTATAGCATTACAAGTTACATAGAGTTAGCAATAAATGACATGAGAAAGTAAAAACTGAAAACAAACATCATAGATAGCTAAAAAGTCCTGGAATTACTGAAAACCAGGAGAATTACAATCAGGGAATATGGAGCACCTGGATCGATCTGGGCATTGGGAAGGTATCGGCATCCTAGGGCAGGAGGCAGGCATTTTCATGACATGTACCTAATAGGGATATATTGCAAAATAGAATGTGAAAAATAAAAAATAATGAAATAAAAATAGGAAATATTTTTAGGCGGGGGGGGGGGGGGTATATGGGAGACTCACAGGAGCAGTTTATAAGAGAGGCATTACACCTACATGTCATCGGTCGGCAAGTGGTTAATAGCAAACTGACTAGTAGGAAAACGCATGCTTCAATTACTGCCTAGAATTCCCAGCTTCTCCTTTCTGTAAGTCTCTTATCAATTTGAATAAATAATTTAATAAAAGTCTTGAGATCATCAGGATTTTCTACTCTGGCAAACTCACGTTTTACTTGTTCAGAGAGTCCTTGATGGAACTGACTTTTTTGCGTTGCTGGATTCCAAGTGGTATCTGAAATCCAACATAAACTGTGCAACTTTGCCTCAGCAGTAGCGCAGCAGTTAGGATCATCAAAAACTTGATTCATGACATCTACAAAAGAAGTAAAATTATCCAAGATGGGCTTGTCTTGCTCCACATAAGGGGAGTGCCAGGCTAAGGCTTCCCTAGTCAGAAGGTTGATAATAAACAGCACCTTTTTCCTGTCAGACGTAAATGCAGCAGGTTGCATCTGAAAGTATATACGGCATTTATTAAGGAAACCCCTGTAATGGCGGCGGTATCCATTAAACTTGAGTGGTAGGGGCATACGTGCATTAGTATCTACTGCAGCAGTGTCTCCAGAATGTAAGTTCCGCAATTGTCTATGCAGATCAAGGATGTCCTCTTGTAGCCCTTTCACTTTAACTTGTAATTTAGAAAACTTTTCCTGGTAGTTACACCAAACACTTGCAATTCACCAATTCGCACCAAAAGGAGCCACAGCAGCTGCTACAATGGCCCCCATGTTTTCGGCCAGATTATTCTGCCATTGTCTAGAGTCAGGCTCAGTGGCCAGTAAC
The DNA here is from genome assembly GCF_042186555.1 of Aquarana catesbeiana. Lineage (NCBI taxonomy): Eukaryota > Metazoa > Chordata > Amphibia > Anura > Ranidae > Aquarana > Aquarana catesbeiana. The sequence continues at coordinate 279,913,349 of NC_133332.1, read as the reverse complement.
TATAGCAGTGGAGCAGCACCCACTGACAGGCGGGACAGGTATACAAACAGGTCACCCTGGTGGATGACATAAATTCACCTGAAGTGCGGGGTCTAAGTACTATTCATTAGAGCTCCCGATAGTGGAGATGGATAGTGCTACGTGTTAGTACCAGTTCACTGTCCTAAGGATCGCCCCACCAGGAGGTGAGCAAGCCAGGGGCCAGTATCAGATAGGGAACAGGCAAAAGCGTAGTCAGTAAACAAGCCAAAGGTTGGTAACGAATAGTTTCAGATTGGGATTAGGCAGAAGCATAGTAGAGGAACAAGCCAAAGGTCGGCAACGAATGGTAGCGAAGATACAGACGGCAGCAGGAGAGACCAGAGCGAGATATTGGCTGGAGAGAGCACTATAGTCTGGCAAACAGGCAGTAAAGAGACATGGCTTAAATCAGGAAGTTCATGGAAGGAGTAAAGGGTTCAAGGTTCATGCAAAAATAAGGTACAAGGCAAGATTGCCTAACAGATACAAAGTGAGCTGTACAGCATCTCCTCGTGGCTCAGCGGGAAGAGTCATTGCCTGAAGCAGCAGAGGTCCCAGGTTAGAGGGGAGGGGGAAGAGAAAACTAGAAAGAGAACAAGGGGAAGCATGCCCTGAACCATCTGAACCAGAGGCTCATACATAGGGCTGCAAATAGGCATCCACACCCTCATACTCTCCTCCCAGTAGTAGTACTGAAGTAAAAGGAGGACAGAACTGAGTGATCCCTAGTCATCCAGGTATCACACTACCGCACTATGAGGTACAGGAATCAAATCACTGATCGTGAGACAAAAATGTTTGATAGTCCATGATTGTCAGGAAGTAGGTGCAGCATTCCCATGTAGCTGTAAATCTGGAGATAATGGATTGGACTTTATCCATATTTTGTCTGTGTTTCAAGAGGGTGCAGAAGACGCCCATGTAAAAGAAGCCTAAATAGTCATCACTCAGTTTCAGAACCTTCAATAACTTAGTTCAAATATATTTCTTTTGTTATTAAAGAATGTAAATACCATTTAGCATGTTACAGTTTGTCTTGAGCAGGGATGGGCAACTTTTAAGGCCTCATGTCCATGGACGTTTTTACAGCCACTTTTTTGAGCATTTTTTGCAGCTTAAAAACTCCTCTCTGTGTTAGTCTATGGCTTCATGCCCACCATGGCATTTCTGAGCTGTAAGTGGCATAGGCATTTTAAGCTCCAAAAAAAAAACCCCAGAACCAGTGTGCGTTCTGAGGTTCCAGCGACAGAGCTGTGGAAATGCCGGTATAAGGTGTTAAACGCGATTTAACGGGGCTTAACGCTGTATACACAGCATTATGCACCGTCCCACGTTTCTCTGTCTATTCAAAATCAATGGTTCCCCATCGGAGCCCATTGATTTGAATAGAAGTCTCACCAGAAGTCGGATCAAGGTGATCCGACTTGCGGTGCGACTTGTGTGCTGAGAATCTTGAAGAGGAAACCCGACACAATTTTGCGTGAGGTTCCCCCCAAGATGCATACCAGACCCTTATCCGAGCATGCAGCCCTGCAGGTCAGGAAAGGGGGGGGGGACGAGTGAGCACCCCCCCGGACCATACCAGGCCACATGCCCTCAACATGGGGGGTGGGGGCCTCTTCCCGACAACCCTTGCCCGGTGGTTGTCGGGGTCTGCGGGCAGGGACATATCGTGATCTGGAAGCCCCCCAGATCATGGCCCACCACCCTAGGTGAATGAGTATGGGGTACATTATATCCCTACCCATTCACCTAAATAAAAAAGTGTCAAAAATAAACACACTACACAGGTTATTAAAGTATTTTATTAAAGCAGCTCCGGCTCTTCTCGGGTCCTTCTACGCTATCTTCTGCTGGGTCTTCTCCCCTCTCTGGTCCTTCTCCGCTATCTTCTGCTGGGTCTTCTCCCTTTGTTCTTCTTCCAATGTTGACTTGACCCATAATGCCCCGGGTGATGACATCACAAGGGGCATGTCCTCTAACTACATAATCGGGTGGCCCACCCCATGCCAATATAAGTCATTGCGCACGGCGGACCAAGCATTACAGCGGGAGATCTCGTCGAGTCAACATCGGAAGAACAGAGGGAAAAGACCCAGCAGAAGATAGCGGAGAGGGACCAGAGAGGGGAGAAGACCCAGCAAAAGAGCAGAAGATAGCGGAGAAGGACCGGAGAAGAGCCGGAGCTGCTTTAATAAAATACTTTAAAAACCTGTGTAGTGTGTTTTTTTTGACACTTTTTTATTTAGGTGAATGGGTAGGGGAACGATGTACCCCATACTCATTCACCTAGGGTGGTGGGCCATGATCTGGGGTAGAAAAATAAGTCAAGATAAGTCCCCGCCCGCAGACCCCAACAACCACCGGGCAAGGGTTGTCGGGAAGAGGCCTTTGTCCTCATCAACATGGGGACAAGGTGCTTTGGGGTGGGGGGGGTGCAGGGGCCCCTCTGCCCCAAAGCACCCACCCCCCATGTTAAGGGCATGTGGCTTGGCATGGTCAAGGAGGGAGCGCTCGCTCATCCCCCCCTTACCTGACCTGCCGGGCTGCGTGCTCGGATAAGCGTCTGGTATGGATCTTGGGGGGAACCTCACGCAAAATTTTGTCGGGGTTCCCCTTCAAGATTTTCAGCACACAAGTCGCACCGCATCTTGATCCGACTTCTGGTGAGACTTCTATTCAAATCAATGGGCTCCCATAGGGAACTATTGATTTTGAATAGAGACAGAGAAATGTGGCTGAAAGCTAGCGTGGTTAAACGGGTACTGACGCCAATGCAAAACACAAAAAAATTGCGATAACGCCGCTTTTTTCCTGGTGTCGGTACTAGCTTTGCAGCTCGTTTTTTTTAAACCGTCCGTGGGCATGTAGCCTAAAGAGGTGGACGAGATCTACTTGAACAACAACATGGGAGAAATCAAAGATCACTGGGCACAGCGTTGCCTCCTCACACCTGATTTAAACTTCTAATTGCTGTACTGTCATGTCACAATTGTGTGCATAGCACGACAATCATGGGTTTAAATCAGGTGGTGATATTGCTTCATCACCTGTCAAACACACTGGGATAGCTTTTCAGAGGCGCACAATGGCTGCTGCACTTGTGATTGAGCCTGCATTTGGAAATGGTACCCTTATGGCTTGTTCACGTGTAAACTTGAGGGGGTAAAACCATGTGGTTAAGTTGCAGTTTTACCCCCCCAATCCCCACCCCCTTTAGCTGCTGAGGCAGTAGCCAAAGGTGTACAAATGCTGCAGCAGGAATTAATGAAGCCCCCTGTTGATTTTGGTGGTTGCTGCTGCCTGCCAGTCATGACATATTCAAGTAAATAGGTCCACTCTACAAGTGCCCGGTAATTGCAAGCTTCTGTGGGGTCCAAGGGGTTAAAGCAGAAAGTGAGAAAGCAAAAACGCTGCCTGTTTTAACCCCTTGTTTGCTGTACTGCACAAGGCTGCAGGACACTTGCAAAGTGGCCTCATTCACTTGAATGGGTCATGCTTGGCAGGTGCTACACCCATCAACCATGATAGGACCTATAACTCCTGTTATACGTATAACTCCTAGCCACTGCAGCTGAAGGGGGTGCGGTTAAGACAGGGATGATAAAAACACATTTTAACTATGGGGTTTTACTCCCCCCCAAACGCTATAAGGCTGCTTTCACACTGCTGTGCTCCCACTTGCCCACTGTGCTATAACTGAAAGACGGCTACAGCATGGGCATGCTCTGTAAATGCTGTGTCCCTCAGATCACGGATCATGGTCAATCACAGCAGCCCTATACCATGTGATCAGCTGTGCCCAATCACAGCTGATCACATGTAAGCAAATGCTGGGTATTTTCATTTGTGTTTTTTCAGGGCTCTCATAGCGCAAGAAAAGAAAAATCAAAAACCCGCTATCCTGCGGTGGGGACATTTACACTGATAATCTGGGCCCTGGTGATCAGTGCAGCCCCATCAGTGCAGTATATCAGTGACAATCAGTGCTGCCTATCAGTGCCCATGAGTGCAGCATATCAGTGCCCATGAGTGCAGCTTATCAGTGCCCATGAGTGCAGCTTATCAGTGCCCATGAGTGCAGCTTATCAGTGCCCATGAGTGCAGCTTATCAGTGCCCATCAGTGCAGCTTATCAGTGCCCATGAGTGCAGCTTATCAGTGCCCATGAGTGCAGCTTATCAGTGCCCATGAGTGCAGCATATCAGTGGCCAACAGTGCCACCTATCAGTGCTCAGTGTTGCCTATCAATACCGCCTCATTAGTCCATGCTGCCTCATAAGTACCCATCAACACAGCCTCATCATTGTCCATCAGCACAGTCTCAGCAGTGCCCATCAGTGCCCATCAGTGCAGCCTCATCACCACACTTCAGTGAAGAAAAAGTACTTATTTGCAAAGTTTTATAACAGAAATGAAGAAAAAGGTTTATTTTTTCAAAATGTTCTTTTTTTTAAATTTGTTTAGCAAAAAAATAAAAAACCCAGTGGCGATTAAATACCACTAAAAGAAAACTATTTGTGTTGAAAAAAAATGGAATTACTGTTGCTTTTATGCAACACTGTACAATTTTTTTTTTTAGTGTGACAGTGCTGAAAGCTAAAAATTGGCCTGGGCAGCAAGGGGGTGAAAATGCCCAGTAGGTAAGTGGTTAAAAAAAACTGGCTCCTTACTTTTTAAGTTGGCTCCTACAAGAGATTTGAAAAAAATTTGTCAATCCCTGATGTAGTGTCAGTGTCATCAACAAAAGTGTGTATTTTCTCTCAATCAGTAAATAAAGTGCTGCGCAATTCATAAGAGTCCATAAATTGATAAAAACACAAGTGGTGTTGGTGTAGATAAACAAGCAAATTGAAGTGCAAGTGATACACAGGAAACAAATCTCAAAGACGGGTGTCAGTGATCCCTCCACCGCACATAGATGGCCTCTCACCTCCCAAATTCGACCTGAAACAGGTCACACAGCGAGAGTCAGTGTAGCTGACACAGCAATCCAGGCAAACACTCTGGACATAGCCGCTCCAGGATGCGTCTCAGTCAACATAATATGGCATGTGGAAAGAGATAACAAAGCGATCTAATGCTCTCTGTATGTTCAATCTTTTATTAAGGTTAAAAAGATAAGTTGCACTTACATATAACGGCAATCAGGTCCGAGTGCCGGCGGACAAATGAAACTGATAGTGAACGACATGGCCGCGGGTGACGTCATGCGAACACCTGACCCCCGTACGCGTTACGTCCGTAGACGCTGATGAAGTCCCGCCTACGGACGTAACGCGTACGGGAGACATGCACTCCAGCATTGGCTGCACAGTATCTCATAGGTTAACATAGGTGTTAAGAGGCATAGAAAACGTCAAACAACCTTAATATTGGCTTTTTAACGCCCAACGTGCATGAGGCCTAAAAAGTGATATGCTGCAGATGTTCAGAAGGCTGGTAGAGACTGCAGCAGGTGTGAATGAGCTATTGAGCATTTCTCAGAGTGGGTTTTCCAAAAGTGACAACAGCAGAACATGCCAGTGCAATTAGTCAGACCAGTCTCTTGTATTCTCCACTAGGTGAGTGTGTGTGACAACTCAAGGGAACAACTGGGAGACAGGGACAGAATGTTATCCTTTATGGGTCCTTTCACCCTCGGGGCTTTCACTCTGGAATCAAAGCAGCGGCACTTTCGGGTCGGTTTGCAGGCGCTATTATTAGCGCAATAGCGCCTGCAAACCGCTCCAGTGTGAATGGACCCTAATGGGGAGTTTGTTAATAAAGACCTTTATATGGCAGGATTACCCATATTATTTTAAAGAAATCAAGAAATAGTGAAATTGACTTTTGAATTTACTTTATCATGTTAGGGGTTTATGAGATTTCAGTGACTGGGTTTACATCTACTTGAAGGAAAACCTAAATAATATTAAAATGCAAATTGAAAAATAAACGTTTTTTTCAAAAGGATTCAGTATATAGACTAGCGTAAAAATGTAAGGTTCAAAACAGAAATACTGTACGTGATCATTTATAGACCAACACAGGTGATTGCAGTTTTCTGATTTGCCACTAGAGGCTACTAGACATCACTTTGCAAGCTCTGTAGCAGTGCAGATCACACATCACAGAACTTACAAGAATTGGTACATATTAGGCCTCATGCACACTGGACATTATGCTATCTCTCCTAGATGCCTTTCCTGCTGGCAGCAGCGTTTTGGAAGAAAAATTGCTTGCTGCTTGTAAACAAGTGTAACACGTTAGGCGCGTCAAACTCGTCGGCGCTAATTAATTTAATTGGCTATAATAATCATTTATTCTGGCCATTAAAATGAATTAACCCTCAAGCGCTAAATGTGCCTAGTGTTAACGTGCGATTAGATGAGTTTACATACGTCAAACTTTTTTTCTGCCTAAACGCCGCTGCTTCTCAGCGCACTGGCAGTGTTTTTATTGCCTTTAAACTCCTAAAAGACCTATTTGTGCATAGACACATAGGCTAATTTAGAGGTGTTTAGAGGCGGAAAAAATGCCAGACGCCCCTAACAGCCCTATTAAAAACATCCTGTGCACATGAGGTCTTAATATAAATAGCTCAAAACTCATGTCCTTTAACAGCTTCAGTCCCGGAAAATTTTACCCCCTTCCTGACCAGAGCACTTTTTGCGATTCGGCACTGCATCGCTTTAACTGATAATTGTGCGGTCATGCACACTGTACCTGAACAAAATTGATGTCCTTTTTTCCCACAAATAGAGCTTTCTTTTGGTGGTATTTGATCACCTCTGCGATTTTTATTTTTTGCGCTATAAACAAAAAAATAATAGCGACAATTTTGAAAAGAAAGCAATATTTTGTACTTTATGCTATAATATAAAACATATTATATATATATATATAATAAATCCCCACAAAAAATATATAAAAAATATTTTTTTCCTTAATTGAGGCCGATATCTATTCTTCTACATATTTTTGGTAAAAAAAAAAAAAAAAAAAATCGCAATAAGCGTATATTGATTGGTTTGCGCAAAAGTTATAGCGTCTACAAAATAGGGGATAGTTTTATGGCATTATTAATTTTTCTTTTTATTAACAATGGCGGCCATCTGCGATTTTTATTGTGACTGCGACATTATGGCGGACACATAAGACACTTTTGACACTATATTGGGACCATTGTCATTTACACAGCGATCAGTGCTATAAAAATGCACTAATTACTGTGTAAATGACACTGGCAGAGAAGGGGTTAAATACTAGGAGGCGATCAAGGGGTTAAGTGTGTCCTAGGGCGTGATTCTAACTGTGGGGGGGATGGGTTACAACTCACATGACAGCGATCACTGCTCCCGATGACAGAGAGCAGTGATCTCTGTCATGTCACAAGGCAGAACGAGGAAATGCCTTGTTTACAATGGCACTTCCCTGATCTGCGGCTCCGTGACACAATCGCCGGGAGACCGACGGTCATCAAGTCCGCGGGTCCCACGGGCACGGCCACGCTGTACGCGGCAGGTGCCCGCTAACCCCGCCAATTAAATTTGCCCACCGTTGCCATTGTGCCGACGTATATCGGCATGCAGCGGTCAGCAAGTGGTTAAAGAAACACTGAGGTTGTTTAACAAAAACTGGAGGGTGCAAAACCTGTTGCAGCTGTCCATGGTAGCCAGATTCTAACTTCAGCTTGTTCAATTGAGCTTTGACAAAAAAAAAATATGAAAGTTGATTGGTTTCTGTGCAGAGCTGCACCAGACTTTGCACTGTCCAGTTTTAGTAAATCAACCCCACTGTCACCTTGCGCATGCAGGGCAAAATTACAGTGCCTCTGCAAATGGCATTCTTGCCGCCCAAATATCTACCTTAGCTAGGCTTCTTCCCAACTTCCTGCTCCGTCAAGGTGCCATACAGACTAAAAACATACCTCTGCAGTTTGTGGATAACAGATTTAGTCAAAGTGATTTTGTCATGTTACAAACATGATATACTTACAGTGCCTTGAAAAAGTATTCCTACCCCTTGAAATTTCATTGTAGCTCTGGTTGTATGTTTAGGGTCGTTGTCTTGCTGGAATGTGAACCTCTGCCCCAGTCTCAGGTCTTTTGCAGACTATACCAGGTTTTATTATAAGATTGCCCTGTATTTGGCTCCATCCATCTTTCCATCAACTCTGACCAGCTTCCCTGTCCCTGCTAAAGAAAAACATCTCCACAACATGATGCTGCCACAACCATGTTTCACGGTGGGGATGGGGTGATGTGCAGTGTTGGTTTTCCGCCACACACAGCCTTTTGCTTTTAGGACAAAAAAGTTCAATTGTGGTCTCATGTGACCAGAGCACCTTCTTCCACATTTTTGCTGTGTGCCCCACATGGCTTCTCGCAAACTTCAAACGGGACATCTTGCGGCTTTCTTTCAACAATAGCTTTCTTATTGCCACTCTTCCATAAAGGCCAGATTTGTGGAGTGCACAACTACTAGTTGTCCTGTGGACAGATTCTCCCACCTGAGCTGTGGATCTTTGCAGCTCCCCCAGAGTTACCATGGGCCTCTTGGCTGCTTCATCTGATTAATGCTCTCCTTGCCTGGCCTGTCAGTTTAGGCGGACAGCCATGTCAAGGTAGGTTTGCTTTTGTGCCATAATCTTTCCGTTTTCGGATGATGGATTGAACAGTGCTCTGTGAGATGTTCAAAGCTTGGGATTTTATTTATTACCCAACCCTACTTTAAACTTCTCCACAACTTTATCCCTGACCTCTCTGGTGTGCTCCTTGGCCTTCATTATACTGTTTGTTCACTAAGGTTCTCTAGCAAACCTCTAAGAGCTTCACAGAACAGCTTTATTTATACTGAGATTAAATTACACACAAGTGGACTCTATTTACTAATTAGGCGACTTCTGAAGGCAATTCGTCCCACTAGATATTAGAGAAATCAGAGTAAAGGGAGCTGAATACAAATGCATGGCACACTCTTCACATATTTGTAAAACATTTAGAAAACCATTTATCATTTTCCTTCCAGTTCACAATTATGTGCCACTTTGTGTTGGTCTATCACATAAAATCCCAATAAAATACATTTACATTTTGGTTGTAACATGATAAAATGTGGAACATTTCAAGGGATGTGAATACTTTTTTCAGGCACTGTACCTGCTCCGTGCAATGGAATTGCACAGAGCAGCCCCGATCCCCTTTTTCTTGGGCCCCCAACCGGCGCTGATGACTCCTCCTCTTCTCAGTGTGCCACCATACGAAGCCGCTTTCTATTGCAGCACAACTGTGGGTTCAATTCAGAGCTGTGGTACCTGCACCCATAAACACAGACAGCACAGCTTAGCCCCGCCCCTCGTCACCGGATTTGACGGACAGCAGTCGGTGGCTCCTGCTGCCTCAGCAAAGTCTGTGAGTGGGGAGAGCAGCTACAGATGGGCAAAGTGCTGGATCAAGTGAGAGCTCAGGTAAGTATAAGGGGGGTGAGAGGGCAATACTGTTACCAAAACAATTTTTACCTTAATGCAGGGAATGCATTAAGCATTAAAAATGTTTAGGCTTTAGAACCACTGTGTCTTACTATCTATATCTATCACATGCCTGACGAAGGGGTCCTGCGCAGCTCCAGAATATTGCACTTGTCTCTGTGATGTGATCTCTCTGCAATAAACCTTTTGGATGTTGATTGTTGATCCATGGTGTGCTGGCGAATATGTACACTTACTATCTATACCAACTGTCCTGGTTGATACATGGCTATTACCTGAACTAAACGTTTTTATGCAGTCTTGATCAAGGTATCATAAATATCTCCTTCCTAAAAAGGGCCTTAAAGAGGAGCCAGGCTCCTTAAAAAAATTTTTTTTCAATACTGTAGCTGTTGACTTTTAATATAAGGACACTTACCTGGCCAGGGATCCTACAGTGTCGGCACCTCAAGCCAATTCTTCAATCGGCTTCGGTTGCTGACACCGGCATCTGTAGTAAAGGAAACAGGAAGTGAAGCCATGCGACTTCACAGCCTGTGTCCTACTGCCCATGCGTGAATCACGCAGCGCTTCCTGAATGGTCTCACCATCGTCTGGGACCTGTGTGTCTCCAAGAAGGCAGCGGGGGGGGGGGGGGGGGTGTATTGGGGAGCTGAAAATGTCAAAACCAGGTACCTGCTCCCCCTAAAAAAGTGGCAAATATGGCAGGGGAGGGTGGAGCCCCACATTAAATGTTTACCTCTAGTGTCAGCTACTGTGAGAGAACATAAAGAGGAGATTTGTTGGGACTTTAAACAAGGCAGGGACCTAGTCATGCCTCCATCCCTATCTATGTGAAGAAGAGAAGAAGAAAAAAATATGACTTTGAACGAGGCACCCAGTCAACATGAATAGGTCAAAAATTGGTATGTATAAAGTGTCAGATTTAATCAATAATACATGATACTGATTATTATCTCAATATTTCATCTGGACACATGCATATAAAAGCACGAATGCCATATCCACGGGGAAAGATTGTGGGTATAACACCTCTTGACTTCCCATTACCATTAGGAATAAAAACCATAATTTACAAAAAAAACATATATAATTACACAGGTACATGATTCTGATATAAGATAATAAAAAACACATGATGGATAATTGTCTTTTAAAAGAAAAAGCCAAAATGGGAGAAAAATCCCCATTAGAAATAGCGTACTCTCAAAATCGCTGTGTATAGAAAGCGCAACACCAATGGCTGGAAACCCCTAGAGGGGCATCTTTGGGCGTGACCGTGAAGGTTTCCTACGATTGTCTAGAGGGACTGCCAAAAAAAAAATATATATATATATATGTATTAACATGCATAACAAAACCCTGTCCATTTAAGGACTGAAAAAATGAATGTAACCATGGTGGTGTTGGTGAATCCCAAACCGGGAGGATTGGGGAGTGGAAAAATGTGACAATAATAGGTAAAAAAAAACACCACAACAAACTTTGTGAATGGTAACCCATTTAGAACCTAGAACCTATCAATGTGCAATATGAGGCTATGAATGATAAAATACCTAGTGTTGGAACCTGGGGAATCGTGATAAAATGTAGCAAGAATGATCTGGAAACACCAGCAGGACAGACCTCCCACCCCAGATGGAGCCTATAAGGGTGCACACGGCTCACACCACCAAACACCACGATGAGCATGCATAGGAAGGGAGGAGGCACCAACATCTGAGCAGCCATGTCGTCTGGCATTTGGCGCCAAACTCCCTCACACGTACTACAGATAGAAAACACTGTAGGCGTGGCAGCACTCATTGAGTGATGTCGCACGTCGAGTGTGTGGAACGTGACGTCGTTGCACAATACAGAGGTATCCCCCGCCCCAAAACGGGGAGGGAGAGATCCCGCAGAGTGCACTGCAGCTCCCGAAAAATGTAAGTCAACGGCTCATAAATCCAGACAATGCGGCACTAGCAACACAGCATGTGAGAAGACCATAAATTTAGATAATAAAAATGTAATATAGAAAGTGACCATCCTAATAGGTGTCTGATCCTTTAGAAGCACAAAGTACAACAAACAAAGGATTGATATAATTGGGCCAGCTACAATTAAATATACCAGCCATTTATTTATTGAATCTGACTGTAAGTGTATGGACTGCATGTCTCCAATTCCTGATTTAATACAAAAATAGGATATTTGCTGGGACTTTAAATGAGGCAGGGACCTAGTCATGCCTTCATCCCTATCTATGTGGGAAAGGGAAGAAGAAAATGGGACTTTGAATGAGGCACGCAGTCAATATGAAGAGGTCAAAAATTGGTATTTATATGTGTCAAATTTTAACAATATAACAATTTTTGACCTCTTCACACTGACTGCGTGCCTCATTCAAAGTCCCATTTTCTTCTTCTCTTTACTACAGTGAACATATTGCCCACAGGGCTGTTGTGCATACTGAGGCCTCATTCACTTGGGCAGTAGTAAAAACAGACATTGAGCCCCCATCCATTCTCAATCCAGTAGCACCACTAAACGCAACTAATTTAATGCATGGTTAGAAGTTGTGGTGTGGTATTTAAATAGAAAATCCCATCCAACTGTAAAAAAAAAAGCCATTCAGGAGGCATCAGTATTGCTCCTAAATGTCTGGCAGCCACGGTTCTACTGCCCTTTTTGGCCTCATGCTCCTCTGAACGTCTTTTTTCCCGGCAGGAGACAAGTAGCATAAAAAATGCATTTAGGAGTTCATTCTATTGGCAGGAATATTCATTTACAGTGGTGTAGTGGGTAGCACTATTACCAAACAGGAAAAAGGGTCGATGGTTCGAATGCCGACCATGACACCATCTGCCTGGAGTTTGCATGTTCTCCCTGTGCCTGCGTGGGTTTCCTCCGTGTACTCCGGTTTCCACCCACACTCTAAAGACATGCTGGTAGGTTAATCAGATCCTGTCTAAATTGGCCCTAGTATGTATGAATGTGTGTTAGGGACCTTAGGTTGTAAGCTCCTTGAGGGTAGGGACTGAGGTGAATGTACATGTAAAGCGCTGTGTAAATTGACGGCGCTATACAAGTACTTGAAATAAAATAAATAAATAAATGTATTCTGCCCATTGAAAGAAATGAATGTTCAACCGCTAGTGTCTAGTGCTTTTTCTACCGAAATGCTCCTCTCCTGAACATGCAAATGATTTTTTTCTGCCCCAAAGCTTATGTGTACATGGACACATAGGTTAACAGACAGGTGTTAAGAGGCAGAAAAAAAGGTCAAACAACCTTAATATTGGGTTTTTAATGCCCAATGTGCATGAGGCCTAAAACGTGATATGCTGCAGATCACTGTTCAGAAGGCTGGTAGAGACTGCAGTAGGTGTGAATGAGTCCCTAGCAAGGTCCTTGGAGTGATACAGCACATTTTGCATAGCATATGGCAAGTAGACATGGACCGAACGACCCCTGGCTCGGTTCGAGGCAGAACCTTCGAACATCGCAAAAGTTCGGAAATGAATAACAAACCCCATTGAAGTCTATAGGAGCCGGACTTGAAAAAAAATTGAAAAAAGTGCCCATTTTGAAGGCTTATATGCAAGTAATTGGGCATACAAAGAATATGGGCAACATGTATCAATGAAAACAAAGTTTGTAAAAAACATTTTTAAATGAGCAGTGATTTACTGATGCTGAAAGTGAAACCATAAAAATGAGAGATAACAATAAAAAGGAGAAATTCCCTTAAATATAGTGCCTGAAGGCCTTAGTCTGCCTGTAAACCGGCACAACTGTACTGTGTATAGAACCTGCTGCAGTAATAATGACATTTATAAAGCCAAAAAAATGACATTTTCCCTGCAAGCTTTCTTTAAAAACAACAGCTTGGGGAGTCAGTCTGTATGATGACGTCACAATTTAACGCAATCGGAAAAAGATTCAAGATTTTTTTGATAAATTCTGGTGTCTTTCACAGACTTTGGAAAGAAGTAACAGTGGTGGAAAAATTGGACTTTGGAAGGCGATGGTGCCTTCACACCATAACCCTATAGAGGAACTCTTGATGAAAGCAAGAATAGGCCTTGCTGTCAAAAATTGAAATGATATGCGCCTGCCAAACAGGTGGGGAAAAATTGGTCCTTGGGTGTTAATTGTGCCCATGAAACCTACAACAAAAAAATTTATTCCAGATTAAATCAACACCCACAAAGCTAGGCAGCCTTTCAGAGATTCCAGATACAGAAAGCACTTAATCAGCGACATTGGCATCAGGGGCTTGATAGCTGCTGCTAATCCAGGACTGATTCATTTTGATAAAATGTCCGCCAGTCCAAAGAGTCTGTGGACAGACGCGCTCTTTTATCTGCCACAAAACCTCCAGCAGCACTGGATGCCCGTTAGGAAAGCACACTGGATGCAGGTCAGTCCGGCAGCTCAACTGGTCTATTCTCATGACCCAGTGGATTGTTAACTGGAAAGCTCTCCATGTCCATTTTTGCCCCTAGATAATCTCCCCACTATATGATGCAGACACTACCGATGGGATATAGAAGCGGACAGCACTGGGCGCCAAGGACTAAAAAAAATGTTGAAATGCATCACTATGGCGGCCTCCTCCACCGTTCCTCTCTTGACCAACAGAAGCCTCAAAACAAAATTTTCCATGAGACTGTAACCTACCAGAGTCTGGAAAGGGGTTACATAAACTCCTCTTTAAGAGATTTAATCTTCTGCCCCCTCTGTGGGGACGGGATACATTCCGAGACTTTCCCCTTGTAACGATGGTCAAGCAGGGTTGCCAACCAATAGTGATCTTTCTCCTTGATGCTACGTATTCTCAGGTCCTTTCGCAGGCTTTGAAGAATGAGGGAGCCCATACACCGCAAGTTTGCGGAGGCATGAGAAGCAGACTGCTCGGGGTCACTGAGAATTAGAGTATCTGGAACTGCCTCCCTCCGAGCCACGTAATACTCCCAAGGGTTCTGGAGATGGAAAACCATCTGTTAAGGGTTGACATATGCCTTCCTCTGCTTTAGTGCCTCCAAAACTGCCAGAATCCTCCCCCTCGTGTGTGTTGTGTGGCGTCACAAGAATGGTGTCTGCATAAAGTGGGCCTTGAGAGGAAAGGAAGTCTTCCTCCCGCTGCTCTGCCTTGAGTGCCCTGTCCATAATATCAAACAAAGTCTGCTCCAGCTGGAACACAACAGGGATTGTGTCACTGATGCATACATTGTCACGGCTCCCCATCCTTGTCGCCTCCTCATTGGTGGCAGTACAAAGGCATACAGATCGTTTATCAGCAGCTATTGGCATGGGGAAAAAAAGCTGAGCCTGCCTGAGCCTGTCGTTGTGCCATACTCACACAGGTACTTGTGTACAGCCGCTGCAACATTGCCAAAGTAGAGTTCCACCTGGGGGGGCATGTCACAAATCAGGCAATTTACGGGCAGGTGTAATTTGCATTGAATTTCAGCCAACCCGCAGGTGGCCACTTCAGTATGGCGTACCTCCTTTCTCCCTCTCCTATAAGCTTATGGTCACTTCAATGACTATAAGCTTATATTGGTGCGGTGTGGGTGGGGGTGAAGTAGGGGGCTTAGTAAACATGCATTTACTAAGCTCCCCCCTGTAGAAGAGAGGGTGCATGCAGTGATCACTACTGCTATATTCCCACTGACAGCTGACATATTGTAACTGCGAGTGTTACAATGTATTAGACTGTCATTTTATGAATGAATAGAATCTCTATACAGAGTCCTCATTCTAGGGCTGCAACTAACGATTATTTTCATAATTGATTAACTGGCCGATTATTTTTTCAATTAATCGGATAAAATCATTAAAAAAAACCATAATATGACATTTTTCCGTTTATTTAAAAGTAATAGTGAAAAAACTAAGTGTTACACTCAAACTGCAGAATAAAACACCAATGATGGGGTACTATTCCTCCTGGGTACACCAATGATGGGGTACTATTCCTCCCGGGAACACCAATGATGGGGCACTATTTCTCCCGGGAACACCAATGATGGGGTATTATTCCTCCCGGGAACACCAATGATGGGGCACTATTCCTCCCGGGAACACCAATGATGGGGCACTATTCCTCCCGGGAACACCAATGATGGGGCACTATTCCTCCCGGGAACACCAATGATGGGGCACTATTCCTCCCGGGAACACCAATGATGGGGCACTATTCCTCCCGGGAACACCAATGATGGGGCACTATTCCTCCCGGGAACACCAATGATGGGGCACTATTCCGCCCGGGAACACCAATGATGGGGTACTATTCCTCCCGGGAACACCAATGATGGGGCACTATTCCTCCCGGGAACACCAATGATGGGGTATTATTCCTCCCGGGAACACCAATGATGGGGTACTATTCCTCCCAGGAACACCAATGATGGGGCACTATTCCTCCCGGGAACACCAATGATGGGGCACTATTCCTCCCGGGAACACCAATGATGGGGCACTATTCCTTCCGGGAACACCAATGATGGGGCACTATTCCTCCCGGGAACACCAACGATGGGGCACTATTCCTCCCAGGAACACCAAGGATGGGGCACTATCCCCCCCCCTCCCAGGAACACCAGTGGGGCACTATTTCCCCTCCCCTCCCAGGAAAACCAATGATCGGGCACTATTCCACCCACCCCCTGGAATACCAATCATGGAGCACCCCCCCCCCCCCCCCCCAGAAATACTTAGGATCATTCATGGGGCACTTGTCATAGAAATTATTAATGTACTACTGAGTTGTTCCTGTAGTGTATACATTGGCCGCTACCTTTCACAGTGTGCAGCTCGGCTCTCACGGCTGCTTCTCGCCTCACTCTGTTCCCTCGAGGCAGCAGCAGGCGGGGCTGAGAAGATCAGTGGGGAGCTGACATCAGTGAGGAGAGGCGAGGAGGAGAGTTGCGGACGTGCCTGGTCATATACGGCGGCATCTTGTACACAGGAGGACACAGGAGGAGGATTTTCACTGACGGACAGGGAGGAAGGTGCGGCCCAACTAATCGATAATAAAAATAGTTGACAACGATTTTCATTATCGATTATTATCAATAATATCGATAAATTGTTTCAGCCCTACCTCATTCATTCGAATAAAGTGCTGCAGAGAAAAGGGACTATCCTTAGTCCCTTTCTCGGTCTCAAAAAGAGAGATAGGTGGGTCTGTTTAGACCTCTGATATCTAACCAAAGACCCCCATCCCCCCCTCCTCCCAAAAAAAAAAAAAAAAAAATGTAAAAAGTAAAAAATAACACAAACATAGTAAAAAAAAAAAAAAAACCCAGGTCTGCCCGCTCTCACCTGTCCACGGGGAGGTTTCCCCCTCCCCACCCGCACTTACCCCTCCACGAACACCTCAGCTTCTCCCGGCCAACCCGATCCGTCCTGATTGGCCAGGAGGAGAAGCCAGAAGACGATAGCGAATATTAATTTGCTATTGTAACAAGTGGGAGGGTTCAGACTGCAATGCTCTGGGCCCTGAGCCCAACCTTTTTCAAGACAATTAGAGCCTCGGGCTCTAATCATGTGACTTGGAAAAAAAAAAAATGTATACAAAAGTACGAGTCCCGCACTCTGTCAAGCAGATCCGCCTGCTCAGCGGGGGATCTGTCTGCTGATCCCCGCTGAGCAGGCAGATGACAGGTCCACGTCCTCTCTGCTGATGCATAGCGGGCACAGACACAGCCCGCTGTTTTCTATGGGGTGGTCGGATGGAACCGGACCACCTGTCCATTTCCATCGGATGCCATCTGATTCTGATCTGCTAGATGGATGGGGAATGTAATCCCCATCCGTCTGTTTTTAGCGGACTGGATCAGATGCGGGCGGGTGTAAATGGACACATGTCCATTTACATCAGTCTCTCCATAGAGAACAATGGTTGGTCCGATTGAGCCCGCCTGAAAAACGGACAAGCAGACCTGATCTGTGTGCTTGTGTGAAAGGGGCCTAAGGCCTTGTCACACAGGGCATACCTTTACAGGGATGCACAGGTGTTCCGTGCATCTCTGTGCAGGCAGTCCCATTGATGTCATTTGGGATGTAGCAACTGAACGAACAGAGCCGGTTGCTCCCAATTTTATATCCATGTAGGTCCGCATGCATGTCAATTTGCTGACACTGTCTGCATTCGGGGTTATGTACCCACACAGATGTCAGATTGGGAACAGCAGCTATGCCTGTGCAGCCGTTGCATCCCAATTGACATAAATGGGACTGCCTGTACGGGGATGCACGGAACACCTGTGCATCTCTGTGCGGGTAAACATGGCCCTCCATGGGCGTGCACCTTAGCATGCCACATGTGAATGATGCTTTAGTACTAATTTAGCAGGAATTTTGTAAGTTACATTGTGTTTATGTGCAATATTAATGATTTTAGTGTATTTTTAGTGAAAAAAGCAATATGATGAACATTTGCACAATTATTGCAGGGCCCAAAAAATCAGCAGCACTTTTTTTTTTATTCTGCAGGTCATGTGCTTTTAGAAAATGTCTAGTTTGAGGGGTCTTTCCAAATTCTGAAAGCTATAAGTAAAAAATGAAAACGTCCAGATTTTAAGAGAAATTTTTAGGTAGGTTTAAATTTCACCATTTTGCAAAAAGGCGCAAATTAAAATGTACAAATATTTGTTATTTATTAACTCCATACAGGTTAAGCTTTTATATTTAGTAGTGATTTAGCAGGGATTTTGTAAAATTAGTTGTGTTTTTATCTACTAATAATGGTTTTAGTGTATTTTTTGCGAACATATTTGATAAACATTTGCACTAAAAACCACGGGGTGGAAAAAATCAGTAGTACCTTCTTTTTTATTGTAGAGGTCATATGCTTTCAGAAAATATATGGTTTTTGGGGGTCTTTCACAAATTCTGAAAGCTGTAAGGGAAAAATGAAAACCTTCAGATTTTTAGAGAAATTTGGATATTTACACTTTTGCGTCTGTGTTAAATGTGCACTAACGCACTGCAATATACTGTGGGAAACATGCACCAAGCACTGCAACATACTGTGGTAAACGTGCAGCAACGTGACCTGCTCGGGATGAAGAATTACATTTTTCCTAAAGGGAAATTCTACCCCTCTTTTGTTCACAGTCCCCCTATGGGCTGCATCGTTGGTCTTTCACATAGCAAAAAAAATCACATCACCTATCTAGGGATAAAAATAGGGAAATCTCCCTCCTCACTTTATCAATTTAAAGTGGATTTACACCCATAAGTAGAACTTCCGCTGATCCGGTTCCTCCCCCCCCCTCCGATGTCACATTTGGCACCTTTCAGCGGGGAGGGGGGAACAGATACCTGCCTAATCCAGGTATTTGCTCCCACTTCCGGCGAAAGATCGCTGCAGTATCCGCGGCGATCTACGCCATGTCCGGCCCCTCCTCCTTACTGGAATTGTGTGGAACTTTTTGGAGCTACAATTACTGGACTTACCACAACATATTCCTTCTACTGTTTGGTTCATTGGATACCTCCAAACAGGACTTTAAGTCTCAGTCCAGAATCCTTCAACACAATAAGGCCTGGATCGCTACTTGTCACATGGCAGCCAGGTGAAAAATCCTCAAAAAGTTGACTTCCTCTATCCCCCCTACCATCAAAGACTTAAAAAGCGACTTACTGAACCTTCTCAGGATAGAGAAAATGTACTTGCTCCTCGCCAACCATCAAAAATCCCTTCGATTCCAACAGAAATGGGCCCCGTTCATGGACAAAGCGCTCTCTCCAACAGACAGGCAGGCCCTAACAGATCTAACACACAACAATAAGCACCACCAGATGCCTTAATACCCCTCCAGCCTGTTCCAAGGCCACACTGCTGTCTAACCATCTCCATCGCCAGCTTCACCATTGGATCAACTGGCCCCACAAAATAATCCCCACCCCATACACTCTGGACACTCTTCTGGACAGCAAAGCAATAAGAATCTTACCGGCGGGCCATAATGTCGATCTTTACAGGCCCCGATTTATACAGCTCTACTAGGTTTTCTTGTTTGGATGATTGGTAGTTATAATCGGCCAGGGTTCACTCTCCCCCCCCCTCACCATTTGGTCTGTTATCCCCCCACACTGTAATCCGTACCATTTATTTACTTGTTCATTTGTCTATTGTATTGTTATTCTGAAAAACGCAATACATTTAAAAAAAAAAGTGACCAGTCGCACTACACTCACAATGCACTATCACTAGATTCACACTAAAGTGACGCTTAAAGCGGGGGTCCACCTATCCTTTTTTTTTTTTTTTTGAGTTCATTCACAAACTTTTCTTCTCAGCATTACATACTCACATATTGTGTGTAATATGTCCGCCTGTGTCAGATTTCGTCGGAAAGAATAACTTATATTATTCACTGCAGGCGGTTTCCATCTTCATTGTGGGCATTTGAAGCCCACAAGCATTTATTTCCTGGATGTGGTGAATGCTGTGCTCCCAGCATTCACTGCTCGTTCCCGCACATGCTCAGTGGCATCCTGGGAAGCCTGAGACTAGCTCCCAGGAGTCTGGGAGAGGCTAGAAACACGCCTACTCCCACGGGAGGAGAACCAGGAAGTGCAAAGAAGAATAGAAAAATAAAAGGTAATTACGGCTATTTAAATTTTTTTAAACGGCATGTCAGCATCTAGGCAAGGAAGAGAATACATACAGATATTGTTCAAAATTTGGGTGGAACTCCGCTTTAAGTAAAAATGAATGGTCGCACTACACTCACGCTGCACTATCACTAGATTCACACTAAACTGATATTTTCCACTCACAATAACCCACTAGCACTGAACAGAGCCCTGTTCTATCCCTCTCCACAACAATATCACACTGCAAATTGCCGATGGGAAGATATTTTTATAGTGTGGGGTGGGACTAAGAGCAATGAGCCATGATTGGATAGAGTCATGAGGCAGTGTCCAATCATGGCTCTGACAGTGCTATGTGCCCTGATTGGGCAAAGCTTTCATTGCTAAACGGGTGAACAGCCAATGCTCGGGCCGAACCGTTCGCTCAACGTTAATGGCAAGGTTTTCTGCCAGACTTGTTAACACAGAAGACTGACTGCTTGAATGTACTTCTGCATACTGCTAAAGAGTATGTCTGGCAGAATTTAAACGAAAAAAAAAAAAAAAAAAACGAAAAAAAAAAAAAAAAAACGAAAAAAAAAAAAAAAACGAAAAAAAAAAAAAAACAAACAAAATAGACTAAGTTTTTTTCAACATGTGCACATTTCTGTTTTGTTGCTTTGAGTACCTAATCGTATCATCGTGCTTTAACTATACTAAAAGTTCATGTTCACGGCACCCCCAAAACCTCAAAGAAAATAATTTCCATTAGAGTCTATGAAGCTCCCCAAAAGCAAAGGTTAAAAAAAAGGAAAAATTCTAAAGGGAGATTTAAAAGGAAAGATAATTGTGGAGATGTCCTTGAGTCTACAAGCTTATATTTTGCAGAGCCTAGTCAGGAAAAGTTCTAGCAAGATGCCTATACCCATACCCGAGAACTTTTGAAAATCAGTG
Organism: Aquarana catesbeiana; assembly: GCF_042186555.1. NCBI lineage: Eukaryota > Metazoa > Chordata > Amphibia > Anura > Ranidae > Aquarana > Aquarana catesbeiana. Next base: position 279,892,322 of record NC_133332.1, on the reverse strand, counting down.
GGGCATGGGAATGGGGGTGGGACAAAAGGTGGAGTAGATGGTGGGCTGAACAGCGGTGTATGCATATTGCACCTTGACCAACTACTGTACTCTTGGTCAGGAGTGCATAGTGCACAGAGGGCAGGGAGGGGAGCAATCCTTTTAATATTCAATTACTAAACAGGGCAACTGAGAAATTAGGACATGCTGTAAACAGGTGAGCAGAATTTAGGAGAAGGACTATGCTGCCAAAATCCCCAAGAGATGAGCAAAGCTGGGTATATTAACCCAGGAGTATTTACCAAAAACGAATGCCAAGAAAATAATTTGTAAGGACATCACCACCATCCCTGTACCCTTCAGCCTCACACATCTTCCTGACTCTGGGCTGTGCATTAGTTAGAAACAGTACAGTCGCCATGCCTAAAGCCCATGGCCACCAACACATTTCGCCACTTGTCAACAAATTTCTTTTCACCGAGTCTGTCAGAGCATTAACAATTACACATATCTTCCCCTCAATCTCCAACATATCTTCCCCTCCATCTCCACATCAGCTGGGCTGCGCAGCATGCATGCGTGACTCGCATGAATGATGTAATGGCAGGCAAAGTTTACAAACATTACATGACAGACCGGATCCAGAGATTGTGATAGGTCTGGTAATAAGTCAACTACGGTATGTGAAAAACTGGCATTGATGGGAGAGTTCCTATGTATACAAACGCCCACTCTCCCATTCGTATACTTCTGAAGGCGGTTTATATTTATGTTTTGTGACTAAAACTATACTCAATTAACCGCTTCAGCCCTGGAAGATTTTACCCCCTTCCTGACTAGAGCGTTTTTTGCGATTCGGCACTGCGTCGCTTTAACTTACAATTGCGCAGGCGTGCGACGTGGCTCCCAAACAAAATTGACCTCCTTTTTTTCCCCACAAATAGAGCTTTCTTTTGGCGGTATTTGATCGCGTCTGCGATTTTTATTTTATTATTTTTTTTTTTTGCGCTATAAACAATATAAGAGTGACAATTTTGAAACAAAACGCATTATTTTTTACATTTTGCTATAATAAATATCCCCCAAAAATATATAAAAAAAACATTTTTTTTCCTCAGTTTAGGCCGATCGTATTCTTCTACATATTTTTTGGTAAAAAAAAAAAAATCGCAATAAGCGTTGATTGATTGGTTTGTGCAAAAGTTATAGCGTTTACTAAATAGGGGATAGTTTTATAGCATTTTTATTAAAAATTTTTTTTTTACTAGAAATGGCGGCGATCAGCGATTTTTATTGTGACTGCGACGTTATGGCAGACATGTCGGACATTTTTGACACATTTTTGGGACCATTGGCACTTATACAGCGATCAGTGCGATTAAAAATGCATTGATTACTGTGTAAATGACACTGGCAGTGAAGGGGTTAACCACTAGGGGGCGGGGAGGGGTTAAGTGTGTCCTAGGGGAGTGATTTCTAACTGTCAGGGGGATGGGCTGGTGTGTGATGTCACTGATCTCTGCTCCCAATGACAGGGAGCAGAGATCGAGTGATACTTGTCACTAGGCAGAACGGGGAGATGCTGTTTACATCAGCATCTCCCGGTTCGTCCTCTCCGTGAGGCGATCGCGGGTATCCCCGCGGCGATCGAGTCCGTGGGACCCGCGACCCGACTCACAGAGCTCCCGGCTGGCGCCGCCGGCGCGCACGCAATGGCACGCCGGGGAATTCAAATGGACGTACAGGTACGCCTATTTGCCCAGCCGTGCCATTCTGCCGACGTACATCGGCGTGCGCCGGTCGGGAACCGGTTAATGCTACTTATTTCTATGGCTCCAATATTTAGATCTGCCACAGTAGGTTTGTCTTACACCTCTGTGTCCCATGATGTACTCCAAGAAAAGGATTTTACAGGTAAGCTGTTATAAAAATCCTATTTTCTTTATCGTACATCATGGGACATCCTATAGCAATGCTATTTGAGGGGAGGGAGACACAACCTGCAGGGTACCCCCAGACTTGAGGACCTATACTGCTGCCTGCAGCACACTGCGCCCAATGGGGATATCCTCATACCTCCTTACATCCACTTGATAAAACTTGGTAAATGTATGTACTGAAGACCAAGTTGCGGCCTTACAGATGTTTCTTCAGAACGTGGCTTTCAATAGCAAAGCCGTTAAATTTAGCGTTCGTAAGGTAGGATGGAATATCGGCCCCTGTGAGAGTAGGTCTGGCCGTAGTGGAAGGGACCATGGATACTCCACTGCCATCTTTACAATTTCTGCATACTATGACCTTCTGGGCCATGCTGGTGCTACCAGAATTATCAGCTTTCTTTCCAGCTTGATCCTGCAAAGAAGTTGAGGCAGCAACTGAATAGGGGGAAATGCATAGATCAGAGAGAACTGATCCCACGGGGTCACCAACGTATCTGTTCCGCATGCGAGTGGATCCCTTGTCCTGGACACAAAGTTAACTTCATGTTGAATCTGGACGTTAGAAGATCTACGTCCAGAGTCCCCCATCTTTGGCAAACAGCCCGAAAAATGTCGGGATGAAGAGACCATTCCCCCGGGAATAACTGCTGGCGACTCAGGTAGTCCGCCTGCCAATTCTCTACTCCCGGAATGAAGACTGGCGATAGGCATGGAACATTCCTTTCTGCCCAAGTTAGAATATGGTTCACCTCTCTCTGTGCTGAGAGACTCTTGGTGCCCCCTTGGTGATTGATATAGGCCACAGCTGTGGCATTGTCGGATTGGATCCTGACAGGACAATCCCGTAACCTGGAAGTCCAGGCCTTCACAGCCAGACGCACTGCCCAAATCTCTAGGATATTGATGGGCAAAGTTCTTTTGGCTCTTGACCACTGTCCCTGGACAGTTGTCTTCTCTAGTACTGCCTGAAAGGCTGGCATCTGTCGTTACCACTTTCCAGATAACAGGTCTGGAGGATTTTCCTTTTAGCAGATTCTGGGTTAGTAACCACCAACTGAGGCTTTGGGAAACCATTGGGGACAGCTGCATTGGCAAGTCTAAAGCTTAAATTGTAACAGTCTGGAATGGAACTGGGCATAGGGAACCGCTTCAAATGAAGCCACCATCTTTCCTAACAACCTCATGCAAAGGCGAATGGAGGGATTGCCTTTTGACCTGACCATCCGCACCAGCTCTCTTATGGAGCTGATCTTTGCCTGAGGCAAGAACACCTTTTTTTGGGCTGTGTCTATGATCAGACCCAAGTACTCCAGCCTTTTTATCGGTTTTAAGGAAGATTTCTCTAGGTTGAGAATCCAACCCAAACTTTCCAGGTAACTGGTAGTAATGCGCATGCTTTGCTCCAAACGAGCCACTGACTGGTCTATTAGCAATAGATCATCTAAGTACGCCAAGACTGTTATGCCCTGTGGCCTTAACCTGGCTAGAGGTGGGGCCAGAACTACTGTAAGCACCCGGGGTGCTGTAGCTAGTCCGAAGGTCAAGGCTACAAACTGGAAATGCTGCTGTTCTACCTCGAACCACAGAAACCTTCGGTGAGCGGGAAATATAGGAACATGCAGATAAGCATCCCTGATGTCGATAGATGCCAGAAGTTCTCCTTGTAGGATAGAAGCAGCTGCACCACCAATTTGTTCCAATGGCTCACCATAATTGGTATTTCAGGCAAGGATGACAGTGTGGAGACACGACTGCAGTTCCTAACGACCGGGGGTGAAATCTTTCTTTTTTTGGTTTTTGTAGTGTCTTTTTTTGATACGCATAGTCCTAAGCACAAAAGCAGAGGCACTATTAAATTGCACTACTTGCTGAACATAGTCATGACAGAATGATGCCGCTATTAAATTCAGCCTAGTTCTGGGAAAAATGTGCTTCCTGTATCAGGAATGACACTTGCAGCCCTTACATGCCCCACTGCTCCTGTGTCCCTGGATGTTTGCGAACGTGTGACCTCAGTTAATGAGACGGTGGAAAGTCCAGAAATTCCAGCTTGTACCCCAGAGTTACCGTGGAGATAACCCATCTGTCCTGAATTTCCTCTTGCCAGACTTCTGAAAACTGCAGAAGTCTTCCCCCCACTCTGGCGAGGGGGAGCGCCTCTTCATAATGAGGCTTTAGGATTCTGCTTTGCAGGTTTCCGGCCCCAGGACTTCTTTTGGGCCTGGGCCTGACCCTGAGGTTTTCCTTTAGAGTCTGACGGCGGAGGCCGTCGCCACTGCCTAGAGGTGAAAGCCCCTGGCGCAGGAGAAAGAGCCTGTTTAAATGAAGGGCATTTATACTTTCTTTTGACTGGCAAAAGTGTACTTTTCCCACTAGAAATTGTTTGGATGTATTTGTCCAAATCATCCCCAAATAGCTGATCCCCATGAAAATGGAACCCAGGCAGGAGCTTTTTACATGGTGCTTCAGGTGACCAAGTTTTAAACCACAGGATTCTGCGCATGTGTACTAGCATAAGCATAAGGCGGGATGAGGCCTGGTGAATAGAATCTTTAATAGCATCTATGGCAAAGCATAATGCTTTTGGTAGTTCGGCCAAAAACCCGGGCTTGTTGTGCAGAAACCTCTTTAAGGGCCTGTCTAAATTGGTCTTTTAGGGAATGACAGACGCCTATTGCAGTGACTGCCGGCTGAGTAACGGCACCTGCCAAGGAAAAAGCGGATCTTGACAGGAATTCCAACTTTTTATCTGTTGGATCCTTAAGCATTTGTGCATTGTCTACTGGACTTTTATTCACACTGGAAATCGCAGCATCAACTGCTGGTACCTTCCATTTTTTGGTGAATTTCTCCTCCATGGGATAGAGAACTGAAAATCTCTTTGGAGGAAGAAAATGCTTATCCAGGTGATCCCATTCAGCATAAATAAGCTGTTCTAGTAAAGCATGGACAGGAAGCACATGCAAAGGCTGTGAAGGTTTTAAGGAACCCAAGGAAGAGACCAAGCTTTCAGCAGACTCCGTTAGAGGTAGCATGAAAGTAGAACGAACCATCTTCATAAGAGATTGAATCAGCAACTTCTCAGCTTGCGAGGCTGAAAAAGGTTCATCTACCGTTGTTTCCTCCGCAGAGTAGTAATATGTTTGTCTTTCCTTCTAAACGCCTGAGGGTAACACCTCATCCTGTGCCCACTGTTCCCCTTGCAAAGGGTCTAAAGTGGGGGAGGGGGATCTAGCACGCTTCCTATCCATTTGAATGGAGGATGCGATTAAAGCCGCTAATCTTTCTTCCAGTCCCTGCAGGGTAGAGGAAAAGACATCTGCAGTCACATATATAGGTGAGATGTGAGAAGCAGCTGCACCACTAATTTGTTCCAATCGCTCACCCTGACTTGCCATAATTGGTATTTCAGGTGAGGATGACAGTGTGGAGACACGACTGGAGTTCCTAATGCCTGGGGGTGAAATCTTTGGTTTTTGTAGTGTCTTTTTTTGATACGCATAGTCCTAAGCACAAAAGCAGAGGCACTATTAAATTGCACTACTTGCTAAACATAGTCATGACAGAATGATGCCGCTATCAAGTTCAGCCTAGTTCTGGGAAAAATGTCCTTCCTATATCAGGAATGACACTTGCAGCCCTTACGTGCCCCACTGCTCCTGTGTCCCGTGTGCAGCCTGCTTGCTCCTCCTCACTATCAGCCGAGGAGAGACTGCTCCAGCTGATTCTCAAGTCTGCTTGTTTTGTCGTACGTCCTCGTGGATGTTACACGGCGCTGCGCCTAGGCCCCGCCCCCTTCTTTCGTTTTGAAAAATATTCCCGTGCTCGCGCGGCTTTCGGGTCCACAGACCCAACATGAGGTGGGGGGGGGAGGCAGAGCCCATGACAACAGCAAGCAAAGAGAAACAACTGTTGGAGCAAATTTTGGGACCCCCAGCGGCGGGGGGGTATTACAGCGGGGGGGGGTATTACAAGGGGGGGTACGCCACTGATGTTTCCCTAACCCTACCGGTCCCTTCAGGGGGGAGAAAAAAGCATCAGCAGATCTCTTACCTGAGAGAAATCCCCCTGTGCAAGCTGCTGCGGCCACACACAGACTGACACTGAGCTTACAGGGAAGACAACAGATTAAGGTATGTGCATATACTCCCTCTAGTGGAGAATTAAGGCATGACAAAATTTTTCCTCTTAAAGAAGAAATCATAGGTGGACTTTTTAGTTCCTAAGTTTCTTCCCTTACCTTATCTCCACCGCAGGATTTGATGATTTAACAGTCAATCCAACCTTCACCCATCACGGCGGGCTGCGTTTAGCAAACCTTCAAGGACCGGGTCCCTTTTTATCGGGGTTCCACTCCCTTGGACCCGTAAAAGCACCTCGTCAGGAAAAGCTTTTAGGTAATGTAGCATGACCAAAGCCCTGGGTCCCGGGGTCCAGTCCTCAATGAGAGGCGTTACAGGCAAAACCTCGTGCTTCGTATACGAGGCCCGGGTACCATCCACTTTGACCTCAGTGGCACTTTGGATGGATCCGGTCTGTAGAGTCTATTTAAATCTCGCAAGGATCCCTCCTGGAGCTCCTCAGAGCACATCTTCACTCCTGACCAACACCTTAGACACTGGTGAAAAAACTGAGGTACTCCTGGTAGGAGGAGGGGTTATATAGGGAGTAAACTTCCTGTATTGGGTATACCAGTGTCCATCCCCTGAAGGTGCCTATATACCCATTAAGTTGTTATTAAGCTCTGTGTCCTATGATGTACGATAAAGAAATATTGCTTTTTTTTTTTTCAAAATTGATGCTTTTTTTTATTTATAGCACAAAAAATAAAAACCACAGTGGTGATCAAATACCACCAAAAGAAAGCTCTATTTGTGGGTAAAAAGTGACGTGCCTCTGCCCGCTGCCCAGCGTGGTGTGCCTCTGACCGGCTTTATGCCATAGAATTTTTACAGCTGCTACTAGTTTAAGCGTCCGGAGGTCGCTCCTTCGAGGGGGGTACTGTCAGGAAAGGTTTCACCTGCTGGTGGTGCTGTCAGATGTTTGGGCCGCAGTACTGGTGTCCACCAGCAGGTGTCTCCCAGCAGTCTGGAGCCGACATCTCCTGCAATAAGGCGTCACCTGAGACTGATTGCAGGAGGTGTGTATATATACCCGGCAGATGCTCACACATATGCCTTGGTATTTTCCTTGAGCTCTGACCTGTATTCCTGAATCCTGTACCTTGTGACCTGTATTCTTGAATCCTGTACCTTGTGACCTGTATTCTTGAATCCTGTACTTTGTGACCTGTATTCTTGAATCCTGTACCTTATGTATTCCTTAAATCCTCTAACTTGTGACCTGTATTCCTTAAATCCTGTACCTTGTGACCTGTATTCCTGAATCCTGTACCTTGTGACCTGTATTCCTGAACCTTGTGACCTGTATTCCTGAATCCTGTACCTTGTGACCTGTATTCCTGAACCTTGTGACCTGTATTCCTGAATCCTGCACCTTGTGACCTGTATTCCTGAATCCTGTACCTTGTGACCTGTATTCCTGAACCTTGTGACCTGTATTCCTGAATCCTGTACCTTGTGACCTGTATTCCTGAATCCTGTACTTTGTGACCTGTATTCCTGAATCCTGTACCTTGTGACCTGTGTTCCTGAATCCTGTACCTTGTGTCCTGTGTTCCTGAACCCTGCATCCATCCCTGGACCTGTCTTGCAGACTTAACCCTTCCTCCTGTTGTCCTCTCCCTGTCCCGTCCTGCTCCCTGTTCTACCTGATTGATCTCTCGCGTATGACCCTGGCTTGATTAAGTTTATGATTAGATCTTACTCTTGTATTCACGTTTGGTTTAGAGAGTTATTATTGTGTGTCACCGTGGTTGTTAGCTTTATTGTTTATAACTTATCCTTTTAATAAATCTTACTATTATTACTTTACATGCGTTGCGGTCTTCCCTATTGCAGTCCACACATTTCTGGTCGCACCGGTTTATGACAAACCTTTTATAAACAGTCTGGGGAGCTTATATTTTGCTGGCTTATTGGAATATAAGCCTCTCCAAAGAGGTCCCCCTTTGTATTCCTTGATCAGAATCAGCATGCAATTCTACATACCATAAATAAGTGGTTAAGAATGGCTTATAAAAATCATGGCCTACTAGTTCTCATCTACACTAAAAATGAAGAATTCCAACACAAAAGCACATATACAGCACCCCCACCCCCCAGCAAGCAAGACGCAAAACCTTACAGACGATTGCTTAAATTCCACTGCACATCTCCCCATGGATCGCACCATGTTACATCAGTCCTTGATCTTCTAACGAAGCCATTGGATGGCTGGCGTTTGCTTCATACTCGCTGCGGGTTTATTGCTGCTCCAGATCTGTCAGTTTGTATCAACACCTTCCCCACTCATTGCCTACAGAAATAACAGCCCTCAACAAGGCTGCATAAACCATTTCTGCTGCTCCAATTACTCCCTGACATAACCTCTTTTGCTGCTATTTTGCCTTCTCTAACCTTTCTTGCCAGCGTAGGTTTTGTCAGAACATGAAGTGCGTGGGGCGAACTTACCCAAGGACTTTTATCTCCAACTACAGCAGATAACGTTTTGTGCTTGTATGAAGAAAAGCAAAGATCACCATGATAATTTACTTTTACAGATTTTAATATGATAACCACATTAGCTAGAGAACAGGATACGGTTTGTACACTATATATTATTTACTTTCCACAGAGTAAAAATAAAGGAAAAGAGCAGTACCACAAAACACTGCTACAGTAAACGAGATATTGTTATAATTGCATTTATCGAATAGGTCGAAATAGTTAATCTACCTAGTGTCTCTTGAAAATGTACATGCATTATTAAAATGGGATGTCTACTTTTTTTCATTATGGTATTCACTGGGGTTGATATACTAAAGGAACATATGCTGTTCACTTTGAAAGAGAATATTCCCTTAGCTTACTGAAGATGAAAATTCACTTTGCAAAAACTAATGATGTGAAAGAAAAATAATAAAAACAGCATTTTTGTTTGCATATGACTGGGTGATGGAAGTCGGAGGAGCTTCACCACATTCACTATGCTAAGGGTAAATGCCTTGCAAAGTGAACAGCCTATTTTGCTTTAGTAAATCAACACCACTGCCGATGCCTCTCTTTGTAATAATAGGGATCATCCCTTATGAAACCTCTGCAGTTTACATTCAGTTGATGGCCTAAAGAAAGTCCATGAAACTTAATAATGAGGCAAAAATACATTTCACTTAAGGGCAAGTAAAATCTGACTGCAACAGGAGCTGTTTTTTGTGTATGTGTTATTTAATTTCTCCAAGAGACGCTCTTGTTTTGAGTATTAAATGATATGATAAAGTCCTGTACGACCTTACTAAAAAGGGCATAAACATGCACCAATGACTGTTGGGAGCACTTGATATTAATGTATGCAGGTACCAATCCCCCTTTCTCACTCAGTGTTGAACAGAGAAGGAGTCTATTATCACAAGAGAACCATACATATACACCAGTCAAATATTGCAGCAGGTCAAGGCAATCCAATGATGTTGTTATGGAGGATAGGCAAAAACCTCCCATTTGTCTCTTAGCCTAGCGTCATTCTATGAAAGGTACACAAGTAAAATAGAAGCAATCAAAAAAATTAAATTCAGTTTACTACATCAAAAACAAATAAATCAATTAGTCAATTGCTTATAGCATGATGGATACCTTTTCAACCGTGGCCAGGAAGCTGACTCGAATCCCCTTTGTTCTGAGACTTCCATATTTCCTTACAGCAAAAATCAGCAAATGTTTCACTTGTACTTTTGGTTGGTTCTGCAGCCTTTTTTTGTCAACTGAGTCTGTGTTGAGTTTTCTCTATCCTATGTGTCAATGTTGTATGGGTGAGGATGCACTGAGAAAGGGTGGTAATTGAATCAGAGAACACACTGGCCTGCAGGTGTACAGGTACACGTAAACTGAATTTCAAACTAGTAAAATTCTAAAAGTTGTACACTGATCAACTGGAACTACCTTGAAGCAGTAAATATATTTTTTTATTCAAAAGATAAGGTCAGTAGCAGGAATAAACGTTTCAAAAGTTGACACCAAGATCAAAATGAGATGTTCATCGAGTAAATGCGGAAAACCTAAAATACTCATAATTTTAATGCAAGATTGCTGTAAACAGCTGAATGCACCTCAAGCACACACCTAGGGAGTGTTTGGAAAGAACTTTCTCCATCATAAAGGAAACCCATCCTATAGGAAATACAGAAGCTGTCCAAGGGTGAAGGGGAGGTCAACATTCGTAGCCTCCATACTGTTGCTCCTCAGTACAGTTTTTTGGTTTAACAAATGTAGAGCTCGATTTTCATTACCAGTAACCAATCTAGATCCAATAACATTCAAATTAGTATTTTATTTTTTATCAATTTAAAAGTGCCAACATATTACAAAGGGTTGTGTCTTTGGATGACCAAAATGTTGCTGCAGACCTCTATTGACTTTAAAGTCAATAGAGGCCTGCAGGAAAAAATAAGTCATCCAAAGACATAGCGACATATAGTTTTCAAACTAGTAAAATTATAAAAGTTGTACACTGATCAACTGGAACTACCTTGAAGCAGTAAATGTATATATTTTTTTACATACTACGTTCAACCCCTCCAATTTCGCCTAGAAACATCCTCTAATGTAAACCTTTAGCATACAGAAAAAAAAACTTGTCACAGTGTATTGCTATAAGAGTACCTCACTACCAAGATCCCACACATTGGTGTTACGTCATAGTAGTAAGCTATGTCTACCATGGTCAGGTGCATGCAAATAGTGGTGGCTGCTCAGCATACATAAACTAATGACAGGCAGTGACCGCCAGAATGTAAAATAATAACGCCCATCAGAAAAGCACTGAGATGCAAAATGAATAGCTTGAGGGTCCATTTACATTTCCACATGGTGGTAATGCATGTACAGTTTGCGCAGCGCTTTAAAACATATGATTTATTTTATTGCTTTATGATACGCTTTACGATACTATTTATTTTGATTGGCACCCTAGCACACAAAGACAGCTCACTTGCAATGTAATTATTTTATTATACAGGATTTATAGGATTATATACAGTTTGCGCAGAGCTTTACAACATGAGGGCAGACAGTACAGTTACAATACAATTCAATACAGTCAGAGGGCCCTACTCGAAGAGCTTACAATCTAAAAGGGAGGGTCAAGTGATACAAAAGGTAAAAACTGTGGGGGATGAGCTGAGGGAGAAAATAAAAGTACAGTTATCTGGAGGCAGGATAAGCTTCTCTGAAGAGAAAAGTTTTAGGGATCACCTAAAAGCGTATAGAGTAGGACTGTAATGCGCCATGATGAATAGTAGTGCAATGAGGTGTGTTACAAAAATTGATCAGGTATAATTTTTAGAATGTAAGGGTGGAAGACCATTCATTTCAATGGGCTGTCCTAATGCAACACGCATGAATGTACCACAAAGTAGTAATAGGGGCCCCTAAAAGAAATGTTCAAGATTTTAATTATATTTAGATATACAGTACATGTAAAAGATACAGTACCTTGAAAAAGTATTCATGGCCCTTGAAATGTTGTACATTTCGTCATGTTACAACCAAAAACATAAATGTATTTTATTTGGGATTTTATGTGATAGACCAACACAAAGTGGCACATGATTGTAAAGCGGAAGGAAAACGATAAATGGTTTTCAAAATGTTTTACAAACAAATATCTGAAAAGTGTGGCATGCATTTGTATTCAGCCCCCTCCCCCCCAGTCAATACTTAGTAGAACCACTTTTCGCTGCAATTACAGCTGCAAGTCTTTTTTGGGTATGTCTCTACCAGCTTTGCACATCTAGAATTAAATGTTTCCCCATTCTTCTTTGCAAAATAGATTGAGCTCTGTCAGATTGGATGGAGACTGTGTGTGAACAGCAATTTTCAAGTCTTGCCACAAGTTCTTAATTGGATTTAGTTTTGGACTTTGACTGGGCCATTCTAACACATTGAATATGCTTTGATCTAAACCAGGAATCTCCAGACTACGGGCCTCCAGCTGTTGTAGAACTACATGTCCCATGAGGCATTGTAAAACTCTGACATTCACAGACATGACTAGGCATGATGGGACTGGACAACAGGAGGGCCATAGTTTGGAGACCCCTGATCTAAACCATTCAATTGTAGCTCTAGCTGTTTGGCGTGGAGGTTCACCTTTCACCAGGACAACAGTCTCAAGTCTTTTGCAGACTAACAGGTTTTCTTTTGAGATTGCTATGTATTTGGCTCCACCCATCTTCCCATAAACTCTGACCAGCTTCCCTGTCTCTGATGAAGAAAAGCTTCCCCACAACATGATGCTGCCATCACCATGTTTCACGGTAGGGATAGTGTGTTCAGGGTGATGTGCAGTTTCACTCATAGCGTTTTGCTTTTATGCCAGAAAAGTACAATTTTGGTCTCATCTGACAGAGCACCTTGTTTGCTGTGTCCACCACATAGCTTCTCACAAACTGCAAATGGGACTTCTTATGGCTTTCTTTCAACAATAGCATTGCCATTCTTCCATAACACCCAGATTTGTGAGCGTACAACTAATAGTTTTCCTGTGTATGGATTCTCCCACCTGAGCTGTGAATCTCTGCAGCTTCTCCAGAGTTACCATGGGTATCTTGACTGCTTCTCTGATTAATTCTCTCTTTGCCCGGCCTGTCGGTTTCATGTCTTGGTAGGTTTGTAGTTGTGCCATACTCTTCCCATTTTCGGATGATGGATTGAACAGTGCTCCATGAGATATTCAAAGCTTGGGATATTTTTTTATATAACCTAACCCTCCTTTAAAATCTTCACAACTTTATCCCTGACCTGTCTGGTGTACCCCTTGGCCTTCATGATGCTGTTCGTTCACTAAGGTTCTCTAAAAAATCACATAGGGCTTCACATAAGAGCTGTATTAAAAGAACTGAGATTAAATTACACACAGGTTAACTCCATTTACTAATTGGGTGACTTCTGAAGGCAATTGGTTCCACTAGATTTTAGTTAAGGGTATCAGAGTAAAGGGGGCTGAATACAAATGCATGGCACACTTTTCAGATATTTGTTAAAAAAAAATTTAAACCATTCATCATTTTGCTTCCACTTCCCAATTATGTGCCACTTTGTGTTGGCCTATCACATAAAATCCATTTACGTTTTTGGTTGTAACATGACAAAATGTGGAAAATTTTAAGCGGTATGGATACTTTTTCAAGGCACTGTATTTGCTTGATGCAAATAAATGTATATTATTTATCTGTGCATAAATTTTCATATCTTTGTTTCATATCAAGCATTTTAAATTAATGTATACATGGAGCAGTTTTATTTACTCATTATACTTACAGTGCTATACAATAAAAGGTACTTTACTGGTCCTCCTCAAAACAGAAGTCTATTGCCCTGTACACACGATAGGATTTTCCCGACAACAAGATCCATGTTTTTTTTCTGACGGATGTTGGCTCAAACTTGTCTTGCATACAAACGGTCACACAAAGTTGGTCGGAAATTCCAAACATCAAGAGCGCGCTGACGTACAACACGTATGATGAGCCGAGAAAAATTAAGTTCAATAGCCAGTGCTGCTCTTCTGCTTGATTCCGAGCATGCGTGGAACTTTGTACGTCGGAATTGTGTACACACGATCAGAATTTCCGACAACGGATTTTGTTGTTGGAAAATTTGAGAACCAGCTCTCAAATTTTGTGTGATGGAAATTACGATGGAAAATGTCCGATGGGGCCTACACACGGTCGGAATTTCCAACAACAAGCTCCTATCAAACATTTTCCGTCTGAAAATCCTATCGTGTGTACGGGGCATAAGATTTAGCTGACTCATTGGAAAAATGCACTCCTTATGTACAATGTCCAATACAGTGTCATATATTTATGTTCTATAAGTGAATGACAGGGTGCACTTGGCCTCCAAAAACTCCCTTAAATGGCTAATCTAGAAGTCTCTATATTTAAAAGAACAACAAAAATGTAGTGAGCTGGTAAACATGACATTAAAAGGAAAAAAATATACATATTATAATTGGAGGATTCACAACATAGTCTCGCCTGTCCACCTCCCTTTTAAAAGTTTGTCAACATTTTGAGGGGGCAGTTAGTCTTCCTCATGTGTTCAGAAAGATGGGCTGAGCTCCATTGAAAGGTCGACTGAGATGCCGTTGCTTTGATTTTTGTGCTGCAAGACCAATGCGTGCCTTTATACCGGTTCTGGATTTGTGTGGCTATTTCTTTGTGGGTAAGCACTTGGACATTTACCTTACAACAGAGTGCCGCGGCTACCGTTGGTGTATATATATATATATATATATATATATATATATATATATACACACACACACACACATATACAAACACACACTGTCTGTGTCTATCCATCTCAAATATAATTGCTATACAAGTCAACGCTTTTAAACCTTAGCTCTCCATTTAAATTTGAAGCTCTCATTTTCTAAAACTGGCAACTCAAACGCCTTCCCTTTGCAATAAGGCATATATTATTGCTATGCAGAATGCCATCAGATACAGTACATTTTGCTTACATTATTGGCTTAATTTGCTTTTTCAAGAAGTCTGCAATCCAGGTCCATAGGAAAACTACAGCAGTAAATAGCCCTTTATATATGCTTTCACTCAGCTCATTTATTAAAAAAAAAAAATCCCAGTAATTTTTTTTCAGATTACAAAAATAAATAATTCCCAATACATTTAAGGGTCCTTGCCCAACCTAGGGCACAAGGATTGCCCAAGAGAAATATTAGCAGAGCTCTTCAAAGAGCTGAGTGTAATACAGGAGACAAATTGTTACATATTAATGAAAACACTAGTGAAAATTTGATTAGATTTACCAACTAATTAAACGAGTAATGACCAGATATCTGGGATTTTCTGTACTCACGGCTGGGGATTAGGTTGACAGAGATGATCCTGGAATCTGTGGGATGTCAAAATTACTTCTATAGGTCTACTTTTTGAACCTCTACAGGGAGGACTTAATGCTCACAGGTAGCCACCAAATGCTAATTCATGCAAGATATGACAAAGCTGGAGGAATATTAAACTGAAACAAAATATTTTGTGTAAGAACAAGAGAGACGATATATTGCATAGCTTTCCTCCGTAAGAATGTGTGGGACTAAGATAACGTACAATGCATGACAATTGCATTACAAAGTACCTTCTAATAATTTGCTCTTAGTTTACTTTGACCATTTGCTGTTGAGTGTAATTTTTTAACTTTTCACACAAACACGTGTAAAAATCAGCATTTTTTGCTATAAAAATTACTTAGAGCTCCAAACATTTTCTAAAAGCAAAGGTCCTGGAGAATAACATTATGGTTTGTTGCAATTTGTCACATGATATTTGTGCAGCCAATTAGCAAGTGCAAAATTTTAGGAAAAAAAAAAATACTAAAACAAATTTTAGTACACACAAACACAATATAACACTCATTTTTTTTGGTAAAATATTAAAGATGAATAAATACTAAATAAATATCAAACATGTCAAATTGCACACACCCGTGAAATGGTAAACTACGGCACCTAAAATTTTCTATAGGTGACACTTTAAAAGCCTTTACAGGCTTTCAGCCGTGAACGATGGCCCTAGAATTATTGCTCTCACTCCAACATGCTCAACAATAATACCACACCATACATGTGTGGTGCACTCACCGTTTACATGTCTCCCCTGTTCTCCAAAACAACCAAGCACAGACTGTGCATTTAGTACAGAACAAAATCCCCCAAAACAATAATCTCCCTATTAATCTCAAGGTCAATACTTTGAATGTTCTTCATAATATTTGTACTCCATAATTGCAACATTGTTGAGAATTTGAGGCTTGCATACTTATGAAAATGCTGCTAATGGCTTAATGTCTGTCTGCACAAACCTAACTTGATCTTGCCTAAAGGCACATTCAAAATGGGTCCGTAGCCCGCTACTATAACAGTGTGTTGGCTTGCCCTCCAATAATAATGGTATCATAATGCATACAAATCAGAGCACATAAATTTGACTGTGCATTAAAGCAACACAAACTTATGAAACTAAACTGAGGCCTCTTGACATGTCAGGAGACACTTTTGAAGTCCCCTGTATTTGCTAATTTGACCACCCCTGATTTAGATCATTGCAAAGGAGTTACAATATTTCAGTAGTGGACCATATGATGACCCTATTATATATAAAGTTAGTTTGCATTAAAAATGTTGCTATAGTTATAAATAATAAATACCGGTATTCAATATGGAGGAAAAGATGAGCTTGTTTTACCAATACAAATATAAAGAGGGAGACAGGGCGCTCTCTAATGAAAAAATTGGATTTTAAGGGGAGATGGTGTGTCTGTTTGAGGTGAGCCAATACAACGGTGGTTAATATAAAAATATAAATGTGGTGGGTGCTATGGCATCCAGCAGGACTCTGCAGCCTTTTTATATCCTACTACGAGACCCCTGCCTGTCATTCTGCACGGTCCAGTTCCCCTATCGGCATTGCCCAATGGGATCTGGCACCTATGAGTTTTATTGCTCCAGGTGACTCATAAAGGGACATTTGGCTGTGAAGGTGGTTATGCGGTTGTCCTCTCATTTTGCAACAGACTAGATGAAATCTGTGATGTCCTTAATGCCCTGATTACGCAAAATATATGCGAAACATGTTGGCTGGCTGATCACAATTGATTTCTGAACATAAGCTATTGCACGGTCGTATTATGATGTTTGATTGTAATTTTTGTAGTGTATATTTTAAATGTTTTCATTAAAATTTATATTTTTATATTAACCAATGTTGTATTGGCTCACCTCAGACAGACACACCATCTCCCCTTAAAATCCCATTTTTTCATTAGAGAGAGCCCTGTCTCCCTCTTTATATTTGTCTTGCTATTTTAGGGATTGGGAGTCCTGTCTCTGTTTCTTCTGAACTACAGTCCAATTATTCACTCATTTATATGCTTGTTTTACCAATAAATTGATGTTCATTACCTGGATGGAAAGGTTTCCTCTCCCTCACTTTCAATGAACATGATGACTGGATTATACTGATTTATTATTGTTTATTACAATAAATTAACATTGATTTATGCAGTGCTTTACAGGAGCCAACTGACCAACTGGGATGTCTTTAGGGTGTGGGGGGAAACCAGAGTAACCCGAGGAAATCCACAGGAGAGCATGCAAACTCCATGCAGAATGTCCTGGCCAAGATTCAGAGGACCTCAGTGCAAGACAGAAGTGCTTAGCAACCGTGCTGCCTGACTTAAAGGTTGTAGATGGATATTTTAGCACAAGGAAAAGACACAGAATAAGATGCAGAAAAACTGCTTACCACAGAAAAATTGTATAGTGTTATTTTTGATGAGAATATGTTTTCTCCTATTTATAGTAATAAAATACCCAGTTTATGGAGCAGAGATGAATTTGAGGAAATCCTTTCCTTGGCAGGGACAATTATTTAAGAAATATTTGTGTATTTTTAAACTTGAAATTAAGAGAGGATAGGATGCTACAGGTATTTGCATTTGTAATGGTAACCACCAGCTCTGGCTGTATTAGAATAATATAAATAATATTCCATATTATTGAACTTTATAGCTATATTAGACTTATGAATTGAAGTTCATATACTAAAATATTAGTATAAATGGTCAAGTACTGCCACAGTACTAAATGCAGACTGTTTGGCGCAGGCACATTTTCTTCTTTACAAGATGATCCATGTGCATTTTTCATTGGCTGCGGAGAGCTTGGTAGTGCAGCATACCATGTTTTTCCTTTCCTGCAGAAGTACTTGTACTTACAGTAGGCCTGGCCAATTTTACTGCCAAGGCTTAGAGACCCAAGTCCCAAGATTATATTCCCCAATCAAGTCCGTATCAATTATTGCGCATTTATAATTATTGTGTCCATCAAAAGATATCATTTATATCTCTGTCCTAGCTGCCAGTGCACAACATGAAAAAGCTTCAGCATGAAAAAACATGAAAAAGGTTCAAGGGAGAGGAAAAAAAAGTGGGGAAGCTAGTTGCCAAAAACAACCAAATATTCAGCATTATAGAGTATGTATGAAATTAATGAAAACCGACTCTAATGCCCCGTACACAGGGTCGAACTTTGTTCGGACATTCCGACAACAAAATCCTAGGATTTTTTCTGACGGATGTTGGCTCAAACTTGTCTTGCATACACACGGTCACACAAAGTTGTCGGAAAATCCGATCGTTCTGAACGCGGTGACGTAAAACACATACGTCGGGACTATAAACGGGGCAGTGGCCAATAGCTTTCATCTCTTTATTTATTTTGAGCATGCGTGGCACTTTGTCCGTCGGATTTGTGTACACACGATCGGAATTTCCGACAACGGATTTTGTTGTCGGAAAATTTTATAGCTTGCTCTCAAACTTTGTGTGTCGGAAAATCCGATGGAAAATGTGTGATGGAGCCTACACACGGTCGGAATTTCCGACAACAAGGTCCTATCGCACATTTTCCGTCGGAAAATCCGACCGTGTGTACAGGGCATTAGAATACCATACATGAGTTTGGCAATAAAACAGAAAAATAATGAATTAAAATGAAGAACAAAAAAGTGTGCATCCCCACTTTTTTTTCCTCTCCCTTGAACCTTTTTCATGCTGAAGCTTTTTCATGTTTTGCACTGGCAGCTAGGACAGAGATATAAATGATATCTTTTGATGGACACAAATTATTATAAATGTGTAATAATTGATTCAGACTTGATTGTGGAATATAATCTTGGGACTTGGGTCTCTGACCTGTGGAGATTGCGAAAATACACTATTTTTTTAATCCAATAAAGCAGAGATAATCAAACTGCGGCCCTCCAACTGTTGCAAAACTGCACGTCCCATGAGGCACTGTAAAACTCTGACATTCACAGACAAGACCAGGCATGATGGGAAGTTTCTGAACACCTGGAGGGCCATAATTTGGAGACCGTACAAAAAAAGATCTCCTGCCTTTTAATTTATGTATTCAGCTCTAACTCGATTTATACAGAACTAATCAGAAAACTGAAGGTTTGGAGCAAAAGTGCTGCTCTTTAAATATACACAAAAGATCCTATTAATAAAATGTAAATACACTTCCCTAAATCTGCCCTTGTTGTCCAGCTGGGGTATTTTTTACTTGGCTTATAAATCCTAGGGAAGGAGACCTAAAAGATTTTTAGGCAGGTTTTTTTTTTTTTTTTAACCCAAACATTTTAGTCTTTTAGAGGATACGATATGACTGCATGTAATGAAAATCCTAAAATTATTCAGGTACATACCGTATTTATCGGCGTATAACACACACCCCAAGTTTAGGAGGGAATTTTAAGGAAAAAAACTTTTAGGAGTAAAGTTTAAGGAAAAAAAACTTAAATTAAAATGCCCATCAATGCAGCCTTATCTGTCCATCTGCAGCCTTTTCAGTGTCAGTGCAGCCTTGCCTCAGTGTCCATTGCAGCCTTGACAGCGCAGCTTTGCCCCATTGCAGCCATGTCAGTGCAGCCATGTCAGTGCAGCTTTGCCCCAGTGCAGCCATGTCAGTGCAGCTTTGCCCCATTGCAGCCATGTCGGTGCAGCTTTGCCCCAGTGCAGCCTTGTCAGTGCAGCTTTGTGTGATCTGTGTGATCGCCGCCCACATACACAGCCCTGTGTAGATTCAAATATGGCGCCGAGAATGCAGAGACTCGGCGGAGCCAAGATACACATAGCCGAGTGTTCTCGGCTATTTTCGGCGCCCGTCACTGTCACGCCCAGTCCTGCCCTATGATGGACATAACACAGGTCCAATAGCGGAACTGGGCATGACTGTGAGCGGCAGTGAGAATAGCCGTGAACACTCGGCTATGTGTATCTCGGCTCCGCCGAGTCCCTGCAGTCTCGGCGCCATATTTGAATCTACACACGGCTGTGTATGTCGGCGGCAATCGCCGCCGATCAAACAAAATTGGCGGGGATCGGCGTATAACACGCACCCACGATTTCCCCCTGATTTTAAGGGGAAAAAAGTGCGTGTTATACGCCGATAAATACGGTATTTTGGTTGAGTAATGAAACAGGAACTATGGTATATCACCGCTATCCAATGGAATATAACCGCCACATTTTTTCAGAATTATTTTTTCAAGAGCTCATGATCAGTCAGGTAAACAAAATCCTTATGCAAAATAAATATCAAATAATAAATATGCTGAGTTGTCTGAAAGTGATTATTGCATACACTTTCCTATCCAGGGCCGGTGCTACCACTAGACAAACTAGGCAGCCACCTAGGGCGCCCGGCCACTGGTGTTCCTACTCTCTTCTCTCTGCAGCAAGTAACTAAGTCTCAGCATCAGCAGGCAGCCGTCGCTCCGTTCGCACATAGTGTCAGAGGCGCAGCGGCGGCGGAGGACTGTGTCTGTGTCCCGACTCCAGAATAAATGGAAGTAAGCTAACATTCATTGATGGGCACCGGTAGGCCGCATTTGATGGGCGCTGGCGAGGCTGCATGTGATGGGCGCTGGCGAGGCTGCATGTAATGGGCACTGGCGAGGCTGCTGCATATGAAGGGCGCTGGCGAGGCTGCATTTGATAGGCGCTGGTGGGCTGCATTTGATGAGTGCTTCATTAAAAAGGTGGAGTATACATGGGCAGGGCAAAGGGGGTGGAGAGTTGGGGGGGCGGCAAAATGAGGTTTTGTCTAGGGTGTCAAAAATCCTAGCACCAGCCCTGTTCCCATCACTAAAATTTTGTTTTAGAGAAACCGTTAGCAATGGCAAAGAGTAAACTGTGATAGGCACACAGAAGTCTGCAGACAGCATGTCATTAAACATTTAGAAAAAACTATTAAAACAGCCGCCCCAAGAGGAACATTGCTTCACGCTAGGTTATTTCTACCGCGCCGATTAACTCTTTGCTTGGCCAAAGGCTCATTAGAAATAATAAAACGATGCTTTGAAGATTTTGCACATTGAAAGCAAGCAAGGAACTCAGCAGCTACAAAATGCTAGGATGTTGATCAGCCAATGCGGTCTTTAGCTTTAGACAAAAGAAACCAATCAAATAACCAAATCCGTCTCATTATTATTATCCTGAGAGTGGAGGCTCAATTTTGAAAATCTAGGTCGCCCAGTTCTGCTCAAGACTTTATGGCTGATACAACAGCATCCAGATTTATCATCTGCTTAAGATAAATACTTTTGTGGTGTTGAAACAAGAGGAAAATAGACAGGGTCTGACAGTTTAGCATATTAATCCTCTATCTGAGCATAGTACATTTGTTCTGCACTAATCCTATCTAAGCCTAAGAGAATTGGGGGGAAAGTGCGGATTTCTCATTTATGAATGAGATCTGGCTACATGCAATCGGCTCTCATCTGGCATGCTGTAATAAACTTTATCATGCATACTCTACTGTATTGATATATTTCATGCATAACAGCACTCATTTTCCCCATCAATTTACACACTAGAATCTAAAAACATTTTTTTTTTTTTTTTTTTACAAATGTGTTATGCTATATATTTAATTAAATGAAAAAAGAGCCTATCCAGTTCAACCCACAGAGAAAAAAAAAAACACAAAAGTTCATTTCCACAATCCTAAACTCAGAGTTGATCCAGGGAAGGCAAAAAACCCCAATAAAAGCATGATCCAATTTCATCCAGTGGAGGAAAAAAATCCTTCCTAATCCCCCAAGAGGCAATTGAATATTCCCTGGATCAACCTTACCTATAAATATTAGTATCCATATTAGTTTTGTCATGTTTTTCTGGCATTTTTCAGCAAAGGTCATTACAAATTAACACACAATAAATCTGATCTATGTACAGTAACTTATTTATCCAAATACACTTACATAAATAAATACCTTGAGCTGTGTAATCTATACAGTGTTAATGATACTTAAAAATTCCTTCTCTATAAAAGTAAAACATGCATTTTTTTATGTTGCATGATATAAATATATTCAAATTAATTTTAGTTCAAACACAAAATAAACCAGATATACCTGTGCTCAAATCCCAATAGCTTGTACATGCATATAATCTATCACGTACTAAAGGTTTGTGACCACATGTTAACACTAGAAATTCTGGATGACCCCCCTTGCAGAGTGCTAGCTCTTCCCCATTTTGTGTCTGTTTTCCCCATGTTGGCATTGTGCCCATAGTAGCATTTTCTGAATAGAGTAGGACTGGCCATAGAGAGATTATTTTGATGCAGTTGGACAGCTTCAACATGTACTGCAATGTGTGTGAACTAAAAATTCCTGTGTTTTATTGCAAGTTTGCTAGAAAGGGTATATAGCAGTATGCAGAGGGTTCATCCAGAATTTCTAACACAATAGAACACCCAATTTTTGGCAAAATATAAATGATGGGGTTGCGGAGAAAATAATAGATATGCCCGTGCTATTGTTAAAAACTATGGTACCCAAAAATCTCCATCGGTAACACTTTAGAAGTCTTTACTGCTCAGCAATTTAGAGTTAAAAGTGAAGTCAGTTTGTTCAGGAAGGGCTGGAGAGCGGTACAATAATTAGTGTCTGCAGGGAACAGTGAAGCATGGTGGAGGTTCCTTTCAAGTTTGGGGCTGCATTATTGCAAACTGAGTAGGAGATTTGGTTAGGAGCAATGGAGTCCTCAATGCTGAGAAATACAAACAGATACTTATCCATCATGCCACACCATCAGTGAGGTGTGTGATTACCCCCAAATGTATTCTGCAGCAGTACAATGACCCCAAACATGCAGCCAATATCATTAACCACTTGCCACCAAATCACGTACAGGTACGTCATTTGAGTTCAAGTTGTTGTACTGGAGTGATCACCCCAGTACCATCTTTTAGAGCCAACAGACGGTTCTCTTGTAATATCAACCCATGTGGCTAAGCAGCTGCTCTATTGTTATTACAAGTAGCGGGAGGGGACACCCCGCCCCGCCGCTCGCCCAGGCTCTTCCGACCCACCGAGCGACCAGCCGGCACATCCACTGGCTGGACGGCGACCCGAAAAAAAGTCAGAATCGGCTTTGATCGGGTCTCAGCTATAGTAACCCGGAAGCAACAGAAGATCTGTGGTTAGTTCTCCAAGATGTTTGGAACAACCAACAGGACAAGTTCCTTCAACAACTGTGTGCAATTGTACCTAGAAGAATTTATGCTGTTTTGAAGGAAAATGGTGGTCACACCAAATATTCATTTGATTTGGATTTCTTTTCTTTTCATTTTTTTCAATTTTGTTAAATGATAAAAACAAACTATTAGCACTTCTATTTCTGAAAGAATTCTTAATTTACAGCATTTTTCACAGTACTCTATATATCTTGAATGCTTTAAAAACCTTATTTATAATTATACACATTGAGCTGGGAATGGCCATTTTAAATTGCTACTTTTGTAACCTCTGCTTGTCTGTCTAAAAGATAATAGGTTCTCTGCAGTCTCTAATGACATGAAATGCACACACTGTTCCGATGTCAGGTGACCCAACCTACCTGATATATAAAAAGCTACATAAGCAAAGTATTTTATTTATTCATATTTTTATTCTATTAAAGATAATGCTGGCATGGCATGGCACTAATCACAGGTAATCGATATATCCGATCAGCCCCTAACCTGTCCACCTTTAGGAGATCCCTGAAAACTCACTTATTCAGGGAAGCCTATCCCACACCCACCTAACAACCCCATCAAATCATTCCCCGCATCTATTGCCTTTTGTACCACCACCCCCTCTCTTTAGAATGTAAGCTCTACAAGCTGGGCCCTCCTGTCTCTTCTGTATTGTACTGTAATTGTGCTGTCCCCCCCCTACATTGTAAAGCGTGCGTAAACTGTTGGCACTATATAAATCAATAATAATAATAATAGGGGATAGTTTTATGGCATTTTTATTATTAATTTTTTTTAATTATTTTTATTTTTTATTTTATTTTTATTGTGATTGCGACATTATGGCGGACACATCGGACACTTTTGACACTATTTTGGGACCATTGTCATTTATACAGCAATCAGTGCTATAAAAATGCACTGATTACTGTGTAAATGACACTGGCAGTGAAGTGGTTAACCACTAGGGGGCGATGAAGGGGTTAAGTATGTCCTAGGGAGTGATTCTAAGTGTGGGTGGGATGGTCAACAACACACGACAGCGATCACTGCTCTCGATGACAGAGAGCAGTGATCTCTGTCATGACACTAGGCAGAATGGGGAAATGCTTTGTTTACAAAGGCATCTCCCCGTCCTACCTCTCCGTGACACGATCGCGGGGACATAGAGTCCACGGGACCCGCGATCACGGACAATGCGGCGGCGCGCGCCCGCAGTGCCGTTTCTTAAAGGGGACATACCTGTACGCCCTTTTGCCCACCCGTGCCATTCTGCCGACTTATATCAGCGTGCGCTGGTCGGGAAGCGGTTAAGAACCAGGGCACATGTATGGCGCTTTTATTTTATTTTTTGGTTGAATAATAATGATTTGATTTGCTATATTTTTGGATGCATGGAACGCACTTTTTGGTTAAGTTGTGGTAAATTGCCCAAAGAAAAAAAAAAAAAAAAAAGCATAATATTCTTAATATCACTAGAAGAAAAAAAGCCTTTGAAAATTTGTTTGCAATAACTCCATCAGTATCACCAGCAAAGCAGCTTCATTATTATCCCATTAAAGAAGAAGAGAATTGTGCGCTGCATTTCGCAATTTCATCATTTTAATTTGCCACGTCACGAATGTTAATTCTCCATTACGAACGCTAGTTTACAAGACCGACCGCTTCTGGCTTGTCCTTGCTTCCGAGCATGCGTGTTTGTACTTTGGACTTGTGTACATACGCTCTGAGAATTCGACAACCAACATTTGTCCGCGGAAAATCCAACAACTGTCCGATGGAGCGTACAAACGGTCGGATTTTCCGCCGACAGCCTGTCATCACACATTTCTCGTCAGAAAATCCGATCGTGTCTAGGTGGCTTTAGACTCTTCACCACACAGCAGTGTGTAGGCAAGTTTTTTTTCCAATTGAGATGAATACATTGTAAAATCTCAGTTAATGTCAGTTGGTCTAAATCAGTTATAAATATATTTGGACACAACATGTATACTTGGTGTTATGTTCCTGTTCATATTTTTTAAACTTAAAAGTTGACAGACAACCTTTATTACCAATAATATGTAATGTACTTTACAATGTTCCTGACATAAACTTCAGCTTCCTATTTTTTTTTTTTCATCTGGCCTTCAGATATGAAAGGCAGAGTGATTTAACACCTGTTTAGATTTGTCATCCATATGTCGAAATGAAAAGTATGCGGTTTGCAATAAACTTTGCATAAAATAGTTAATTTGCATTTAATTTTAATGGTTCAAAGAATGTAAGGCAAAATGGTCGGCCCTCACGCATGTTCACTTCATCAAATCTGGCCCTCTTTGAAAAAAATGTGGACACCCCTGGACTACAAAATGCTGAATCTTTTGGATCAGCATGTCAGTCTACAGTGAGTGGATTGGTGAATTCCTCTTATGAATTACAAACAGGTTAGCAAAAGGGGTTGTCAGATCACAAGAATACCAACAAAAGAATGGGTAAACTGGTAAGCTTCAACTATGTCTAAATGAAAAACTGAAGTACCAAGTAACTATGATGTGTTGCCTAGGTGCCAGTGGTGTCACTAGGGTTGGTGTCACCTGGTGCGGTAAAAAATGGTGCCCCCCCCCCAGCAGTGCATTGGTCCAGCTCCCCCCTCCTTAACCTGCTACAGTGGACAGAGCCGGGAAGTGAGGGATCGAGGGATGGATTGAGCCAGGATGGGATGGGGGGGGCTGGATGGGGCCAGGATAGGATCAGTGGGTTGGATGGAACCGGAATGGGATCAGTGGGATGGATGAAGCTAGGATGGAATCGGGAGGAATGAGTGGAGCCGGAATGGGTTTGGGGTGGTGGATGGAGCCAGGATGGGAATCAGGGAGGTGGATGGAGCTGGGATAGGATGGGGTGGTGGATGGAGCTGGGATAGGATGGGGTTGTGGATGGAGCCAGGGAGGGATTGGGGGGTGAATGGAGCCAGGATGGGATAGGGGGGGTGGATGGATTCGGAAGGGTGAATGAATGTTGTTGGGATGGGCTTGAGGGTGGTGGATGGAGCCAGGATGGGATCGGAGGGGGTGGATGGAGCCAGGATAGAATCGGAGGGGGTGGATGGACCCGGGATGGTGGATGGAGGCGGAATGGCATTGGAGGTGGTGGATGGAGCCGGGATGGCATCGGAGGGGGTGGATGGAGCCGGGATGGCATCGGAGGGGGTGGATGGAGCCGGGATGGCATCGGAGGGGGTGGATGGAGCCGGGATGGCATCGGAGGGGGTGGATGGAGCCGGGATGGCATCGGAGGGGGTGGATGGAGCCGGGATGGCATCGGAGGGGGTGGATGGAGCCGGGATGGCATCGGAGGGGGTGGATGGAGCTGGGATGGCATCGGAGGGGGTGGATGGAGCCGGGATAGAATCGGAGGGGGTGGATGGAGCCAGGATAGAATCGGAGGGGGTGGATGGAGCCAGGATAGAATCGGAGGGGGTGGATGGAGCCAGGATAGAATCAGAGTGGTGGATGGAGCCAGGATGGGATTGTGGGTGGATGGAGCCGGGATAGGATCGGAAAGGATGGAGCTGGGATGGGTTCTTTGTGGGGGATTAGAGGATATGTGCTAGGGTGTGCTTTGGGAAGGAAGAGGAATTGTGCTGGAGGGTCAAACTTCAAATCTGCCCCCCTCCTTTTACTTCTAGCACTGGTTCTAACCCAAATCAAAGCCCCCCCCTCCAGCACATATCCCCTAACCCCCACCCCTCCCTAAAATCACTCCTAGCAGCATAGCTGTTACCTGTCAATGCCCCCTCCCCTTTTAATATTTTATTGTGGAACAAATAGTCTTTACCAAGTGAAAACCACATACACTTGTTAGAAATGTATTCATGGTCTGTTAAACAATTAAAAGTTGGCAAAAGCCCAGGACCAGACGAGTTTACAGCGACTTGTTATAAAACAATTTTAGACGACTTGGCAGGTCCTTTCCCCCACGCTTTCAACTCTTTACTCCACTCGCTTGTTGTTAAAGACCAAGTAGGGTTCATCCCGGGACGAGAGGCTTGAGAGAACACCACCAAAGCCCTTAACTTCATTATTGGCTTACTACCTCAAAGAAACAAGGTTTCTTATTATCCCCAGATGCGGAGAAGGAGTTTGACAGGTTTGCATGGGACTATATGGCAGCTGTCCTGCGCAAAATAGGTATCCGAGATTGTCTGTTCCATTTCATCATGTCCCTTTACACCAAACCATCATCTATAACAGCACAAGACAGGGCTGCCCACTATCGCCCTTATTGTCTGTACTTACACTGGAGCCCTTTCTTTGCCACCTCCGAGCAAATACTACTATTCAAGGCCTAACAGTTGTGGATCGATTGTATAACATAGCGGCATTCACTGACAATATTTTGTTATTCCTTTCAAAACCACACACCCTAACTTACTGAAAGACTTCAAGCTTTTTCATTATATCACCAACTTTAAAATTAACTTTAACAAGTCCCACGCTCTTAATGTCACTCTACCCACCTCAACTGTCTCACAATGTCAGCAGAACTTCTCTTTTACTTGGAAGCAGGATGCTATCACCTGGGCATTCAACTCCCCACTATCTGACCTCTACTCAAAAAACAACCTACCAGTCTTACGCACAATAACGGTAGATCTCCGTAGATGGGACAAGCCTATTTTCTCGTAGTTTGGTCGAGCTGCCATCTTAAAAATGAATGTCCTACCACGCCTGCTCTATCTCCTACAAGCTATCCCAATATGATTACATCATAGTTTTTCAGGTCCTATAAAAGCCTCTACATAACCTTCTTACGGCAACACAAACTGCCTAGAGTCAGTTATGATCAACTCACCTTCCCAAACAGAGAGGAGGGATAGTTCTCCCAGAAATACATAACTATTACAGAGCTTGCCACCTTTTGCGGATAGTCGACTGGAATGTACACAGCCGAGTTAAGGATTGGGTAACCCTTGAGGATTCTTTCTTGACCCTTTCTATAGAATCTACCCTCTGGCACCATCTTCCCTCCTCTCTGAAGGAACACCCACTCATTGGCTCGTCATTGGAATATTTCCGAGAGGTTAAATCGAAATATGGCCTATCCTTGCTAGGGGGACTGACCCATAACACCTATACACTTCAACCCAGACTTCCCGTCTTGGATGTCCAGCAAGTTCCTGCGGGATGATCCCCAACCCATTCCTTTACCACTTCTTCCACAATGACAAGGTTCTAAAGTGATCAGATCGTCTCACAATGGCCAAAATATGCCTATACCACAATGGTCCTACTTGCAAGTCTGCCACTTTCTTCGCTCCTTAGACCATTCAAACTCAGTATCGTCAAGAACACACCACAACATGTCATCTCCTCAATTCATGCTCTTCTCTTTCTGAATAGGCCTTCTACTACAGGAAGGGCCTGTTTGGCATGGGAGCAAGGTATTGACAAAGCCCTTTCCCCCGAAGATTGGAATCACATCTATACTCATACACACAAAGGGTCTATCAATGTAACGACGCAAGTAAATTGTTATAAAATTATATTCTGTTGCACAAAATCAACCCAAATCACCCTAAACAGTGCTGGCAATGAAACCAAGATAATGGTACACTGTTACACATCTGGTGGGCCTGCCCTCACATACAAATCTTTTGGGCTGTGGTACCCTCCGTTGTCACACATGTTACGACTTACACCTTTGATTATTCACCTGAAGAATTCCTTGTCCACCACACATTTCTCCGCCAAAGAGATCATAAATAACTCACCATGCATATGGTGAATGCAGCGAAACTATGCATACCAATACACTGGGGCACAACCCACACTCCTTCACTCTCAGAATGGTTCACAGCCCGCAAAAAATTGCTGACATGTTTGAACTTATCAGCCTCACAAAAGATTCCCCATCCAAATTGGCAGCTACTTGGCGTGGCTATTGCACAAGTGATTACTACCAGCACCTAGCTGCTTCTCAGGTTTAACCTCTAACTATATGAAGGACATCTGTACCAACACCACACCTCCTCTTCCCTCTCCCTGGGCCCTCTTTTTAAGACCTCCTACATAGGCAACATACCACACCTACAAAAGAAAGGGGGAGGGGAAGACCTCCAGAAGACAGTCCACTCAAGAACAGGCGGTGTATACCTAAGTATCTTTATTGATTATCCCAATTAAAACAAACCACCTATCCATAAACCATGAATTAAAAAATAGGACAATGGTCCTATCTAGCACTGGTGGCCACCGGTTCACTCCACATACATCAATCACTCAATCCCTTGCACACATATAGAAATGTATCAGAGACCCGGGTCTAATCTGAAATTCATGCCATTCCTAAATAAGGCTATGAGTAGATCAATTATTGTCCCTTCGGTCCTCGTTAGGTAAAGTGCAGGTGCTTGGTGATTGAAAAATTTCCGTCCGGATTTTAGTGATGAGGAAAAATAACCCAAATACAAAACAGAGTGTTGAATGGGATATCCCTGTATTGCAGGCTGTTTAGCAAAAATCAAATGGCAGGTTTACATCTAAAGCAAGGAAACAAGCTGTGGATAGCAGTAGACAGTGTGCCTCCTGTATATTGGAGCACTACATAGCTTACCATTTGACGTCTTCTATAGATCAATGACAGAGCCCATAGATGATTATGGTAGCCGCGCTGACTTGGTGTGGGGGAGCGTTCATGCAGTGTGTTCGTCCATTGCTGACAGGAGCTGTTGTTTCCGGATCTTCCCATAGGAATCTACGGTGTATCACAGAGTCTAAATGTTCCAAGCTTGGTCTGTCAGGTTACCAACGGAAGCACTTAGCCCCAGCATCAACCGCAAAGCTCAACCCGATATCTTACAGTCAGGCAAGTCGCTTCTATGTAATCGGAGCCGATTCCTCATTTGTGTGTGGAGGTCAGTGTCCCACCAGAGCATGGGTTAGATGCTTACGCGTTTCACTTGTTGCCAAGCTTCTTCAGAGCATGTGCAGTGCCCACGGCTGTATGCTTAAATAGCCGAGCGGCTAATGTTCGATATCTATTAATTATAACTAACACCTGGGCACTGCAGACTAACCTTGATTCGCATTCACCGCTAGTGCAATCACACACATACGTACAACTGTGTTGCTGATCCAGATGGAACCCTGATAACAATTACCAATAGGTTCCTGAAGGTACTACAACCTCGATCTTATCGGCCCGTGTATGGCTGAGAGATAAACATCGGGTGGAAACTTTAAAGTGAAGGGGGCAAAAATCAGGGGGGAAAAAAAACGAGGACCGAAGGGACAATAATTGATCTACTCATAGCCTTATTTAGGAATGGCATGAATTTCAGATTAGACCCGGGTCTCTGATACATTTCTATATGTGTGCAAGGGACTGAGTGATTGATGTATGCGGAGTGAACCGGTGGCCACCAGTGCTAGATAGGACCATTGTCCTATTTTTTAATTCATGGTTTATGGATAGGTGATTTGTTTTAATTGGGATAATCAATAAAGATACTTAGGTATACACCCGCCTGTTCTTGAGTGGACTGTCTTCTGGAGGTCTTCCCCTCCCCCTTTCTTTTGTATATGCAATTTCGATCCATAGGACAACCATTTTTCTGATTGTTTGACCATCATTGATAATTCCAATCAGTAATGGATTAGTGGTACATAAGGGTATAATTATCAAGGTAGGCAATCTCTAGGCCGGTAATTTAACCTTGGCTATACCCAAAACCTAATTTGGATGAATTTCAGGTGTCCTCCTCCCCTCTGTGTCTCTTCATATGTATTATTATAGGATTTGACTTCCTTTCTGGACCCTGTAATCTCCATGTCCCATTAGTATTACCATCCATTCCATGTTTTTAATATCACGTTTGTTTGTATATCTGTGACATAAGATTCAGAATCAACTTCCATATATGTTTAAATTGCCTGTGGATAAACTGTGTAGTAATTTCTCAGGATCAACTCCTCCCTCTCCTTCCGATCCCCCTTCCCCCCCCCCCCTTCCTCCCCCCCTGAGAAATGGCATATCTCTTGGCGGATGAGATTGATTTGGAGATACAGTCTGCATTTTCTAGCGAATCCCCAGCCATGCCTGGTAGTGATGACAACCTCAAAAAATTATTTAAGAACCATAAAAAACTTACAATAAAGTATCTTAATAGGAAATGGGATATTTCATCACTGAAGTCCCATATTGAGCATAAAGTCATACCCAGAGGGCTGAGAGAAAAGGTTACACCAGCTGGCCATTTACATACACCACGGTTTCTTGAAATATGGAAACAAAGCTGTCTCGAACATGGTCTAGCAATTCTACACATGATTATTGATGAAGAGCAAATACAATTAGATGAAATTAAAAAAGAGATTGATATCAGTGTACAATTGCTGGAACCATATAAAAATGACCAAGACTTCAATAAATACAATGACCTCCTTAAAAAGGAAGTTGAAAAAACTCAGAAAACCCTCAAATCCACTAAACAAGAAAAATTCAAACAGAACCTCCTTGACTGGGAGAATGGAAATATATTTGACCCTACAGTACCCCGAGGGAGAAGCAGATCACGCAGGGGCAGGAGAAATCGATCAGGTGCATCTAGATCTAGACACTCCTCTACAGACAGTGAAGTTGAACAGCCTGAAAAAACGGTTGCTTTTTTAGACCGGGAAGGGGACACTGCCCCCAAGGCAGGCACTCAACTAACTACATCTATGACCAAAACCCAGGCCCAAACCAACAGGGGAAACCAGGGAAAAGGAAGAGAAGGAAGAGGAAATCAAAGGGAACTCAGGTCGGGGTCACGCAAACTTTAGATAGTCAGCCAGATCTATTAAATCAACATCTAAAAAAAACACAATTAGACCTGAAGGTGGTCAATCTGTCGGAATTCCCCCTTAACCAACATCATATCTCTCTATTACAAAAGGGTTTATCTTTTTCTCCCACCACAACGATGAGCGAATTTGAGGTCTTTAAGGACATTAATCTATTTTTGAGAAAATTAATTTTCAGATATTGGCATGTGGACAGAGGTATTCAGCGTACTGAAATGGATCAATTAGACAAACAGGAGCGGGACTCTCTTGAGGCCCTAATTGCCCTCCTTGATGAAAATCAAGAGTGTGATCTAGAAGTGGAAACAACACAGATATCACCTAGCTGTCCTTGTCCATCACAACTGGTGATTAAATCTCAAAAAATGCCACCTCTTTCAAAGCACAAACATATCCAGTTTTTTCTAGAACAGGTTAAAAAGGACCTCTCTGAGATCAACTGGGAATATAGAGGACATGATAACCTCAGTAGAGAAGAAAGGCGGGCCCTAAGGGAACTGGAGGACGCTAAGGACATAGTCATTAAAGCAAGTGATAAAGGAGGCAACACGGTCCTCATGTCTCATACTATGTATGAGGAACAAACTATGCGTCTCCTCCGAGATGAGACCACCTATTTGAGGTTACATCAGAACCCCTTTCCCCAAATGGTGTCAAATCTTAATTTCAAGCTTCAGCTGGCACAAGAGGCAGGCCTTATTATCACAAAAGAATGTAAATATCTCAGTGTCAGTGAGTTCAATACCCCTACTCTGTATACTATCCCTAAACTCCACAAGTCCATTACCGACCCCCCGGGGAGACCGATAGTATCGGCTGTCAAGGGTCCTCTTGAGAGGGTCGGTAAATATGTGGACTCACTAATTAAAGAGTTAGTACATGAACTACTGTCATTCGTTCAGGACACACGGGATGTTCTGGGGAGATTGGAGGATATTTCTTTACCAAAGAGGATGCTACTTGTCGGTGTCGACGTGGAGTCGTTGTATACGTCGATTCCGCACAGGTGGGGCCTTAGAGCAACACAATTTTTCCTAGACAGCAAATTTCCACTTCTGGCAGGGCAAAACGAATTTATCGTTGATCTTTTGCAGTTTATGCTGGAAAATAACTACTTCCAGTTTCTTGGAATATACTATAAGCAAATTAGGGGCACATCGATGGGTGCCCCATGGGCCCCCTCATACGCCTGCTTGCATCTGGGTTTGTGGGAACTCAAATGCGTGTATCCCTCGTCAATGTACCTCAGCCACTGTCGTTTGTGGCTGAGGTACATCGATGATGTGATCATGCTTTGGGATGGCTCACCCGTCGATTTGGTACGATTTATTGATGAACTCAATGAAAATGACCGAAACATCAGACTAACATATACATATGATGCCAACAGTCTTTCATTCCTAGACCTCACTGTATATATTAAAGATGGCAAACTACATACTAAAACTTTTAGAAAGGACACGGCAGCCAATACATTGTTATTGGCATCAAGCCATCACCCTAACCCCCTAAAACAGGTAATCCCAGTGGGCCAGTTCCTTCGTGCAAGAAGGAATTGCTTGGAGGAAGATGATTTTCACAGGGAAATACATGATCTTTATGGGAGATTTCGTGACCGGGGCTTCTCACATACATGCATTAGACGGGCCAAACAAAGAGCCCTACATACAAATAGACTATCCCTACTGACGAATCATACTGAAAAGAAAAAAGAAAAAACCCCAAATCAGTCCCCTATAAGGATCATTACCAAATTTGGCGCACAGTGGGATCAAATTAGAGATGTTTTGGGTTGTCATTGGCACATCTTGTCTGAGGCCCCCATTTTGGGAAATTTTGTTAGCAATAAACCTTTGCTCACAGCCCGTAGAGCCACTAACTTGAGGGACTGCTTGGTACATTCAGAGTACAACAGACCTAGGAAACACAACTGGTTAACCGATCTCCCACCTCTCAAGGGCATGTACCCCTGCGGTAGGTGTCATATGTGCAGATATGTAGACAGGACGGACGTGTTCGCCAGCTCTGACGGGAGAAGACAGTTTAGAATTAATAGTTTCATAAACTGCACAACCACACGGGTAATCTATATGTTAACTTGCCCGTGTGGTCTCATCTATGTTGGTAAAACCAAGAGAGAATTGAGAATCAGAGCTGGTGAACACGTCCAGAGTATCCTAAATAAGGCCGACGATCGGCCCCTGTCCCTGCATTTTCTTGAAAAACACGGTGGGAAACCAAATGGCCTCAAGTGTAAGGGCATCTATAGGCTCAACCTGCCCCATAGACATGGAGATTTCGATAGGATTTTGTATCAGAAGGAGAAGATGTGGATCTTCTATTTAAATAGTATGCAGCCTTCCGGATTGAACAATGAATTCAATCTGTCCCCGTTCCTGGAGCAATAACTTGGCTGTAAATCATATTTGATAATACGGATTATTTATATCCATGAAATATTAAAAAATACCCTACTGAGAATCCACATCCTCTCCTGATGAGACACACTGAGATCGATACTATTTAAGGGTAACAGATTGCTGACAACCCAACATTAGCACTCTCAATTCTCTACAATGGTAACAGTACCTAGATACTAAATCTTCCCTTATTTATTATTATTTTTTCCCCCCTGATTTTTGCCCCCTTCACTTTAAAGTTTCCACCCGATGTTTATCTCTCAGCCATACACGGGCCGATAAGATCGAGGTTGTAGTACCTTCAGGAACCTATTGGTAATTGTTATCAGGGTTCCATCTGGATCAGCAACACAGTTGTACGTATGTGTGTGATTGCACTAGCGGTGAATGCGAATCAAGGTTAGTCTGCAGTGCCCAGGTGTTAGTTATAATTAATGGATATCGAACATTAGCCGCTCGGCTATTTAAGCATACAGCCGTGGGCACTGCGCATGCTCTGAAGAAGCTTGGCAACAAGTGAAACGCGTAAGCGTCTAACTCATGCACTGGTGGGACACTGACCTCCACACACAAATGAGGAATCAGCTCCGATTACATAGAAGCGACTTGCCTGACTGTAAGATATCGGGTTGAGCTTTGCAGTTGATGCTGGGGCTAAGCGCTTCCGTTGGTAACTTGACAGACCAAGCTTGGAACATTTGGACTCTGTAATACACCATACATTCCTACAGGAAGATCCGGAAACAACAGCGCCTGTCAGCAATGGACGAACACACTGCATGAACGCTCCCCCACACCAAGTCAGCGCGGCTACCATAATCATCTATGGGCTCTGTCATTCATCTATAGAAGACGTCAAACAGTGAGCTATGTAGTGCTCCAATATACAGGAGGCACACTGTCTACTGCTATCCACCGCTTGTTTCCTTGCTTTAGATGTAAACCTGCCATTTCATTTTTGCTAAATAGCCTGCAATACGGGGATATCCCATTCAACACTCTGTTTTGTATTTGGGTTATTTTTCCTCATCACTAAAATCTGGACGGAAATTTTTCAATCACCAAGCACCTGCACTTTACCCAACGAGGACCGAAGGGACAATAATTGATCTACTCATAGCCTTATTTAGGAATGGCATGAATTTCAGATTAGACCCGGGTCTCTGATACATTTCTATATGTGTGCAAGGGATTGAGTGATTGATGTATGTGGAGTGAACCGGTGGCCACCAGTGCTAGATAGGACCATTGTCCTATTTTTTAATTCATGGTTTATGGATAGGTGATTTGTTTTAATTGGGATAATCAATAAAGATATTTAGGTATACACCCGCCTGTTCTTGAGTGGACTGTCTTCTGGAGGTCTTCCCCTCCCCTCCCCCTTTCTTTTGTATATACAATTTCGGTCCATAGGACAACCATTTTTCTGATTGTTTGACCATCATTGATAATTCCAATCAGTAATGGATTAGCGGTACATAAGGGTATAATTATCTCTGGGCCGGTAATTTAACCTTGGCTATACCCAAAACCTAATTTGGATGAATTTCAGGTGTCCTCCTCCCCCCTGTGTCTCAACATACCACACCTCTCTCCGAGAGAGAGAAGAGATTTAGGGGACCAATTCGTTGGCGAGATCTCACAGTGGTCCGATTTGATCTGATCTATTCCCCCTCTTCTTTAACCCCCTTCCCCCCCATTCTTCCCCCAACTGCAATTACCAACCTTACTTTCACCAGAATTGCAAAAACAAAAAAAAACTTATTTTCCATTTCCTATACCCTTGACAAACTCTCCTTTCCTAGAAGGATGGATTTTGCATGTGCCTACCTCCCCCCCCTTATTTTAGATTTATCTATAAGGCTGGATTCACACCTATGCATTTTTAGTGCTTTTCGCATTTTGCAGATTTGCACTACAGAGCGTGTTCCATAGGAAACCATGTTAAATGGACTGTAGTGCAAATCTGCAAAATGCAAAAAGCACTAAAACTGCATAGGTGTGAATCCAGCCTTATATGTTATGTGATTTACCCTGTTTTATATCTGTTGCCTATAGTCTAATGATAGACATATGCCATCTTCTTTGTCTTAGCACAATATTAGCTGCTTGATTAACAACTTGATTTAACTAACAATTTCCTTGCTATGTTTTATATTTACAACACAGCAATTGTAACACTGTATACCCGTTTGATGGTTGTATCTTCACATTGTATTCCAAAAACGTTATTTTCAATAAAAACTTGTTTGGAAATTTTTTTTTTGCATAAATTTATTAAAAAAGCTAAATGCTTTTTTTTCCAGAGCAGCAAGCTGTATGGCCGTACCGGACTTCACAAACTGGTCGGCGAGTGTGCATGATGACGTTACGTTGTTTTTTTTACTGCAACTTAAAACTTAATAAAACTTAATACCATCCTTATTTTTACTTTGAAGTGAATTATTTTGCAAGTATTGTCTTGCTTACTATCATGCTTTTAAATAAAAAAAAATTTTTTTGAGAAATGTATTCATTTGAGAAGAGTTTTCCATCCATGCGCCTTCAAATTTTCTCATCACTGCGGTCAAAAATGAATGTTGTTTTGATTCCAACGAAGACTAGCAAATTAAACAAATGTTCTAAAAAAAAAAATTCAAATAAATTCTATTAGTGCATGGCGAACCTAAGAGGACACCATAGATTGCAGAACACTTAGGGCTTGTTCACATGAGATGTGGGAAAGCATGCAAAATGGCACGTTTTCCTGCACAAAACCATGCTGCCCTTTTTGCAGACTAGCACAGGTGGCACCTAGCAAACGTGCACACATTTAAAAATTGTTCTGGGACTTTTATTTGTGTTTCTCACACATATAGCAGTCCATTTAGATTAATAGGCTGCCCTAAAAAAGTGTGAAGCACGGGACCGTGCAAAAAAGAGCTCGCTCAGACGCCCCTCCTGATATGAACGAGGCCTAGACA
Source organism: Aquarana catesbeiana (assembly GCF_042186555.1). Taxonomy (NCBI): domain Eukaryota; kingdom Metazoa; phylum Chordata; class Amphibia; order Anura; family Ranidae; genus Aquarana; species Aquarana catesbeiana. The sequence goes on along the minus strand of NC_133332.1, from coordinate 279,854,979 downwards.
GACACAAGATTACATGTCATACAACTCTGAAGTGTAAGCTTAACCACAAACATATCTACTGGTCGGCTGTGGCCATTATGAGAGATTCATTCTCTGTTTGTTGGATTTTTTTTTTCCCAATTATAGAGAATTCATCAGCAGGACTCACTCTTTAAGGAATTAATTCTGTTGACTTGAATGATGGCAAAACAAGTTATCGCTCTCCAAATGCAGAAAATAGGATGCGTTTTAGAAGGCACTGCAAAACAACGCATCAGTGTGAAGATATCCTCTGTGAAAGTGCATTTTTCTATTCTTCATGTATTTTAATGGTTAATATAATGAAAAAAAAAATGCATAGTAGCATGTTTGAGGATGCCAGCCAAAAGGGATCTTTTTTCAAAATGTTTTAGTTTTTACAGTTTGGGTGTGCTTTAGTTGGATGGATGGTTTGTGTTGAAAGAAAGGGGAAATCCTAAGAGCCAGGTAGCTAGTAAGTATGAGCAAAACTAAGAAAAGATGTTTTGATAAAATTTTGGCCAAAAAATCTGCACATTTTGGGTGGTTTTGGTGTTTAACCACTTCAGCCCGGGAAGGTCTTACCCTCTTAACCACTTCCCATACAGGCCAATTCTGACATTTCTCTCCTACATGTAAAATTCATAATTTTTTTGCTAGAAAATTACATAGAACCCCCAAACATTATATATTTTTTTTTAGCGAAGACCCTAGAGAATACAATGGCGGTCGTTGGGCAGTGCTGAGGGATTCGTTGCCATCACAACGGGGGCGGGCACTTCCGATGATGCTGCCCGTTGTGATGGCAATGTCAGACGTGTACGGCACTGCACCGTACATACGGCGCATGTGCCAGAACGGGCGGTGCATGCTGGTCCCTCAGCTGCACCAGAGCCTGGAAGATAGTGCTTGTGGGCTTCACATGCTCACAAGCACTATGGAAACTGCCAGCAAAGAGGAATATAAGATATATTCCTTTGCTTTAGAGGCTGCAATTCCATAGGCTCATATTCACATAGTTTCTGGGATTGTAATAAGATTACACAAATATGGAAACAGCTGGAAAACTTTGCCTCTGTAATCTCAAATAGTAATATAAACCTAACTTTATGCAATTGTCTTTTATTTGCCCCTATCATTGGACTTACCACCCATATGAGACTAATACACACAATCTGTGTAGCAATTCATTGGTTAATAGCATTCCATTGGCAATCCCCATCAATTCCTCTAGAGCATTTGAAAACCAGAATCAATAATATTAATCTTATGGAAAAAATATTCCATACAATACAGAATACCATTCATTTATATGATAAAAAATGGGACCCTTGGGTTAAACACTCCACACTTTTTTTTAATCCAGTTTGAGATTAAGACCCCTTTCACACTGGGGCGGTTTGCAGGCGGTATTGCGCTAAAAATACCGCCTGCAAACCGCCCCTAAACAGCCTCCGCTGTTTGTTCAGTGTGAAAGCCCGAGGGCTTTCACACTGAAGCGGTGCACAGGCAGGGCGGTGAAAAAAGTCCTGCAAACCGCTTTTTTGGAGCGGTGAAGGAGCGGTGTATTCACCGCTCCTAAACCGCTCCTGCCCATTGAAATCAATGGGACAGCGCGGCTATACCGCGGTAATACCACGGCTATAGCCGCGCTGTACGAGGGATTTTAACCCTTTTTCGGCCGCCAGCGGGGGTTAAAACCGCACCGCTAGCGGCTGAATACAGCTACAAGAACGACGGTACAGCAGCGCTAAAAATAGCGCTGTTGTACCGCCGACGCCCCCACCGCCCCAGTGTGAAAGGGGCCTTACTAGTCACAAGAGACAAACTTATCTTATATGTTGTTTTATAGATCACAAACTAAAAAAAACTGTACTAACACTGATCACAAACTATAGCAAAATATATTTACCTTAATGTATACTATTTTTCTGATTTTCCATATATACAATTTGTTAATATTGTAATTATCCCAGCATATTTTGTGTATTTTTGTACCTAATAAAAACAGTTTGTAAACAAAAAAATAAGATATATTCCTCTATGAAATCGGCAATCGAGCGCTGATTCTGCAACTGAAAAGTGAGTGCTATAAACAATTGTTAGAAACAAAACATATTAAAAAAAAAAAAAATGTTAACAGTGGGAACTCCGCTTTAATGACCAGGCCATTTTTTGCAATACTGCTCTGCATTTTTTTTTGCGCTATAAACAAAGAACGACCATTAAAAAAAAAAAAAAAAGTTTTACTTTTTGCGATAAAATACATCCAATCTTTTTTTTTAAATCAAATTTCTTCATCAATTTAGGCCAATATGTATTCTGCTACATATTTTTAGTAAAAAAAATCCCAAGCATTTTCAAGATGGTCAAAGGTTTTGTTATTTAAGAACACAGCACCACCTACTATATTCTTTCACAGTTCAATATTTTTTACAGAAATTCACTGGACCAGTCACCTGCGTTTATAACCACTATGACACGGAGACCCATATCCCTCTGGGTGTTTGCACGTGTGTGCCTTGGGTTTCCACGGGCCACTGACACAGCTACCGGGATAGACACATCCCTGGCAGCCCTAAATTTGCAACACTGCATGCTGGATCTGCAGCTGACTTGTAAGTAACTCAGGGATGGATACGTTTTCTTCCCCTTTTCCTTTTTTGAGTTAACCATTCAAACTACATTGGTATTTATATATTTTTTGCAGATACACACCTTGCATACACTCCTAAAGAAGTGGAGTGAATTCCATGAAACGCACGAGTCCAGCTTTTTTAGATGCATTATAATCATGTGTTTACAGTTTAGATTATTATGAACTTTCTGCAATCATTAATGATTTTAATATATTTTATGATATGGATTACTAGTCAGCTCACAACAATTATACTTTATACCTCAATGTGTTAGTGTGTATATGTGTGTATATATATATATATATATATATATATATGAAAGAATAAATGTGCCATCATGCATTTGACCACTTTACCAGCTATGTTGCGTACTTCATTTAAAGTCCCAAACTTTTTCCTTTTAAATTTCAGATTCAGGGATGGAGGTGTATGACTATAGTATATCATGGGCCTCATTTAAAAGCCCCAAATCCCCTCACACACCCATGTAGAGGTGCTGCTGCCATTCTGAAAACTATAGATTTGACTTTGTTTTTTAGCTTTACCATTTGTAGGCTCATGTAAAGGGAGGGGGAGGCTGCCTGTCATTTTCATAAGTGTTGTCACCTGTGCCATTCTTGCCTGATGGAAATTATAGTAAAAAATGTGTTCTGAGGGCTGTCCTGCCATTTTTTCCAGTGGATTATTAAAGTACTGTTAGACTAACTTTACTGAGTTGGGTTTTGTGGTGTAGACTGCTGACCCAGACTGCCCTTCATTAGGTGTAAGGCCTATTCTCCTGGGCTCCACATTTTCCTGTAAATGTATTTTGTGGGTGTGTTTTGTGGGTGTGATGGCTTTTTCTTTATTTCTTTAATTGTCTTTATTTGAATACTACTGTTGCTTTCTATGCCCCCCTGGGTCTTATTCCATTGATGTTTCTGTAATAGCATAATGATACTAACCCATGTAAACCTACCTATTGTACTGCAATGGCCTTGAGGATGGCTTGCTTTTTGTATGTCTGTGGACAAATTTATCGGTTTCTCTACTTTTTCAATAAAACTTTATTATGGAAAAATACAGGTTCTATTTACCCACCTGCCAATTCTGACACTTCTCTCATATATGTAAAAATCAGTTTTCTTGCTAGAAAGTTACTTAGAACCCCCAAACATTTTATATATATTTTATAGCAGAGGCATTAGAGAATAAAATAGCGGTCATTGCAATTTTTTGTCTCATGTTTTTTGCGCAGCAATTTTTCAAATGCAGTTCTTTGGGGACAAAACACCCTTTAATGAGTTAACCACTTCAAAACTGGGCACTTTCACCCCTTTCCTTCCCAGGCCAACATTCAGCTTTCGGCGCTCTTGCACTTTCAATGACAATTGCGCGGTCATGCAACACTGTACCCAAATTAGATTTTTATCATTTTGCGCACACAGAGCTTTATTTAAAAATGTAAAATATATTTTGTATATATTTTGTATATATATATATATATATATATATATATATATATATATATATATATATATATTCTACTTTTTATTTTAAAAGAAAATCTAATTTTGTCATAAATTTAAGCCAAGATGTATTCTGCTACATGTCTTTGGTAAAAAAAAAAAAATCCCGTTAAGTGTATAATAATTGTTTTGTGTGATCATGGACATATGTAAGCAGATGATCATGTACAGATGTGTACAGATGATCACTGGGACATATGATTTTGCTGGGACTAATGTAGGGAACAGGTGTTTTTCCTGTGTGGGGACATGTGTGTGGTGACACTATTGTGGGGACATTGTGTGGTGACACTGGATCGGTGATAAGTGTGTAAAAAGCTGTAAAAAACAGCTCATACTCACTAATCACCGGCCAGCTACAGCGATCCGCTCTCTCTCTCTCCTCACTGACAACTTCTGTGTGAGGAGAAGAGAGCTGATCGCCTAGCAATCGGCTCTCTATTTACGTCACATGATGGCTGTGATTGGACATGAGCAGATCGCGATCGTGTCGCTGCGCGGGCGCGATTCCTCTCCTTCTGAAGGATTTCCTGAACATGTGGCCTTGTATGGTCCAGGAGGAGGGGGGAGGTCGCTCGCCCCCCCATCTTACTTGCCAGGTTGTGTGCTTGGATAAGGGTCAGCTCTTGGAGGGGAACCCCACACCAGTTTTTTTTACATTTTGGCGAGGGTTCCCCTTCAAGAGTCTCAGCGCACAAGCCGCACTGCAAGCCAGATTATCGTGATTCAACTTGTGGTGTGACTTCTATTCAAATCAATGGGCTCTCATAGGGAACCATTGATTTTGAATAGAGGCAAAGAAACGCTGCTAAAAGCTAGCACAGTTAAATGTGCATTAACGCTAATGCAAAAAGCTACTAAAGCATGTTTTTACAGACGCTTTTTCCTGCCGTTGGTAGTGGCTTTGCAGCTCGTTTTTTCACATCCTGTGTGCATGAGGCCTTAAAAGCAAAAGATCTTTTCTCTTTGAAGTTTTTAAAAACTTTGCCTTTAAAAAAAAAAAAAGCCAGGCTGAGAGCCTGAGCTGGCCGCTTCTGCCCTCTCCACAGCCCAGTGCTCCAGTGAGCAGGGGGGGGGGGGGGTCAGAGCAGAGAGCCGGTGGCTCTCTGCTTACGGAGCTGTGAGAAACGAGCTCACAGTCATCGGGAACCATGTGCGAAGGTCTATACCCCTTAATGACCCGCCGTACCAAAAATAAACTGCATGCCGGAAATTGCATTATTTTAAAGAAAAAAGAGATACCTGCCAATATTTTAGATATCTGGCTGTGCGATATAGCTTCCCCAAACAAACTACATACAAATGCTAAAATAGTTCTCTCTGAAGGTACCGTATAACAAAAACCCAAAGTATCGTTGAAAAATTTCCATCTCCTGCAGCCAAATATTCAGCCCATGTTTTCGGGGTGACAGAATTCCGAACAGCGGTACTAATAGGGCTCAAAGCCCACAGATGGTCCGGATAAGGAAAGCCAGCTGGATCTGCCCCGGGAAATAAGGTGTTGGAGATGGACCATTTGCGATAACATTATGGGACCCAGGTACATAACTTGCTTTAACCCAAATGTTTAAACGCAAACATAATGATACAATATAACGCAGGAGTTTAATAACCAGAGGGGATTTTGATGACAAGCAGTTAACTGCAAACACTACCCCTTTATTGTCTGTCTGAATGACAACGTGTTTATTAATGAAAAACTCCCCCCAGATTTCTTTTGCCACAATGACTGGGAAGAGTTCCAGCAGCACAATGTTCTTAATAGCTTTACTGAGTATTCGAGAGGTAGGCCACCTGCCGCTTCGCCAAACTGCCGCAAATCCTCTGGAACCCGCCACATTCGTAAATAATTTGAAATCTGCTGCATCTATGAATTCCTCCTGAAAGAAAGCCCTCCTTTTATATGTATCCAAGAATCCTGACCAAATCAGCAAATCTGCTTTAAGTTCATTATTCAATTGTACGTGGGAAAAAGGGGACTTTAAACCTGATGTCACTAAATAAAGCCGACTGGCATAATGCGCAAGCCAGGATCCCCAACGACTAATTAAAAAATATATACTTTTTTTGCCTTCTCTATATTTTCCGTGGGCAAGCTAAAAACGGACAACTTTGTGTCTATATGAATTCCTAAAAATTGCAATGAAGTGGAAGGAAAAACAGTCTTTTCCTCTGCCATGGGGACCCCAAAATGGCTCATAAGGAGCGAAAAAACAAATTGATGAATCTGCCGGCCCTATTATCAAAAAAATTATCTAAATACTGGATGATTGTCGATGATTTTGAAGATTGTCAAAACCTGACTCAAAACTAACCACCGAGTGCAAAAATTTTGAGAAGCTTTCGAAGTAAGAACAAGACAGGGAACATCCCATTGGCAAACACATATCGTAAAAGAACATTTTTCGAAGAAACAACCCAAGGAACTATAAGAACTGCGTGAAACTGGAAGTAGTCTAAATGCAGACTTAATAACAGTCTTTGCCATTAGAGGAACTTGACCAAAGGACCTGATTTTGACTATCGCCTCCTCAAACGAGGAATAAGAAACCGAAGCGAAAAAATCATCAATCTCATCATTATGGGAGGACCCTTTCGGGTATGATAGATGATGGCTGATTCTAAATGAATTTGGTTCCTTTTTTGGGACAACCCCTAAAGGCGAGATACGCATATTTTCGAAAAGGGGAAATGGGCCTTGTGCGATTTCTTTCTGCACTTTTTCCCTAATCATTTCTGGGAATTCAGTAGCTGACTTCAAATAGTCCACCACCTTGCAACCTATTCCCGAAAACATAGGCAGTGAAAATCCATACATAAACCCCTCAATTAAGAACTGCGCTACCCCCCGATCTGGGTAACAGTCCAACCATGGGACCATATTTGTTGGTCTCACTGGTGAGAACACTTTTGGCTTGAAAACTATCCCACTGTTGCCCTGATGGACAGGCCCTTTTGAAGCATTTTAAAACTGTGTGAGGACCAAAACAAAAGGAACACTTGTGCCTATATTTATACGATGCACCCCACTTGCACCGGTTCTCATTAAACGCATAGCATACACCTTTCCTGTATGAGGAAACATTGCTAACGGAATCCTGCTGTTTAGAAAAGGGGGGCTTCTGGGGCACAATCAAGTTCAGCCAAAGGCCTATGTCTTTCATGCCCCATTTTAGATTGGGATAAATGGACATTTTTTGCCTAAAAGGCTCATCATATTGATACCAGCCATTCCCCCAAAGCTCCTGTAAGCTTCCAGCACATTCTCTAAATGCTGAAACAACCCACTACATTTCTCCAGATGTTTCTCCCCTACAATGCTAGAAAAAAATGCAGTATGCCTGCAACCAATTATTAAATTACCTTGTAATGGACCTGCGCCTATCCTCATCCACTTTCGGCTTTCCTACCCCACTTTGGTAGAAATTCCTTAGAGGAAGGTAGGAGGGACAGCATATCCAAAAATTCGCCTTTCCATATTTTCTCTTTTACAGACGCGGAAAGATGAAAGCCCAGCGGGGATAACTCGCAGGGCAAGGCCTCCTTAAAACAGGTTTCAGGCACCGCAGGGTTAACTACGACATGTGAAATAGATTCAGCAATAGGACCATAATTCTGTACATTCAAAAAAGAACCTGGGAAGGTATATTAAGTGAACCCATTGACCCTACTGAGGGACCCCCAGATGCCAACGGGTTAACTGCTGCTGCTGCTGGAGACCATACAGATGCATGAGCAGCAACATTCCCATTAGCTGACACACAAAACTTAGCTATATTAGATAAAGATGACAACAGTGCGTTAAGCATATGCAACTCACCAGGAACTCCAGCAGGTGGCGCCATAGCAGCATTGGGATTCTGCTGATGCTGGATTCCCATAGTGCCCATAGAGGAACCGGTAGGAGTGGTTATCCATCCATCACAATCTTCGGGCACCTGGCGCCTCCCCGGTCGGCTCCTCGGAGGTGCCAGATCACATTCGGCTGTTGGGGGCAGGCCCTGGTGTTCTAAAAGAGTCACTCACCCCAGGCCTGCTTCTGTCGCTCTGGATGGGAGATAGAGAATAGGCCTACCTTCTTGTCCCGCAGCGCAGCTCGTTCCCTGCCCCACAGCGCTGACCGTGCCATGCACTATAGCTCTGACCTCCCCAATCTCTGCCACGCCACGCTCCTCAGCTTCGCTCCTTCCTTACTCCTCTGCTCTGTCAGATGACACCGACACTGGACTCAGTGCACTCGTATGCTCTGGGCGCCGGCTGCGCTACAGCCTATGAGACTGTCGTAATCCCTCTTTTGTAATCGCTGCCGCTCTCCACTGTCACCTAGCAGGCCAGGGGATAGTCACAGATATGCTGACCTCCTTCGCAACAGCAACCTGCTGAAAGCCTCCTGCTGTTTCTTCCAGACAATGTCTCAGCCATTCCTCTCCACCGCTTGCTGCTGCCTTTTCCAAAAGCTTCTTCATGACCTGAGGTAGGTGATATATCTCTTTTTCAACCAGACAGCCTGTCAGCAAAAACTCCTGGGACAGTGGGCCCTTTATATAATGAGCCTAACAGCTTCCAGAGAGTTCCATCCACTCTCATTGGCCCCTCACCTACCTGCCCTAAGGTGAGCAGGAAGGGCCAACGCCCCTTAATTAACCTGAGTAACTGATCCATTCTAATCAGCTTAACACCTGGAGGAAGGCAGAGGCAACCTCTTGCAGGTGCACCCAAAATAATTGCGCCCTCCTTTTAGAGTAGAGCAAAAGATGGTGTTATCAATCTCAATGATGTAAATAAGTCCTAAGGCAGGGGACATAAAATAATCCAATGGGTCAGTGGAAAACACTATTACAGCACATGGTTATAGTATTTTTAAATGTGAATAAGAGATATTATTGCGCTAACCCAGTGTGTAACAAGGAAAGGACAGCTGCTACATAGGAATGTGATAAGAATTCAATAAGAGGGATTGGTAAAAAATGTAGAAAGAATGAAAAGCAATAAACAACAATATACCAAATATTGCATACAAATATTAAAAACATATGGTGAGAAACAATCTCCAATGTAATAAATATGTGAAAATACATGTATATAATGGGTAGAGACACAAGTGGGAAGTTCTGAAGTGGGAAAAATCCTAAAAGGTAAACTATGTGTAGAGTCCACCACAAGAAAGTTGTTGCTCAGAAGTGGGGTACAAAGGCCTTGATAGACATGTAGAACATCAGGGATAGTGTGTCCTCCACCCAAGGTGAGGGGTATGCACTCTTACCGGAAGTATTGGACTTGAATGTCAGCGACGAGTCAATAATGCAAGGATAGCCCGATCGGCGGACTTTTTAAAAAAAAGATCCAGGTATCCAGCGAACTCCAGGGCAGGATCTAGGAAATCGCACAGGTAAACGTAAGGCTGGAACTCAGATGTTAGGCAGCTACATTGGAAAGCCAAAAACTCTCATCCGAGGGGATATAGAAAAAAAATGCCTCCATATGGTGTAGGTCAAAAAAGGTGGGTTTTACTGAAAAATCCAACATACATCCATAAAAGTAAAACTGTGATCACAGAATAAAAGCAATGTGGGGAGCTGAAAGCCAAGACTGATGCATTTCATGCCAATGGACTTCAACTGGGGCATATATCAGCTCCCCCACATTGTACAAATTTATAAGTACACATAAGTTTAAAGAAACAATCAGTAAAAACATGGTATGCGGCATCAACCTGGAAGAGGTGAAGCCGGCAAGAGTACCACGCCCAAAACCTTAAGACCAGTGATTGGAGTAGAGCCGGTCACATAACAGCATGGGCTCCAAACCTCGGCCTGCGAACCAATGAAAAGAGCAGATATAGTATTTTTAAACTCAAGAAGAATTTACAGTATACCAGTACAGTATAACTATTGTGTGTGCAGTATGCAGTACCGGATTAAGAGCATCATAGGTTTGGTGCTGAGGATTTTGGTAGGCTTTTTATGGAAATTAACATAAATAAATGCATATGTTCAAGTATTAAGGAGCTGCAAGGTGTCTCTACTCAGCATCACTAAGAGAAAGCAAGGACCAAGAGCAGTCGTGACCTGTCATTCCTCTCTTGTGCCACTCTGCAGGAGCAGATCTCTGATAGTCTGTTATAATAAATATTAGAATGTATTACCCTAGGTTCACACCTATGTGTTTTTTAGTGCGTTTTACATGGTTTCCTACGGTTCACATTCACATCTATGTGTTTTTGAAAAAAAAAAAAAGGTCAGGGACTTTATTTTCCAGTGTAGTAGACTTCAATGTACCCGCACCAAAAATGCAAGTGTTGGTGTTTTTTTTTCCTCCTTAACAAACTGTAAATAGCTGATTGTTAAAGAGCGGGCGGGGAAGTCGGCTGCCGTATCCTTAAGAACTTTTGAGTCATCAGCTGTCCTCAGTGTTCCCCGCTGACAGCTGAATGTACAAACAAGAGTTGCCGGTGTTCTGTCAATATAGCCAATTCATTAAGATCTCCAATTACATCACTTACGGTTCCTGTAAACCATCAATAATTGGAGATTTAGATCACACTCTGGTACACAAACAGTTTGCTGCTTTGACAGAACAGCGGCAAAGGAGAAAAAAAGTTGTTGCCACCTTGGAGGCGGCCATGTTGCTGGTTAGTATCAGGGCAGACTAACAATGTCTGCTCATAATATCGTGTACCGGAGCGTTGAGCAAAAACATCAACTCGTCTAAATCTCCAAGTACTGATGGTTTACAGTAACCAGAAGTGACGTAATTGGAGATCTTGAAAAATTGTCTATTTTGACAGAACACCGGCAATAAAAGAAAATCAGGGGAAAAAAAAAAAAAAAAAAAAAATCGGTGTGGTATCCCCCTCCCAATCAATACCAGGCCCTTCGGGTCTGGCATGGATTTTGAGGGGAACCTGCTTTTTTTTTTCAATACTTTATTTTTGCAAGAAAAACATACGGTAAATACAGAAACCATACAATGACATAGATAACTAGAAACATAAAGAGAGCAAGGAATATTCCAGGCCTCAAAAAATCATTATCATGTTAATCTCATCAGACACTTCTGTAGCAGCCGGTGGTCAGCTCAAACAGAGGAGTCTCTGTATCCCGCATGTCAAATTTTCATGAAGAAAGAAAAAAGGAAAAAAAAATGGGTAGTAAAGACTCCGGGGGATTAAGGGAAATCCGCAGAGTCCTAGCCGAACTGCGGGAAAAAAGTCAAAACAAACGAAATAATAATTATAAAAAAAAAAAAGACAACACACTAAAAAGGGGGAGAGGGGAGGAGGGGGGTACAGGGAGTAGGGAAATATTTGCCATCTGCCCAAACCCGCAACCAGACCGAAAGCTTTGCCAGTTATCTTGTTATATAGTGATTGTTCAGAAGACTAGTCACACTGGACCAGTCCCGCGTATTCCTCAGAGTACACAAATTCGTGCCACCAAAACCATCTTCCAGAGAATTTCTCGTTAGGGCCCCTTTCGGTGGCTATCAGATCTTCCATTGCATGGATGTCAGCGACTTTTTTCAACCAGACGGCTATCGACGGAGGCTGTGTCTGCTTCCAGAACAGTGGAATGCATCCCTTAGCGGCCGTGATCAACAGGGGCAGAATGGACCTCCTATAAGCTTTACTTGGTATGTCGTGGTGGTGCAGGAGGAAGAGAGCTGGATCTTTTGGTATGGGTCTATCAGTGAATTTTTGAACTATACGGTATACTTCGTTCCAGTAATGCTCCAAAAGTCGGCAAGACCAGAAGACGTGGAGCATAGAGCCAACCTCCTCTCCACATCTCCAGCAAAGGTTTGAGCATTGAGGAAACATTCTGTGTATCTTTGCCGGAGTATGATACCACCTGATCAGTACTTTAAAGCCAGCCTCCTGGTGTCTAGCACAGATCGAAGTCTTATAGGAGAACAGGAAGAGTCTATCAACCTGTTTCTCTGATAATTCTATCCCCAGCTCTTTTTCCCAACTGTCGATATAAGAAAGCTTATGGCCCACTGGTGGTGAAATCAGCAGTTGATAGGTTAAAGAGACTGCATGGGAAAGTGGAGATTGATCTGTGCAAAGCAATTCAAAAGAGGTAAGTTGTCTCTCAAAGGGCCCCGTAGGGGGTAGGGATCCCAGGAAGTGGGCCAGCTGTATTTGTTGCCAAAATGACAATTCTGTCAAGTCTGCATCCGCCATGATTTGTTGCCTAGTCATCCACTGGCCATTGACTACAAAATGTCGAGCCTGTGTACGTTCCCTTCTCTTCAGGTCTAGGAATTTAGGATCTCGGAGTCCAGGCGTAAATGCCGGATTGCCCACTACAGGTGTGAGTAGCGATGGTAAGGGCACCAACGAAAAGTCTCGGAAGGCTTTCTGGCTGACCCTTCTGGTCTCCCCTATTGTAGGATGATCCAGTACTGCTGGGGTACCTCTAACTGACACCATGGTATGGATTCAAGTGGCATTCCTGACACAATCTGCTCAATCTTCACCCACTGTTTGAGTTCACCATGGCGACACCAGTCTAGTACCCGCGTCAGGTGACAAGCCGTATGGTAGAGATTAGCGTCAGGCAAGGCCATGCCTCCCCTGAGTTTCGGTAGTCTGAGGGTAGATTGTGCCAACAGGGGAGGTTTATGTGACCACAGGAAGGTGACCAGCGTTCGGTTCACCGCCCTCAGGAAGGAGCTCGGGATCCGGATAGGGAGCGCTTGGAAGTGATACAGCAGACGCTGCATAACGTTCATCTTTACTATGTTGCAGCGTCCAAACCACAAGGACATACCGTTCTGCCAGGAATGTAAGTCTTTTTTAAGTGCCGTCAGAAGAGGGGGGAAGTTCAAAGAAAAAGTCTCTTCAATCCGCCTGGGGAGGCGGATCCCCAGGTATTTAATATGTTCTGCGGCCCACTTGAAAGGGAAATCCGCACGTAACAGTGTTGATGTGGGAGCATTCATAGATATGTTCAGAGCTTCTGATAGTTGACACTGAAAAAAGAGAGCGCTTCATAAGTCTTCAGCTCCGAAAGCAAGTTTGGGATGGAGATCAGAGGATTGGACAGAAAGAAGAGAAGGTCGTCCACAAATGCTGCAATCTTAGGAGAGAGAGTACTATCCAACTGGAGACCAGTAATATCTGGATTGTTTCTTACTGTTCGCAGGAACGGCTCTAGAGTCAAGATGAAAATCAGGGGGGACAGGGGACACCCCTGACGTGTGCCATTGGTTATCTCAAATGACTGTAACAGGTGCCCAATAACCTTCACTCTGGCCGAGGGGCATGAATAAATGGCCTGAATCCAGTGCATCATCCTCCGCCCTAGGCTGAGGAAGCGTAGGGTCTCAGTCAAAAACGTCCAATCCACACTGTCAAACGCCTTTTCGGTGTCGGTGGAGAGAAGCAGTAGGGGGATTTTACGTTTCTGTGCGACGTATATCAGGTTAAGCGCCTTGGTCATATTGTCCCTTGCTTCTCTCGTTGGGACAAACCCCACCTGATCTGAGTAAACCAGTTGGGGAATACGCCCACTCAGGCGCAGGGAAAGTATTTTGGTGAAAATCTTGAGATCCACATTTAGTAACGATATCGGTCGATAATTTTGGCATAGTAGGGGATCCTTAGCCTCCTTCGGATCACAGTTATATGAGCCCGGAAGGTATCCTGTGGTGGGACGGTCCCTTCCCCAGCCGCATTGTAGGCGGAGAGGAAGTGCGGGGTCAACAGGTTTCCAAAGGTCTTATAATATAGGAGGGAGTAGCCATCCGGGCCCGGCGTCTTTCCCTGCTTCATTTGTGCTAGCGCTAGGGCCACTTCCTCTACAGAGAGAGGCTCATCAAGATTGGTGAGGTCCTCATCCGAGATACGGGGAAGTCCCGAGCGCTGTAAGTATTCCCGGATGGCCCGTCTCCGGGAGGAGACCTCTCTGGTAGATTGGGGAAGGTTATAAAGAGGCATAATATTGCCGAAAGATGTCCGCTATCCTTTCTGTAGCATGGGCTTTGGCGTTGCCTTCGTCTAATAATTCGGGAACAAAGGCGCGTGCTTGTTGGGCTCGCAGAGCCCGTGCTAGCAATTTCCTACATTTATCACTATGCTCGTAGAAGGTCCTTCTGCACTTGGCTATCGTAGCTTTAGCCTTATCCAACACCAGATCGCGCAGCTGGGATCTGAGAATTGTGAGATCCGCTAGGCACATATCTGCCAGGAATTTCTTATGGATGGATTCCAGAGTTCTAAACTTTTCCAAGATTCCTACAATTTGTTTTGCCCTTGCCTGTCTCATTCGTGAGCCAATCTTGATCATGAGCCCCCTGATGTAGCATTTATGTGCCTCCCATACCATCATGGGGGCACTGTCTTCACCAACATTGGATGGAAAGAAAGATCTCAGTTCCCTGGTCAACTCCTCCAATACCTCCGAGCTTTGGAGCAAAGAATCATTCATCTTCCACATCCATTGCTTAGGAGAAGGGGTTAATAAATCGATATCTACAAAAACCGGGGCATGGTCCAAGATTGTAATAGAACCGATGGAGGCAGAAGTGACTCTAGATAAGAGGGACTGGGGCAGCATGAAAAGGTCGATCCTAGTGTAAGAGCCATGCGGAATGCGAATAGAATGTATAATCTCATTGATCTGGGTTAAGAATTCGCCACACATCTACAAGGTGGAACGCATGAAAGTTTTTCTTCAGACGTTTAATGGCAGCAAAGGAAACCTGAGAGGCACATCTAGACGCATCCAAGGCTGGATCCGGGGTGAAATTCATGTCACCCCCCATGACTACCATGCCTTCTGCAAAGTTTCCCAGCTTATTCAAGATCGGTTCCAGAAACTAAATCTGGTTTGAGTTAGGTAAGTACAGATTTACCAGGGTAACCGGCATGCCACCCAGAATCCCCTTTACAAAAAGGGCCCTGCCCTCTGTATCACTCCACTGGTCTCCAAACTGCCACGGGATCGAGTCACGAATCAGGACGCTTACTCCCCTAGACCTGGAGTCCGTGGAGCAACTGTGATAAACCGTCGGAAAAGTGCGATCCTGAAGCTTTGGTAGTTTGTCGGCACGAAAATGCATCTCCTGGAGGAAGCAAACATGCGCCTTCGCATGTCTCAGAGTGGATCGCACCATGGAGCGCTTCTCTGGGGTGTTTAGCCCCTTCACGTTAAACGACATGAGGCGAACAGAATCTTTCCGGTCTGCTGGCATGATTACAGTTGGATTGGGGGGGGGGGGGGGAGGGATGGGGGGAAAAGGGGAAGACAGACAACAACTAAAAAAAAAAAAACACACTAATACGCCCGAGGCGTAGAAGAGACTAGTCTCAAGACACTCCGGTAGTATAACCCTCACAAAAAGGGAAACCACCAATAGAGTATCACCCTATATGGGGGAAGTAGTCGTGCACAGCGGGGATCAGAGACTCCCCCTCCCACCCCGCACCAAAAACAAATTCTTAATAGTAAAAGTAATCAAAACAGCTGATAAGCCAATAAAAAGTAAAGAACTAAAGAATGCGACAAGCCGAGGGAGTGCCCCCAGGCACACCAAAGGGTACCGCCTGCCGGCACTCCGCTACAACCCTGTTAGCAACATGTAAAACTGAGCAGACTGATATTTAAACATTTTAGCAATACTTATAATAATACGCCAGCATTAGTGTAGGAACACAAGTACACACATTAACAAGCCCCCTGTGGTAGGAACGTGTCCGAAACCATCCGTTCATCTCTCGGGCCCGCCCAGTGTCCAGCATAACAAACCACCCCCCCTCTATTACAGTGCAGGGCTAACGTTGCAACCCCCCCCCCCAAAAAAAAAGAAAAACCCGATACACAGCATCCCCAGCAGGTATTGTGACTGTATGCATGCATGTAAGGGGACACAGACAGAGGATCAACCCGTCCCCTCAGACTGGCCGGGAGGAGGAGAAAACAAGAGGCGGAAGAAGGAGGGGCGGATGGAGAACAACGGGAGGAGGGAGGGAGGGGTGAGGAGGCAAGATGGAGAGGAGATGGAGGAGGAAAAAGAGAGGGGGAGGGGATCTTGGGAGACAACTCAGAATGAGTCCACGAAGATGAATATCCCCCTCCCCCACCCCATACACCCCCCCCACACATGACCCCCCAGGTCCGTCCAGCTGCCAGCCATAAGGTCACATCAACTGTACCCCCCACCTCCTCACAGCCACATAAATCCCCACGAGTCCTCCACTAAAAAAAAAAAAAAAGCAGGCAGGCAGCCGAACTTGTTCCTGGTGACATTTTCCTATATTAGTCCCACATATGAGGTTGCAGGGCACTCGGGCAAGAGGTATCTTGGTAGATAAGTTCCACAGCTATGGGGGAGTTCATCTATGGGACAAGAGATACATCCACAATCCCGGGGGGGACCACAGCGGAACAAGCAGGGAAGGAGGGACCAGAGAGCACAACAGAAGGACATCGTCTGGGGGGGATTTCAGCATGCCGGGCAGGTCTGCAGGGGTGAAAAGCCGGGGACGGCCTGCGAGATAGTCATGGGGTAGTCTGGGTGATCTAGTTGGGCAAGAACCTGTATGAATGGTGCACTTACGTTCCCATGCCGGCAGCCTTACACTTCAGGATCGCTCATCTGAGCAGGGCCCCGGTCATCTCGTCGCCTCCTCTGTGTGCGCTGCGGCAACCCCGATCGTTGACCCCGGGTACTCGTGCGGGGCTCCTTACTTGGCAGTGGACCGAGCCAATTTGGATCGGCTCGATCTCCAAGAACTCAAACAGGTCTGGGAGGTCCGAGGGTCAACGTAGCCAGAAGGAGTTGCTGAGCTTGTGGATGTGCAGCTATAGAGGGAAGCCCCATCTATAGGGGAGCCCCGACCGGCGTAGGATCTCCAACAGGGGCCTCAGCATCGCTCTCCGCTGAAGAGTCGCTCTCGACACGTCGGGGAAGATGGATATTTCAGCTCCGTCGAATTCTATCTGCTCTGTTGCCCTTGAGGCCCGGAGCACCTGTTCCTTCAGCGTGTAGCAGTGGAGGCGGCAGATAACATCACGGGACAGTCCGGGTCAGATGACTTGGGCCCCGGTGCCCTGTGTACCCTGTCGAAGTCCACAGTGGCTGGAGGGTCAGAGTCCAGGATCCTGAGTAGGATGGCCCTCACAGTTTCCTGGAGATTCTCCGGGCCCGTCGCCTCTGGCAGCCCTCGGAGCCGCAGATTTTTTCTGCGACTCCGGTTCTCCTGGTCCTCCAGGTGCAACTGTAGCTCCGCCAGGTCAGCCTGATGGGATGTATGCGATTGTTCCAATTGGGCTACTCGCTTCTCAAGTGCGCTAATTGCCGATTCCCCTTTAACCAGGCGGCCATCGAGGTGTTGCACCTCCGCGTGTAGCTGTTGAAAGTCCCGGCGGTGCTGTTCCTCCACCCGCAACACCAGAGCCTCCATGTCCGCCTTCGTGGGGAAAGCTCGGAGCAGGGTTTTGATATCAGCCTCGTCCTAGGATTGTTGTTTGCAGGAATTCGGGCTGTGAAAGGTTGCAGCCGATGGGTCCAGGATAGCCGACAGGCCTGCCAATGAGCTGGATAAGTTCAGTTGAGAGGCAGCCATTGCTGGGGGGAGAGGGCCACAGGCCTTCGCTCGCCACGTGTCGCCGAGGAGCGTGCTGCTGGGGAGATCCACGTTTGCTCCGGGAAAAAACTGCTGATAGAAGTTACAGAGCCAGCCTTGGTCGATCCCCTAGTCTTCCTGCGTTTAATGGTGCACATTGCAGTCCAAAAGTCGGTGCAGGGTCAGCATATCAGCCGGGTTATGCAGGACGGGAGTCGGGAGCTCAAACAAAAACTTCTTCACACCGCCATGACCAATCCACGCCCCCCCGGGAATCTGCTTTTAACCTTTTGGCTGCCAGGTCCATACGTCATATGGACCTGACAGCGGGGGGTATTTTACACACAATCCGTGGGCTGCAGCCACCGGAATTGTGTATGAAACGGACAGGCATACCCCTGCCCATCAGCTGAGAGCATTTGTGTGGCTGCCACCCAATTACTCTCACACACCCCTGGTACAGGCACCACCCCCCTCCCCAACATGCTTACCTGGCTCTGCTTGCCCATCTATGGTCCCAGGAGCTCCATGTTGGGCTTTGGCAGCTGGAGAGGAAGGTGAAGAACGGACACACGTCCGCTCTCCTCCCCTTCATCTTGTGACCCGGAAAGTGACATCTCTGACGTCACTTCCGGGTCAAGCTCTCCTTGTCCCTGGCAAGCTCAGCCAGGAAATAATGTTTTGCAATGCAATCTGCATTGCAAAACATTTAGTGGAGCACAGGGGAGACATGCAGGGCATAGCTCAATAAAAAGAACCTGTCACCAAAAAAACATTACATAGGGGACTTTTTGTCCCCTATGTGATGAAAAAAAAAAGTTAAGTAAAACAATTTGCAAAAAAATAAAGTTGCACCCAAGCACATCCCCCCCCCCACATATACACACACGCACGAACGTAAACACATGCATCGGGACGCCTACGCGTGAAAATGATTGCGATACACGTTACATATAGCCGCGCACGTCAGAGTGAGAGCAATAATTCTAGCAGCAGACCTCCTCCGTAACACTAACCTGCAACCTATAGGTTTTGAAGTAGAAGGTTTCAGAAAAGATATAATATTTGTGGGTTTTAAAATGATTTTTTAAACATGTGTGCAAAAAACGAAAAACAAAAAAAAACAGTTCTGGCAGCAAAAGGGTTAAAATTTGAGTTCACCTTTGGGAACATGTTAAATGTTCCACCCGTTTTTAGGGTGGCTCATGTAACATGTTCCAACTGCTGCAGCCGCTCCCTGCTGCCTTCTGTCTGTGACAGCAGTATTGGGAAGAAGTTCCTGTACAAGCTGTTACTTTTTGAAAATAGCAGGGACCTGCAGGGCTCCGCTCCCAAACAGCCCACTCTTTTATACAGAGTTCTGTGTATGAATGAACTACAAATTCATAATATGTGGTCTCACCCCTTTAGCACCTGATAGTTTAAATTCATGTACAAACTATTGGGATTTGAGCACAGGTATATCTTTTCACTGAATGAACTACAAGTCCCAACATCCTTTGCAGCTGTCAGGTTGTAGTTTTCAATAAACTACCACGGTGCTGTTGAGCGCTGTGTTAGTTCATAGAGTCATTCCGGCCAGTGTGAAATTGTTTGGCCAAAGAGTGTACGGCCAGATAGCTCACAATGACAGTCTGCAGGAGACTTGCATTGCATCAGCGATCTGCTGATTGCTGGTGCAATGCTTCCAGGCCCTTCAAAAAAAAAAAACAGTGAATGCACATTTTTACCTGCAAAAAAAATGTACATTTATTTTTTTAAATCTTTTTTAAAGTGAACTTATCCTTTAAAGGTAAAGGAGAGATTTGGGGCCTTTTGACCCCAGATCTCTCCAGAAAGAGGACCTGTCATCCTTATTGCTATTACAAGGGATGTTTACATTCCTTGTAATAGCAATAAAAGTGATAAAAAAATAAAGGGACAGTACAAAAAATAAATAAATAAATGAAAGAGCCCCCATCCCTCTGTGCTTGTGCGCAGAAGCGAATGCATACACAAGTCGTGCATGCAGATGTAAATGGTGTTTGCACCATACATGTGAGGCATTGCCACTAACGTTAGAGCAAGAGCAATAATTCTAGTGCTAGACCTTCTCTGCAACTCTAAACAGGTAACCTGTAGAAGTTTTAAAAGCATTGCCTAAGGAGATTTTTATGTACCGTAGTTTGTTGCCATTCCACAAGCATGTGCAATTTGAAAGCGTGAAGTTTTTTTTTACTCGCCCTAACATTCTCTTTCATATTTTACAAAAATTTGGGTACACATTGTTCGATATTTGTAATTCATGAAAGTGTATTTTTTCCCAAAAAAATTGCATCTGAAAAGGCACTGCGCAACACTCCTAAACCTTGTGGACATCCTTCCCAGAACTGAACGTGTTATAGCTGCAAAGGGTGGGCCAACTCAATATTGAACCCTATGGGACTAAGACTGGGATACCATTAAAATCCATGTGCGTGCAAAGGTAGGCGGCCCAAAACTTTTGACAATATAGTGTATATTATATATATATTTGAGGGTTAGAAGTAATTTTCTAGTGAAAAAACGGATTTAAAGTTGTAAGCAAAAAGTGCCAGAAAAGGCTTGGTCTTCAAGTGGTTAAAATCCCAGTTCACTGTCCCTACCTTAATAACCTAGGAGTGTGCGGTGGGAGTATAATGTAATCTATTTTCTACCGAAGCATTCTGGGGTAGTGTAAGAAAACTGCAGCTCTCAGTGCCCTGTTTCCGGGACAAATCCCTGGACATATGTATCACTGGACATAAGACCAGGAATCGTGACTGTCCTGGCAGATCTATAACAGTTGGCAAGTATGGGCCTATATCAAGGTAGGGGCCTGGAGCTTCAGCTCCAGTAGCCCCTACGTTAACCTCGGCCCTGCCTGCATGATAGACTAAACCAATCACCACATTCACGCACAAGCCTCACATAGCTTCAATTATTTTATCTGACTAAGCCAACTCCTTTATTTGTGCATCACACGCACCCTCTCCCAGACATTGCAGTCTACAATTGTAGGGCTTCAGCAAAAAAGGCACAGCTGTCAATCTGGAAAGCAGTGGGCAGGTGTGCCCATTGACAAGCTATAGGCTTTTTAATTGGCAGTTACAATGATAGCCACCCCCTCTGCAACATTTTCTCATTCCATTGTTGTGCAAGCGGGCACAGCCTTTATTAACAGTAGCAACTTTTTTTTCCTGAATTCAGGAGCAGTACAACATCATTGCCACTTTGTCACAGGAAGCTTCATTAGGTGGACTTCACTGACAGTCTCAACAGGTATTTGCGGTACTTTGCAGGGGGGCTAAGGGCATTTACACCAGCAGAGTTGTGCGAAACAGCTCTTATTTGGCATTTTGCTGGATAAATGAATTTACTAACTGTATTGCAATGTTACAAAATAATACCTAGGTGTATTTACTTTATTATTACTTTATTTTATCCTCATGTGATCAGGATGATCAGTTATTAGACCCCCATATATCACAAGTAAGTATAAGAATCTAGTCAGTTCACATAAAAGAAGAAAGTTACAGGTATCTAAAACATCAAATGGCAATGACGTGCGAGGCCTGGAGGATCTCAGCGACTTTGTGTCTTTCTCCAGCACAAAGATATATTCTGACGGATTTCCAGCTTTGACCTCCAGTAGAAATCAGGCTTTTGCTTTGTGATTCAGTCAAATGAAAGCATGGTGACCTAGATTTTCTGTCTGGGTTCACACACCCACACACAAAAAGCAGCAAGACCATTTAAGCTAAAGTGCAGTGAGTTTAGATAATTAAAATGTTAACATAAAGTTCCATAAAGTATACCCTTAACCCTAAAATATGAAGGCAATGCAAATTAAAGAATTTATAAAATATGTGCATGATGTGAATCTTCTTTCTATAGTGAGAACATTCTTTTTTTTTTTATGAAACGGGTTCTTTATAAAGCACAGGAACATTCCATTCAATGTAAACGCCATCCAAAACAGATTTTAGTTCTGAATGATTACTGGCAATGTTAATTGCATGCATTCTGAACATATCCTCATTTTTGGGACTTTAAAGGCAATTCAACCATAATTTAATGTAAAAAATAGTTTATTGAAAAACATCATTAAGAAGTTGATATAAGAACAGTGTACAATTTACAACAACATACAAAGTACATCATGGCGTGTATCAAGATATTGGAAAGATAATATGCAATGAGATACATAGGAAAGACTCGACAAGAACTAGGACAAAGTATCAGTAAACACATGCACAGCATGCAAATTGGCAATCTGTATTTGCCTCCTGGCCGACATGTAGCCAGAAAATGTAGGTACAGAATACCCAAAGTGAATGCCACAGTACTAGACCGGGTTCACATCACCCCTAGAGGAGGTGATTGGAATAAGACTCTGTTGCAGCACGAAATGCGATGGATCAGACATCTCAATGCCACAACCCCCCGGCTTAAACTAAGTAGAAAGCTTTTAGAGGGCTTAAATTCAGGTAAAACTGATTAACCTACAATCAAATAGAGACTTATGACAGATTCTTCTTGATAGCTAAGGGGATTGGGAACCTGGTCCCTAGCCAGGTACTCCCCAAAGAACTAAGGGGCAATTGGACTATCTCAGTACAGAACAATAAGGGTAAATTCAGGTATAGAAACAATCATGTAAAAAAATATACAAAAGTTTATTGATGCACAATACATGACAAAAATATATTTTATACATATAAAATAGGTGATGGACTATATTTATCACCAAGATTATACCTCCCCTGATGGGGAAGATCACACTGGGATAGTTGGTCATGGACAGTATTTCTACTAGTTTTGCAGACTGTGCAGTCACGTGACCTCATTCCGCTCTCCCTCCCCTATCCAAGTAGAGCAGCGGGAGGGGCTGAGATTCCTCTCCGGCTTATGCCAGCCAGCAGAGTGAGGTCACGTGACTGCACAGAGGCGCTCTTGCATGGTGGTATTTGTAATTATAATTTAATAACTTAATAGCTTCCTAAAACAGGGAATAGAATTGATTTATATGAATTTCTTTACAGCTACAGCAGAATAGCGGCAGGAGAGAAGGGGATGGGTGGGGTCAGAGATCGGTTCTCACAACACAGACTACTAAACTGGCAGGCAGGGAGGGATGGGGAGAGGGAGAGGCTGACCACACAGCAGGATGACAGTGGAACGCAAACTGACCACAATATCATGGATTGCACATTATAGGGGGCACAGGAACAGGCAGGATCAACCAGGTATTTTACAACATACAATGGGATGAATTAAACTGCAGAAGCACTATGCTCTAGATCAGGGATAGGCAACCTTAGAAAGATGGAGATCTACTTGAACCACACTGATGAAGTCAAAGATCACTGGGCATAGTGTCCTGTTGTGAGAGCCAGTTTTCACCAGAACGCGATGCCAGAAA
The DNA here is from genome assembly GCF_042186555.1 of Aquarana catesbeiana. NCBI lineage: Eukaryota > Metazoa > Chordata > Amphibia > Anura > Ranidae > Aquarana > Aquarana catesbeiana. Next base: position 279,831,840 of record NC_133332.1, on the reverse strand, counting down.
GGCATGTTCCATGTGTGTTTCCAACACCGTGTTCAAATGCACTGCCTTTGTGATCTACTGTGGGTGATGATACATTGTTAACTCCAAATGTAGATAGCAAACGCAGTGGACATAAAAAAAGTATTATAAGAGTGCAGAGTTTGGGATTGGGTTACGCTCAGATTGCAGGGTCCAGGAGTGGGTTACGCTCAGAATGCAGGGTTAAGGAGTGGGTTACGCTCAGAATGCAGGGTTAAGGAGTGGGTTACGCTCAGAATGCAGGGTTAAGGAGTGGGTTACGCTCAGAATGCAGGGTTAAGGAGTGGGTTACGCTCAGAATGCAGGGGTCAGGAGTGAGTTATGCTCAGAATGCAGGGGTCAGGAGTGCGTTACGCTCAGAATGTAGGGATCAGGAGCGTGCCGCACTCAGAATGCAGGGATCATCTAGTGTTTTGCGCTCAGAATGCAGGATTTACTAGTGCTTTAGGCTCAGAATGCAGGGATCAGGAATGCTTTGCGCTTAGAATGCAGGGATCAGTGTGTCGCACTCAGATGCAGGGATCAGGAGTGCGTTACGTTCAGAATGTAGGGATTGGTGGGGGGGGTGGTAGAGGACACTGCTATAGGGGTGGCCCTGCCCATAACAGTGTCCACTGCCCCCTTCACATCCCCCCACACACTCTGCAATGTCCCTCCCTTCCATCAGATTGCGGTGTTCCATAGCATCCTACCTGTGCACATGTGAGACCAAGGTAGCACAGCTCAGTACAGGAGGCGGGAGCAGTAGCTGGCCGAGTGACTTCTCATATTAATAAGCTGGTGATTGGTTTCTTAGGAACTAGCAACCAACCACCTACGGGTTAACTAGAAAAGTTAATTTGGCCAGCTCCTCCCCCTGCCCTGAGCTGTGCTGTCTCTTACTCTCTGCTGTTCATTGATGACAGCAGTTGGGAGATGCTGCAGGGGAAGAGAGAGAGAAGGACCAAAGGCGTGGCGGAGGGGGCTGAGGGCAGAGAGAGGACTGGCAGCTAGCATTAGGAGACAGGGGGCAGTGCCGCAGACCTGTTTCCGGTCTACAGGTTGTAGACCCCTGCTATAGATCATGCTGTAAAGGAACAGAAGCATTTTTTGTTTTTTTTTGTTTTTACCATGGATGGTGGTGTACCTAATATATGCATCTTAGTTTACATGAGCATGCGCACATGATGTATTTCTCATATGCAGAAATTTTGGGAATACGTCATACACACATGAAAAGGAGCACCAGCATTTATACTTCTAGTCGCTTGCAGCCACTCACTTCTATGGCCAGCTGTATGCGTAACCTGCAGCTCCTGGGGCATAGAAAAACGTTGGGATTTTTACGCTAGAGTATATTTGCTCCAAAAACGGTCATATGCACGAGCTTTTGCGATAAGGAATGTTAATAGACCCATTTAGTATAAATAATTTCTGAGAGATAGAATTCTTTAATTGTTCAGTCACAATGCTGCGCTATCGTAGCACTAGAATATGGAGACCAGTCAGTTTCTATCTATCACTTTCAAAGACTAATTAAATAAGCTGAAGATAGAAGCCGAATGATTGCCATGCACACCTGCTCCAGATTCTGCCTGTTTTAGATTTGATAAATGTATCCCACTGTGTTTCCCAAACACGGAAACAGGGTTTGAAAAAACATGTCCTGCATGAAAGCATGGGCGTCCGCAAATAGGGGCAAGGGGGGGCCAATTGCACCCCCCCCCCCCCCCCGGAATCATCAGGTGTTGGCTTGCAGTTGCCCTGTGTCTGTGTGTTGTGTTGAAATGTTCACCACAGACTTTTTTTTTCTAGGTCTGCAGCTGCTACTACGCCCCTCTGTTCTGAAATTGTCCTGTGTCCTCTGCTCGGCCTTTCCGCGCTCCTCCTCACTGATTGTCTGCCTGTGTAGTGTGTAGGTGTGTTGTTGTAGATGGATCCGCCCACTCAAGTGCGAGCCGCCGAGCCATATGCTGGCAGTCTGCCTCTATGTAGATCAGGGCCGACACACTGCCACCGTCCACTTAAATGGGAGCCGCCCAGTGATATGCTACCTGTGCCTAGGCAACATAAGAACCGCGAGGAATCACAGGTATCAGCAGTTAGTAGCAGCCAGGACTCCCAGGAGGAAGAGCATTTTGATTTATTTATTGCTAATTTGCTGGAAAGATATGTCTCTTTAGTGTATTATGTTGTTATTATCATGACTAAAATACAGAGATAATTCATGTCTTCTTCACTTTGTATTAGAAGTTACTACCCAGGCCAGGCGTACCAGACCAGTCCATGCCCATATAATTAATATAACCTAGAGAATGCAATGTACATCTTTTTCTATTGCAATACATCTGTTGTGGCCATATTTTGATCTTGATGAAAACAGCTATACAGACTGTATAGCTGTTTTCATCAAGATCAAAATATGGCCAGAACACAATGGTTGCCCGTGCATTAAGGGCACACGGGTGCCGCCCCTTCTCTCCTGCCATCCCTCTATCACCTATAGATTCATGCATTGCATGAATCTATCTATGGCCGCAGCTGCCACCCCCTATTCAGGCGCCTGGACCATTTTCAGCCACAGGGCGCCTGAATTACAGTGGAGGGGGGTGTTTTTGAAGCACCCTTCATATCACCCCCCACCTGCCCCCCCCTGAAAAAAGTTTTGTGGACGCACATGCATGGAAGCACAGAAAATGCTGATGCATAGAAGCATTGGTGTTTACACAAGTACAGGGGCATACTGCCATTCACATCTATGGCCGGCTACATGTCCCACCTGGAACTCCCTGGGTGTAGGAAATTGCCACTTGCGTTTTTTTTACACTACACAAAAAAAAAAAAAAAATCTCAATATAGCATCCCATAATGTCCAGGGCCTAAACTCTCCTATCAAACGTAGGAAAGTTTTTGACCGCTACAAAACCCTAAAATCTAGACATTCTTATGCTACAAGAAACTCATTTTCCTATACGGTATGGTCCCAAATTCATCCACTCACACTTGCCCCAATTCTACTTGGCCAATGCTGAAAATAAAACCAGAGGGGTAGCAACTATAGTCTCTAAATCCTGTAAATTTGATTGGATTTCGGACTTCAAAGACCCAGAGGGCAGGTTTCTTCTAGTTAAAAGGCACAATCGAGGGTCACCTATACTGCCTAGTCTCCTATTACTCCTCCAATAAAGGACAAGAACGATTTTTCAAACACCTCATGGATACCTTGAACCCTCTGCTGGAAGGCACGATCATCTTTGGAGGAGACTCGAACATAGCATTTGATCAAGGGTTAGACAAATCCAAACCCTTGAGGCTGAATTGACCTGTCCAACCAGGCGAGCCACAAAATAGCCAAACTAATCCATGCTCAAGGTCTGGTCGATGTCTGGAGAGAACTAAACCCCTTCAAACGAGACTTCACTCATTACTCCTACCCACACAATACATACGCCAGGACTGATCATATACTGGTCCCAACAACCCTTCTTCCTCTGGTTCTTCGCTCTCAAATTAGAGATATCGTCCTGTCAGACCACTCCATAGTGGTCATGTCTATCTGTTCCAGCACCCTTAACACAAAACAGGGTCAATGGAGATGAATCCATTCTCTCCAACCCAATCAGAGCCTCTGAGATTAACAAATCATTACAGGAATACTTCTCAATCAACAATATAGAGGGAATCTCAGCTGAAACATTATGGGCTGTCCATAAGGCCTTTATCAGGGGCAAGATTATGCAGATTGCCACCTAAATCAAGAGGGAACGAAGGGCTGATATTAAACGCTTAGAGAAGGCCTACATAGCCCTGCGGGCTCAACACAAAAAGAACCCCTCCAACACCACCGTAGCCCAAATAGACAAAGCTAAACTGGAACTTAACCTGGCCCTTTCGACGAAAGCGGAGAAATCCATCCGTTGGAGCGACAACAAATTTTACACACACAAGGACAAAATATGACTGATGTTAGCTGCCAAATTATCCCCCGAACAAGGGTATACACCATGCCCAAGATACGAATAGCTTGTCAGACACCCGCAGCCAACCCTACCAAAATTCTTGATGCTTTCCATGACTTCTGCTCAGAACTCTATAACTCCCCCTCACAGCCCAACAAGGATTCTATATCCAGGTTTCTTGATGGCCTTCCCATCCCATCCCTTAATACTAAACACAAGAACCTCTTGGAAGCAGCCTTCGTCATAGAGGAGGTGATGGAGGTCATCAAGGGCTTCAAAAAGTGTTCAGCCCCCGGACCAGACGGCCTTTCCGTCTCCTACTATAAGGCCTTTGCAGGCACCCTGATTCCGCACATGACCAAGTTTTTTAATGCTAAAACCCAGGACGATCCTTTAGAAACCTAACTCAACACAGTCTACATCACGGTCATACTCAAAAGAGAGAAAAAAAATCCTGAAGACGACGAAAACTACCACACAATTTCCCTTATAAACAATGACCTGAAAATTTTAACCCAAATTTGTCTTGCCTCCTTCATCAGTACATATATACAGAAAGACCAGGTGGGCTTTATCCCAGGCAGACAGGGACACGACCAAATAAAACGAGCAATAGACATGTTATCAATACTACAAATTAATTGGGACGGGGGGCTAAAACAACAGGGTTTGCTTCTCGCACTTGACTTGCAGAAAGCTTTCGATTCAGCGTCTTGGCCTTACATTTTCTCCCTCTTGGAGCGCTGGGGTTTCGGTCAGCGCTTCATGGGGCTAATAAAAGCCCTCCACTCCCAACCAAAGGCACCAATTTGTCTACAAGGCTACTATTCTAAACCGATAGGCATAGCCAGAGGCACCAGACAAGGTTGTCCTCTCTCTCTCCACTCATCTTTGCCATTGAAACCCTGGCAATTGTTATTCGCCAAAATCCTAACATCAAAGGGATGTCATGTGGTGATCATATACCCACAAATGCGGACTCTTTGCAGATGACATTTTTTACTTCAGCCCTCACCCAACCAAGTCCTAGAAGAATTCTCCAAGATTTCAGGTTTTCAAGTTAATTCCTCCAAATCGCAAACCCTAAATGTGTCGCTTACCGCCACGACAGTCTCCCTTCTACAGCAGTCATTTTAATTTGAATGGAGTGAGTCCTCAATCAGATACCTGGGAATTACTTTGAGAGCCCACACAGAATCTCTTTACATTAACAACTATCCGCCCTTATATCGAAAACTGGAATTGGACCTCAAGAACTGGTCCAAAAAATGAACTCTCCTGGCTAGGCAGAATAAACTCTATTAAAATGACCTTACTCCCAAGAATCCTTTACTTTTTCCAGTCCCTCCCCATCAGGAAAGACCACTTAAAATCGTTTCAAAGTAAGGTACTCAAATTTTTGGGGGGAAGTTCAGGATACTGAATCCCCCAAAACACTCTATACCTTTACAGATGAAAGGGAGGCCTCGAAATTCCAAATTTGCATAAATACTACTTAGCTGCGAGACTTGCCCAGCACTCCACAGCATACTCCAGATTTGAAAAACCAGACTGGGTACAAATTGAAAGACAGGCAGTTCCTCGCTTCACCTTAGACTTCCTACTATGGTATCCACAGAAAAATCGGCCTTCAACTCTAGACCCTACCCTATCCCACTCTTGCTCTTTATGGGACAACCTTCAAAAACCTGCCAGCTCTGGTGTCCACAGGACATCCGCTTGCTCACTTGTTTCACAATCCTGAGTCCCCCCCCCCCCCGGCCTATATATATTAAATCCTTCAAGTGGTGGCTGGACAAAGGCCTTTACCGTACAGGACACTTCTACACCTCCAAGGGACCTATCACCCTTAGTCACTGCATTAGCAAATAAGAACTCCCTGACTCTGAAAGGTTCAGATTCAAATATCAAATTTACTACACAAAACATGGACAAACAACCCGTTTCCACCCAAATTTACAGCATATGAACTTTGGTGTGGGCAATCTATCACTCGCTCTCCTGACAGACAAATCCTCATACATGGCAACCAGGGAGGCTAACTTCCAATACCAATGGGACCTGGAGACCTGGCAGACCACATGTGCTAAATCTTTCAAAGGAATCCTAAACATTTCCCTAATTGTGGCCAGCTTAAAGGTCCTAACCAGATGTTACCTAACCCCCACCGGACTTGCATCAATTTACCCCTCAGCAGATCCGTTATGTTTCAGAGGCTGCCAGCTCCTGGGATCGATGGTGCATATTTGGTGGGCGTGCCCTAGAATCTGCTTATTCTGGAACAAAATCTTTAACCTTATTTCCAAAGTTACCAAATGCACGGTCCCCATCAGTTGCCCTACACAATGCCCACATCCCACAGATCCCCAAGGCTAAACAAAAACTGATTCACTTCATTATGTTAGGAGCAAAACTCACAATTGCCAAAGCCTGGAAACAGCCAAAAACTTCCGTAACGGCGGCAAGAAGGAAAATTTTGTGGATAATGGCCAAGTATTCCAGTATGGCCAGTATTCTAGCAGACACAACTCAGAATTTTTAAATGGTATGGGAACCCTGGGCCCTCTTCATAGGTGTTTCACTTAACCCCCCGGTATTATACCTAGTATTATTTCACCCACAGCTTAGTGATTGGCACATACACCACTTCTTTTCCTTCTTTATACTTCGCCTATCCCCTTCTCACCTTATTTCAGATAGCCATACGACTGTTGTTGATCCATGTATTGACTCATAATCTTTTACAGAAATGTGAACGCAATGGTCTGGCAAGTTCTCCTTCAGTGTTTTCCAGATGTTAACTCCCCCAGTGAGAGTTCTTTTTAGGCGCCTTCAAGGCATGGGTGAGTGGAGGGGGGATTCCCCCCTTGGCACAGGATGATCCCATTAGGGGTGCCAGGGGCAGGGAGGCCCCCTTTCTCCTCCTGACGCCACCCCCCTCTGGTCTTTATCCCATGACTAACCTGTCTGGGGGACCATCTTAGCTCCCCATCTCTTTGCTTGCAAATGCATTTTACAGATCTGTTAATGTTTCCTTATGGCTTGTATGACCTTTCACATTTCCAGTGCATAGTCATTTTCCACGTCTTCTTCTTTTTCATTGTACTACGCTGTTATTTTTCCAGATTGAAAGTTCTTACTCTTTTGAAAGTAAAAATGACCATGTTCATGTAGCCTAAAAGTGACTAAAGACACCACGCTAGACCAAGCACCAAGCTAGACAGATGTGCAGTCCCATTACAAGAACCTCTAATGCCGTGTACACACGGTCGGATTGTTCAGCTACAAAAGTCTGACAGCCTGTCTGACAGACTTTTGACGGACTTTTGGCAGACTTTTTCTGGACTTTCTAATGACCGGACTTGCCTACACATGATCACACCAACGTCCAACGAATTCGTACGTCGTGACGTACACCGGTCTAAAATAAGAAAGTTGATAGCCATGTAGCCAATAGCTGCCCTAGCATCGGTTTTTGTCCATCAGACTAGCATACAGACGAGCAGATTTCTGGGTCTGGCGGAGTTACGACGTAAAGATTTGAAGCATGTTCCAAATCTAAAGTCCGTCAGATTTGCGACTGGAAAGATCCGCTGAAGGTCCAGTGAAGCCCACACACGATCGGATTGTTCGCCGGATTTGGGCCGTCGGCGTCCGTCAGACCAGTCCGGTCGAAAAGTCTGACCGTGTGTACGCCCCATAACAGTTTGCAAGCTGGTTTATCAACTGAAAATAGGCGAGAGGGATAAAGAGGCAGCTCCAGAGCTTATTTCAGGAAAAAAACACTGAGACCAGACAACTATTTCCAGCTTGGACATTACTACATCATGGCCTTGTTGCCATGGACATACTTATATGTACACCCCTGCGAAGGTGTATGATGCATTCACATGCTAGCAGTCCCATTCATGTCTACTGGGATGCAGTGGCTGGATGGATACGTACTTTGGAAGTACAAGAACTGTTCAAATGAGTGCAATGTTTATAGTGAGTATGTCAGGTTTCTGTTTAAGGTCACAGCCACAGTTCAGTGTGCAAATCAAAGCGTGCTAGGGCACCCTGTGTACAATACAGGGTTTCTCTTTCCAGCGTGCCCAAGGAGCTTTTCAAGTTTGCCTCATTCCAGACTTGGCATAACTTTCTGCTAAAGCAAGTTTTTGTAAACTGAGTGGGTGTTATACTTCCAAACTTCTATGCTGCTGATTGCTGGATGAAGAATTAAACACAAAAGCAAACATTATATTGCAGCTTACCGGTTCTTAGAGAATAGTTGCATTCATTTTTTTAGGCTTTAATTTTTATAGCAAGATCAAGCCAGTAAGTCTTTTTCAAAAGCTCAAGCTCTCCAGCAGAATGTATCAGTTTACATGGATGAAACAAACCATTTGACACTGGCAGGGGTGAGTAAAATTATCAGCTTTTGTTTAATAATGTAAAACCTTGATCCTAAATTAAAAAAAATAGGTTTTCTATAACTAATTACAATGTGTGAGCTGGAGCTTGGCTTCAATTAGTGTATTTAAATCTGCTAATACATTTAACACTCCCATCCCCCCCCCCAGGCTGACAATGCTGCTGTCTGCTGTGCTCATTCATCCAGAGGTGTGTCTCACTAATAAATTGAGGTGTGTTACTGGCTAGATCACCAGGTGAAAACAATGAATGGTTGGGTTTAAAACCACCTGAAGCTCACTTCAAAATACACTTTTTTATCCAACAGAGTATTGTTTCCAATTCATTTATCTACAGTATGTGATTCTATTTACAAGAGGGAATATATTGCTGCTTTGGGTAGGTTGCTATGCTAGTGGCATGAAGAACCTGAAAGATTTATCACTCTTCATTCTGTTGAGACATCCCTGCCACACAGTCCTAAACTACAGCATAGATCTGGTATTGATTAGGACTACATAAAATAGACATGCAAGATGAGCAAGTAGAATGTATGTACTGATCATATAACCAGCTATATCAGACAAAACAACCATGTTTTCAGGCACATGTGGCCCACTGAAGGAGAGCGAGAAAGAGGGAAATGATCCAATGAAAGTCATTACTATTTTTCAGCATAAGAGTCTATGGAGTCAATTACTGTATTTATTGGCGTATAACACTCACTTTTTCACCCTAAAAATTGGGTGCAAATAGCACGTGTGTGTTATACGCCAATACTTCAATTTTAGATGCCTCGGAGGGGACAGGGAGGGGGGCGGGATGAGCGCTGTCAGATTACATACAGTGAGAATCTCCTGTTTACTTGGCGGCCTCTGTAATAGGAAGTCCCGTCTCCTGGGCTGCCATTGGACCACTGTTCTGTCTATCATAGGAGATTCTCACTGTATATAATCTTTCGGCGCTCGTCCCTCCCCCCTCCCTGTCCCCTCTAGGCTGCAAATGGGCATCGCTCAGGCTGCACTGATGGCAATGGTGAGGCTGCTGCATTGATGGCAATGGTGAGGCTGCTGCATTGATGTGGACTGATGAGGTCGCATTGATGGCACTTGTGAGACTGCAGATGGGCATTGATAGGGCTGCATTGGTGGCAATGGTGAGACTGCCGATGGGCACTGACCCTTATTTTGCTTCAAAGTTCCTTATTTAAAATTTTTTTTCCCTGAAACTTCCCTCTTAAAATTAATGTGCGTGTTATACACCTGTGCGTGTTATACGCCGATAAACACGGTAACTAAGAGTTAAATAACGACTGAAAAAATGCAGTAAAACTTTCTCAAATGTTAAATTCACTAAGAATTTTGCAGTAAATACTGTATTTATTGGAGTATAACACTCACTTTTTCACCATGAAAATTGAGTGCAAATAGCGTGTGCGTGTTATATGCTAAAGACTTCAATTTTAGCTGCCTCGGAAGGGATAGGGAGGAGGGCAGGATGAGCGCTTTCAAATTACATACAGTGAGAATCTCCTGCTGGTGGTCACTGTAATAGGAAGTCCCGTCTCCTGGGTCACCATTGGACCACTGTTCTGTCTATCATAGGAGATTCTCACTGTATGCAATCTGTCGGCGCTTGTCCTGTCTCCTCTAGGCTACAGATGGGCATGGATCAGGCTGCACTGCGGGCAATGGTGAGGATGCTGCATTGAGGCAATAGTGAGGCTACATTGATGTGGACTGATGAGGCTGCATTGATGGCACTTGTGAGACTGCAGATGGGCATTGATCAGGCTGCATTGATAGCAATGGTGAGGCTGCAGATGGGCACTGACCCTTATTTTGCTTAAAGTTCCTTATTTAAAACTTAAGTTTTTTTCCTGAAACTTCCCTCTTAAAATGAATTTATACGCCGATAAATACGGTAACTCATATGGTAAACAGAATATTGTGAAGAGGGAGACATAGCTCTCTCAAAAGGATAATGGGATTTTAAAGGGAGATAATGTGTCTATTAAAAGGTGAGCAATACCAACAACGGTTATTATAAAAATATAAATTTTATTGAGACAAACGAATAAAAAGCAATACAATCTAATTACAATCGAAATACATAATGTAAGCATAAATTACAGCTTGTTATATGAAATCAATTTGCGTAAGTATGCAAGAGCAGCCAACATGTTTCGCTTATCGCTTCATCAGCGCACTGCATGCATTACTGATTTCATCTAGATTACATAAGATATGAAACATACCATTAGTATAATGATGCATATCCAATAATCAAGTTAAAAACATCAACAAATTATTCCAATGAAGAACATATATATTCACAAAATATATTACAAATGCTCACCTGGTCTGATACAAGAGAAACAAGTGAACCACTAGACCGCACCACTGCACAGCCATTTACCCATAATAGGACCACCTGGTACTGATTTCCTGTGGATGTCAGGTCCGATTGGGTTAAGCCGGTAGGGAAATTGGACCATGTATTATATTGTTGAAACAATGGTAGTCTGACAGTATTAACCACTTGAGCCCCGGACCATTATGCTGCCTAAGGACCAGAGGTCTTTTTCCAATTTGGCACTGCGTCGCTTTAACTGCTAATTGCGCGGTCATGCAATGCTGTACCCAAACGAAATTTGCGTCCTTTTCTTCCCACAAATAGAGCTTTCTTTTGATGGTATTTGATCACCTCTGCGGTTTTTATTTTTTGCGCTATAAACGGAAAAAGACCGAAAATTTTGAAAAAAAATGATATTTTCTACTTTTTGTTATAAAAAAAATCCAATAAACTAAATTTTAGTCATGCATTTAGGCCAAAATGTATTCGGCCACATGTCTTTGGTAAAAAAAATGTCAATAAGCGTATATTTATTGGTTTGCGCAAAAGTTATAGCGTCTACAAACTAGGGTACATTTTCTGGAATTTACACAGCTTTTAGTTTATGACTGCCTATGTCATTTCTTGAGGTGCTAAAATGGCAGGGCAGTACAAACCCCCCCCAAATGACCCCATTTTGGAAAGTAGACACCCCAAGGAAATTGCTGAGAGGCATGTTGAACCCATTGAATATTTATTTTTTTTGTCCCAAGTGATTGAAAAATGACAAAAAAAAAAAAAAAAAAAATATTTACAAAAAGTCGTCACTAAATGATATATTGCTCACACAGGCCATGGGCCTATGTGGAATTGCACCCCAAAATACATTTAGCTGCTTCTCCTGAGTATGGGGATACCACATGTGTGGGACTTTTTGGGAGCCTAGCCGCGTACGGGGCCCCGAAAACCAATCACCGCCTTCAGGATTTCTAAGGGTGTAAATTTTTGCTTTCACTCTTCACTGCCTATCACAGTTTCGGAGGCCATGGAATGCCCAGGTGGCACAAAACCCCCCAAAATGACCCCATTTTGGAAAGTAGACACCCCAAGCTATTTGCTGAGAGGCATATTGAGTCCATGGAATATTTTATATTTTGACACAAGTTGCGGGAAAGTGACACTTTTTTTTTTTTTTTTTTCATAAAGTTGTCACTAAATGATATATTGCTCACACAGGCCATGGGCATATGTGGAATTGCACCCCAAAATACATTTAGCTGCTTCTCCTGAGTATGGGGATACCACATGTGTGGGACTTTTTGGGAGCCTAGCCGCGTACTGGACCCCGAAAACCAATCACTGCCTTCAGGATTTCTAAGGGTGAAAATTTTTGATTTCACTCTTTACTGCCTATCACAGTTTCGGAGGCCATGGAATGCCCAGGTGGCACAAAACCCCCCCAAATGACCCCATTTTGGAAAGTAGACACCCCAAGCTATTTGCTGAAAGGCATGGTGAGTATTTTGCAGCTCTCATTTGTTTTTGAAAATGAAGAAAGACAAGAAAAAACATTTTTTTTTTTTCTTTTTTCAATTTTCAAAACTTTGTGACAAAAAGTGAGGTCTGCAAAATACTCACTATACCTCTCAGCAAATAGCTTGGGGTGTCTACTTTCCAAAATGGGGTCATTTGGGGGGGTTTTGTGCCACCTGGGCATTCCATGGCCTCCGAAACTGTGATAGGCAGTGAAGAGTGAAATCAAATATTCACGCCCTTAGAAAGCCTGAAGGCGGTGCTTGGTTTTCGGGGTCCCGTACGCGGCTAGGCTCCCAAAAAGTCTCACACATGTGGTATCCCCGTACTCAGGAGAAGCAGCAGAATGTATTTTGGGGTGTAATTTCACATATTTCCATGGCATGTTTGAGCAATATATCATTTAGTGACAACTTTGTGCAAAAAAAAAAAAAAAAAAAAAAAAATTTGTCTCTTTCCCGCAACTTGTGTCGCAATATAAAATATTCCATGGACTCGACATGCCTCTCAGCAAATAGCTTGGGGTGTCTACTTTCCAAAATGGGGTCATTTGGGGGGGTTTTGAACTGTCCTGGCATTTTATGCACAACATTTAGAAGCTTATGTCACACATCACCCACTCTTCTAACCACTTGAAGACAAAGCCCTTTCTGACACTTATTGTTTACATGAAAAAGTTTTTTTTTTTTGCAAAAAAATTACTTTGAACCCCCAAACATTATATATTTTTTTAAAGCAAATGCCCTACAGATTAAAATGGTGGGTGTTTCATTTTTTTTTTTCACACAGTAATTGCGCAGCGATTTTTCAAACGCATTTTTTGGGGAAAAAACACACTTTTTTTAATTTTAATGCACTAAAACACGCTATATTGCCCAAATGTTTGATGAAATAAAAAAAATGATCTTAGGCCGAGTACATGGATACCAAACATGACATGCTTTAAAATTGCGCACAAACGTGCAGTGGCAACAAAATAAATACATGTTTAAAAGCCTTCAAAAGCCTTTACAGGTTACCACTTTAGATTTACAGAGGAGGTCTACTGGAAAAATTACTGCACTCGATCTGGCCTTCGCGGTGATACCTCACATGCATGGTGCAATTGCTGTTTATGTTTGACGACAGACCGCCGCTTGCGTTCGCCTTAGCGCGAGAGCAGGGGGCGACAGGGGTGTTTTTTTTTTTTTTTTTTTTTTTTTCTTTATTATTTTTTTGCTTTTTTAATCTTACTTTTAAACTGTTCCTTTCATATTTTTTTTTTTAATCATTTTTATTGTTATCTCGGGGAATGTAAATATCCCCTATGATAGCAATAGGTAGTGACAGGTACTCTTTTTTGAAAAAATTGTGGTCTATTAGACCCTAGATCTCTCCTCTGCCCTCAAAGCATCTGACCACACCAAGATCGGTGTGATAAAATGCTTCCCCAATTTCCCAATGGCGCTATTTACATCCGGCGAAATCTAAGTCATGAAATACTCGTAGCTTCCGGTTTCTTAGGCCATAGAGATGTTTGGAGCCACTCTGGTCTCTGATCAGCTCTATGGTCAGCTGGCTGAATCACCGGCTGCATTCTCAGGTTCCCTGTTGAGACAGGAGAGCCAGAGAAAAACACGGAAGACGGTGGGGGGGGGGGGGGCATTCCCTCCCACGGCTTGTAAAAGCAGTCTAGAGGCTAATTAGCCGCTAGGATTGCTTTTACATGAAAGCCGACCGCTGGCTGAAAAGAATGATACCAAGATGATACCTAAACCTGCAGGCATCATTCTGGTATAACCACTCAAAGTCGTGAATGGCGTACCTGAAGACAAAAAAATGGTTAACAATGGTTAACAATAAAGCACAGTAAAGTGTAAATAATTACACACCTGAAAAACAAATATGATAAAACATAATAACAATAACAATAACAATAAAACATTGCAGAATAGAATACAGTAAAAAAGAGCAGAACAATAGAGAGAGAGAATAGAGAGAGAGAGAACAATAAAACAACAACTATTTTTTTTTATTTCATATTTTTTTTTTTTTTTACACTTTTTTTGTAACTAACTTTTATAACGGTAACCGGTTCCAGGTTCGGGTCTCTCAAAATGCGATGGCATCTTGGGAGACCCTGTGAAAGTGTGCCTAGTCTGTGCAATGCTGTACCCTACGCTAATACTCAACTAGTGAATGGTAGCGTTCAAAACATTCACCAATGCAAAGACCAGGATTGTCAGGACAGGAGGGACAATAATAGCGGGTGTCACGCCTATATCAGCGCTTGCTGCAGACACGACATCTTTTTTGGGGGGTTCGTTGGGTAGGGGTACTCGGGAGGACATAAAGAAAATGCCTCTCATGCAGCCGACTGCATTTGGTTGGGGATGTGAATGGGGGAAGTACGGGCGCTGCAGAAGCGGTGGGTTCCCAATTAGGATTGGCGAATGCAGCAGGAAGGGCATTATGGGCACGACGGGCCTGTGTTTGTCTTCTTGGTGGCAGCGGGACACTACTTGTGCTTGCCACCTCACCAGCTTGAACTGCACTTATGGGACTCGCCACGTCACCAAGTGTTACTGCAGTGCTGGTTTGACTACGACCGGGGTGTACTAGGCCGCTGGCGCTTGCCAGTTCACCAAAACGCTACCAAAAAACGTTAGCGATCGCAGGGATCAGGCCTGACTCTGCGAACGCTGCAGTTATGCGTTTAGTGTTTTGTAAGTGTCAGTGATCGATCGATACTGCACTTGGGTGGGCTGGGCCGGGCCGGGCGGAGGGGCAAAACGCAGGTGCTAGCAGGTATCTGGGCTGATCCCGCTAACACTGCGTTTTTGGGAACCCTAAACTGCTGGTGACGCTAGTATAGATCTGATCGGATCAGATATTGATGCGATCAGATACTATACCACTAAGGGAGGTGTACGGTGCGTGCGTGGGTGTTAGCGGTACTGGCGCTAATCTGACGCTGCCTGGGGCTGGTGCTTGCCAGTTCACCAAAACGCTACAAAAAAAACTGTTAGCGATCGCAGGGATCAGGCCTGACTCTGCGAACGCTGCAGTTATGCGTTTAGTGTTTTGTAAGTGTCAGTGATCGATCGATACTGCACTTGGGTGGGCTGGGCTGGGCCGGGCGGAGGGGCAAAACGCAGGTGCTAGCAGGTATCTGGGCTGATCCCGCTAACACTGCGTTTTTGGGAACCCTAAACTGCTGGGGACGCTAGTATAGATCTGATCGGATCAGATATTGATCCGTTCAGATACTATACCACTAAGGGAGGCGTATGCTGCGTGCGTGGGTGTTAGCGGTACTGGCGCTAACCTGACGCCTGGGGCTGGTGCTTGCCAGTTCACCAAAATGCTACCAAAAAAACTGTTAGCGATCGCAGGTATCAGGCCTGACTCTGCGAACGCTGCAGTTATGCGTTTAGTGTTTTGTAAGTGACAGTGATCGATCGATACTGCACTTGGGTGGGCTGGGCGGAGGCACAAAACGCAGGTGCTAGCAGGTATCTGGGCTGATCCCGCTAACACTGCGTTTTTGGGAACCCTAAACTGCTGGGGACGCTAGTATAGATCTGATCGGATCAGATATTGATCCGATCAGATACTATACCACTAAGGGAGGCGTATGCTGCATGCGTGGGTGTTAGCGGTACTGGCGCTAATCTGACGCTGCCTGGGGCGACGCATATCACCGCCGGGCGATCAGGGGGCTAAACCTTTATTTGGTAATAAACGGCGGGTGCCCTGACACTATAAAAAATAAACTAACTAACCAGCGTCATCCGTAACGGTTATACGGTGATCAGTGGTGAAAGGGTTAACTAGGGGGCAATCAAGGGGTTAAAACATTTATTAGGTAGTATATGGGGGTCCCTGACGCTATAAAACGCTGACGGCGAACCTAAATATTTACCTCACTAACTAGCGTCACCAGCGACACTAATACAGCGATCAGAAAAATGATCGCTTAGTGACACTGGTGACAGGGGGTGATCAAGGGGTTAAAACTTTATTAGGGGGGGTTAGGGGGGTATCCTAGACCTAAAGGGGGGTAATACTCACTGTCCCAACACTGTAACTGTCACAAACTGACACTATGCAGTAATCAGAAAAAAAAAAAAAAAAAACAAAAAAAAACTGCTGGTGTCAGTTTGTGACAGGGGGGGGGGGGGTGATTGGGGGGGGATCGGGGGGGGGATCGGGGTGTTTTGTATGCCTGGCATGTTCTACTGTGTGTGTGTGTGTTGGTGCACTCACATAGATGTCTTCTCTCCTCGGGCCGGAACGGAAAATACCGACCCGAGGGGAGATGACATCACTTCCTTTGCTGCTGTTTAGCATACAGCAGCAAAGGAGTGTTTTCATTGGCCGGCGGCGATCGCGAGGGGGGGGCCACGAACGGATGGTCTCCCCCTCATCACCGATCGCCGCTGGACAAAAGACGACCGCCTCGGGCACCGGGGGGGGGGTCCGATCGGACCCCCCACCCGCGGAAGGCAAATCACGTACCCTGTACGTGATTTTGCCTGTCCGTGCCACTTTGCCGACGTACATCGGCGTGAGGCGGTCGTCAAGTGGTTAAAGAGAGAAAAATATGTAAGTAAAAAACTTAACCGAGATAAAAAGTTTAATTTTTTTTTAAAATGAATGATATTGCTGGTATTATCCAGAATATAAACAGCATACATATTGTTGGCGTCTGTGTAGGCAACAGCATATAGTGCCTGATTCCACACATCATAGGAAAAATTCCAATAAGGATTTTAAATTCTATAGATAATTCATATAATACATTATTATTGTATATATTAGCCTGATTAATTAGCTTCATTTGTAAATAAGTAATATGCTGATTTTATATATATTAATTATTATCTGTGAAATATATGTGATAAATAAAATTAAATAAAATTAGTTAATTTTATTGACCTCTATGAACTAAATAAGGGGTATGTAAAGTATATAGGAGCCACATACATAATTATATAAGCCTCTGTAAAATAGATGAAAGATATATGAAGTATAGGGAAAACGCATAAGTTGCTAGAGCTGGCTACTTACATTTAAACAGAGGGATTGCTGCATGGACTCATAAAGCAGTGCGCGTGATACATCAAACACACCACACACTGGCACTAGCCGCCGAACCAGAGAGCAAACAGTGGGAAAAACCCACAATTAGGAAAGCAGCTCTTACCTAAATGATATGGATAGATTCTCTTGAAAAGGATGGTGAGATAGCGGTGTGGGAATTGCCACATCGCTGATGGATCAAGATGCGTGTGTCGGCAACGAGCCAATATCACCATCTTAAAAGTACACGACCCCACCGGAAGTGAAGGGTCGGAGGCGACCCCTGACATCACTTCCGGTCTGGGCGTCCCTGCAGATAAGGGCGCACCAGTTCAAAAAGGATCGGTGCGCCGGCGCCATCCATCACACGCCGAAGCGCAGATAGGATGTGAGGGCGGAAGGGGAAGCTCCGCCCCTTATGCAGGGACAACTAAATTTCACTAGCAATGGCAAACAGTCACAGGGTGGCCAATGGGCAAGTGCTGGAATAGGAGGTGTAGTGGTTCACTAAAAGGAGACCAAAAACAATATATTGAAACAAAAAATGAACTACAAAAATATGAACATGTATATAATAATGTAATTTACATATAGTACATCTCTATATAGGCAATCAAGTGGCATTACAATACATATAGAGGCTGCAGTGGTCATGTCAACATGGACATTATAAATATAAATACCGGAGCCTCCAAAGTATATATGCCAAAATTACATAATGTAAAATAGAACAAAAAAAACAATTTTTTATTTTATATAATGTATTTGATCAAAGAAATGGTCTATAGGATAGCGCCGTGTTGAGGCCTGGTGGGTAGGTGGCCTTCTGATTGAAAATTCACCTTGCCTTTTTTTGGAGAATTTTCTTATCGAAATCTCCTCCCCTTTCAGGCTCCGGAATGGCTTCCATATCATTTACAAGGTAAGAGTTGCTTTCCTAATTGTGGGTTTTTCCCACTGTTGTTTGTTCTCTGGTTCGGCGGCCAGTGCCAGTGTGTTTGATATATCACCCGCACTGCTTTATGAGTCCATACAGCAATCCCTCTGTTTAAATGTAAGTAGCCAGCTCTAGCAACTTATGCAGCTGCCCTATACTTGATATATCTTTCATCTATTTTACAGAGGCTTATATAATTATGTATGTGGCTCCTATATACTTTACATACCCCTTATTTACTTCATAGAGTTCAATAAAATTAACTAATTTTATTTAATTTTATTTATTTATCAGATAAATTTCACAGATAAAAATGAATATATAAAAAATCAGCATATTGTTTACAAATGAAGCTAATTATCTACAGAATTTAAAATCCTTATTGGAATTTTTCCTATAATATGTGGCATCAGGCACTATATGCTGTTGCCTACACAGACAACAACAATATGTATGCTGTTTATATACTGGATAATACCAGCAATATCATTCATTTAAAAAATAAAAAATAAAAAAAACGTTATCTTGGTTAAGTTTTTTACTTACATATTTTTCTCTCTTTAATACTGTCAGACTACCATTGTTTCAACAATATAATACACGGTCCAATTTCCCTACCGGCTTAACCCAATCGGACCTGACATCCATGGGAAATCAGTACCAGGTGGTCCTATTATGGGTAAATGGCTGTGCAGTGGTGCGGTCTAGTGGTTCACTTGTTTCTCTTGTATCAGACCAGGTGAGCATTTGTAATATATTTTGTGAATATATATGTTCTTCATTGGAATAATTTGTTGATGTTTTTAACTTGATTATTGGATATGCATCATTATACTAATGGTATGTTTCATATCTTATGTAATCTAGATGAAATCAGTAATGCATGCAGTCCCCTGATGAAGCGATAAGCGAAACATGTTGGCTGCTCCTGCATACTTACGCAAATTGATTTCATATAACAAGCTGTAATTTATGCTTACATTATGTATTTCGATTGTAATAATTGTATTGCTTATTCATTCATATGTTTCAATAAAATGTATATTTTTATAATAACCGTTGTTGGTACTGCTCACCTTTTAATAGACACATTATCTCCCTTTAAAATCCCATTATCCTTTTGAGAGAGCTATGTCTCCCTCTTCACAATCTACTTACTAATACCAGGGACTGGGAGTAATGTTCTGTTTCTGGAAATCGTCCAACTATATATGTATTTATCATATGGTAAACAGTCCAATGCGGTAATTACTGGATATTTTTTGGAGCATTTTATCGCACATCCCTGTGTCAAAGGTCATTTCCGATGGGCAGCACCAGGCGTTCGATCACTTAAGCTAGACCATTGGCCCCCAATGGAGCAACAGACAGTAAAGGAAGAGAAGCCCAATGTGCTGAACCTGGTTGAACAAATAGTAAGTACAAGCAAGCATGTTCTCCGCATGAAAAACGCTGCATAAACTAACCATGCTGGAAGCTGCTAGCTAACTCTGCAGCAACCAGGCACGCAACCGCTAGCTAACTCTGCAACTATGCAGGCAACCACTAGCTAACTCCGCAGCAACCATGCATGTGACCGCAAGCTTACTCTGCAGCAACCATGCACGTGTCCGCTAGCTAACTCTGCATGTCAATATGCATGCACTCTAAAAACTTGAGACAGGAATCGGGAGATTGCAACAGCTGTAAAAGATGGCCGTTTGCATGTTTTACTGAAACTGCTGTGCATATGCATGTGTATTTTAATCAGTTACCAACCGGCCCATAGCCAAATGAAGGCTGCAGGGCGGTTGGATAACTCTGGGAGGGCATACAGTGACATCCTCCCAGAATCCTGCTGTCGCGCACCCGAGAACATCCTTGACCTCAAGGATCACTGGAAACGGCCCTTTACCATGTGATCGCTCTGTCAAATGACGGAGCGATCACATGTAAACAAACCGTCACCGGTTCCTCCCTCCCCTGTCTGTACCAAACGGTACAGAGGGGGAGGGATCGGATGGCAGCAGCGCTGTGGGCTGGATGTGTAGTGCCCACAGCGCTGCTCTGTGACAATTGCTGTCACATCCATGGATCCATCCATCCATGCTCAGCCATCCCTCCATGCTCAGCAATACTCTGCACTGCTCTGCAATACCCTGCCATACCCAGCAATACTCGGTGATACCCAGCCATATCCAGCAATACCCAGCCATGCCCTGCAATACCCAGCCATGCCCTGCAATACTCGGTGATACCCAGCCATACTCTGCAATACCCAGCAATACTCGGTGATACTCGGCCATGCGCAGCCATACTCGGCCATGCGCAGCCATACTCGGCCATGCGCAGCCATACTCGGCCATGCGCAGCCATACTCGGCCATGCGCAGCCATACTCGGCCATGCGCAGCCATACTCGGCCATGCGCAGCCATACTCGGCCATGCGCAGCCATACTCGGCCATGCACAGCCATACTCGGCCATGCACAGCCATACTCGGCCATGCACAGCCATACTCGGCCATGCACAGCCATACTCGGTTGTACTTGTCCTCTGTATGTGGCCAGGCTGTGGAAGTCTCACACGTGTGGTATCTACCGACTCACCACTGCAATCGAAGCCAGGATCTTTTTTTATTTTTTTTATTTCAGGCTTCCCAGCCTAGAGATGAGATGTGGGGTTTTATTAACCCCATATCTCACTGTAAAGAGGACCCGTCATGCCATATTCCTATTACAAGGGATGTTTAAATTCCTTGTAATAGGAATAAAAGTGATCAAAAAATGTATTTTTTTGGAAAAAAGCGTCAAACTAAAATGAAGTAAAATGAACAATAAAAAAAAAATTCCCTGTGTGCTCGCATGCAGAAGCGAACGCATACGTAAGTCCCGCCCACATATGGAAATGGTGTTCAAACCACACATGTGAGGTATCGCTGCGATCGGTAGAGTGAGAGCAATAATTCTGGCCCTAGACCTCTATTTACTCGGCAAAACTTCATCTTTTTACTGTTTTGTTTTTTTTTTTTTTTAAAGCAAAAAATGTTTTTTTTTTTCCTAAAAAAACACGTTAGAAATATTGCTGCGCAAATACCGTGCGAGATGAAAAGTTGCAACGACTGCCATTATATTCTCTAGGGTCTTTGCTAAAAAAAACATATATAATGTTTTGGGGTTCTATGTAATTTTCTAGCAAATAAATGATGATTTTTACATGTAGGAGAGAAATGTCATAATTGGCCTGAGTGCCCCAGATTGCCTGAAGGTGCTCCGTGCATGTTGGGCCTCTGTATGTGGCCACGCTGTGTAAAAGTCTCACACATGTGGTATTGCCATACTCGGGAGTAATAGCAGAATGTGTTTTGGGGTGTAATTTGTGGTATGCATATGCTGTGTGTGAGAAATAACCTGCTAATATGACAATTTTGTGAAAAAAAATAAATTTAAAAAAATCATGATTTTGCAAAGAATTGTGAGAAAAAATTACAACTTCAAAAAACTCATCATGCATCTTTCTAAATACCTTGGAATGTCTTCTTTCCAAAAAGGGATCATTTGGGGGGTATTTGTACTTTTCTGGCATGTTAGGGTCTCAAGAAATTAGATAGGCCGTCAGTACTTCAGGTGTGATCAATTTTCAGATATTGGCACCATAGCTTTTGGACTCTATAACTTTCACAAAGACCAAATATTATACACCGATTTGGGTTATTTTTACCAATGATATGTAGCGGTATAAATTTTGGCCAAAATATATGAAGAAAAATAACTAATTTGCAAAATTTTATAACAGAAACAAAGAAAAATGCATTTTTTTTTTTACAGAATTTTCTGTCTTTTTTCTTTTATAGCGCAAAAAATAAAGAACCCAGCGGTGATTAAATACCACCAAAAGAAAGCTCTATTTGTGTGAAAAAAAGGACAAAAATTTCATATAGGTACAGTGCTGCATGACTGAGTAATTGTAATTCAAAATGTGAGAGCACTGAAAGCTGAAAATT
The DNA here is from genome assembly GCF_042186555.1 of Aquarana catesbeiana. NCBI lineage: Eukaryota > Metazoa > Chordata > Amphibia > Anura > Ranidae > Aquarana > Aquarana catesbeiana. The sequence goes on along the minus strand of NC_133332.1, from coordinate 279,809,643 downwards.
GGTCCGGTTATTAAGGGGGTTTAAGTGCCCAGTGGTCAAGTGGTTAACCATTTCAGCCCCGGAAAAATTTACCCCCTTCCTGACCAGAGCACTTTTTGCGATTCGGCACTGCGTCGCTTTAACTGACAATTGCGCGGTCGTGCGATGAGGCTCCCAAACAAAATTGACTTCTTTTTTTTCCCCACAAATAGAGCTTTCTTTTGGTGGTATTTGATCACCTCTGCGGTTTTTATTTTTGGGGAAAAAAAAGTAGTAGCGACAATTTTGAAAAAAAACGCATTTTTTACTTTTTTGCTATAAAAAAAATTTTTTTTCCTCAGTTTAGGCCGATAAGTATTTTTCTACATATTTTTGGTAAAAAAAAAAAATTGCGTTAATTGATTTGTTTGCACAAAAGTTATAGCATTTACAAAATAGGGGATAGTTTTATGGCATTTTTATTAATATATATTTTTTACTAGTAATGGTGGCGATCAGCAATTTTTATTGTGACTGCGACCATTATGGCGGACACATCGGACATTTTTGACACATATTTGGGACCATTGTCATTTCTACAGCAATCAGTGCTATAAAAATGCACCGATTCCTGTGTAAATGACACTGGCATTGAAGGGGTTAACCACTAGGGGGCGGGGAGGGGTCAAGTCAGTACTAGGGAGTGTTTTCTAACTGTAGGGGGATGGGCTAGTTGTGATAAGTCACTGATCTCTGCTCCCGATGACAGGGAGCAGAGATAAGTGACACTGTCATTAGGCAGAACGAGGAGTTGCTTGTTTACATCAGCATCTCCCCATTCGTCCTCTCCGTGAGGCAATCGCGGGTATCCCCACGGCGATTGAGTCCGCGGAACCCGCGACCCGACTCACGTAGCTCCCGGCCGGCGCGCACGCAAGGGCACAGCGGGGAATTCAATGGGACTTACAGGTACGCTCATTTGCCCAGCCGTGCCATTCTGCCGACGTACATCGGCGTGCACCGGTCGGGAAGTGGTTAAGCAGCTATTCTGACAGTGACCACTTAAAGTGCCCAATGCACACCAGTAGTAGGATGCCTTTTTGATTGTAATGACATTACAAAATCCAGGTGATCCTGGGACTATGGTAGTTCACAATTATGCAGTGCAGAACTATACAGAAACCTTTTTTTCTGCACTGCAAATGCAGGGAAATGCTTGCAAACACACATAAATGCAAATGCGCATGAAAATTTGCATCAAAACCTGTAAGCCTGTAAAAACACAGAATTTCTGGTGCATCACCCTACACATGCAAAAACACACAGTTTCTGGTGTTTCACTAGAAACGCTGCATTTTTGGTCTCATTTCTCATGTATTTTTCATTAATTTTGCATGCCGATTTTAAAATCTTGCATTTCCGTTGATGTCACTTCCATCTCCTATCTTCTTTTCTTTTCAATGGTGTTTTTATTTAATTTTTCACAGTACAGGGTAAAGACCTCGGTATCATATGCGAGGACAATTTACCTCCTGTTCTTTCGAGGCCATTTATCAAAGGTTCTGGTGTCAACATTGCCTTATCGACTTTATCAGTTTTGGTTTGTATAACAGACTATACGGTGGATTCTCCACCTTATACATTACACTATACTCTGTATCCTTATGTCAACTTCATAATGTAGGTCTCAAGAGTACACCCCCCATGTCAGAATATACCCGCCTCCCAGCAATCAGTTGGGGGAGCCTGGTTCTGACCCCACAATGCCAGGGTCCCAAGGAAGGAAAGGGGGATAGATGATGAGAGGAAAGGAAAATGGACTCAGAGAGAATAGGAGGCAGGATTATTGGGGGGGGGGGGGGGGGGAGGATTCCACGCTTCTTGTTATGTCAGTCAGGAAAGGTCCTAGTTAGTGATTGTCCGGGGATCATTTGTTAAGTATCTGATCCATGGGTCCCATACTTTATTAAACAACTTCATTTTATCCTGCATAATTGCTGTTAATCTTTAATTTAGCATAAGCCAAGACACAAATGGTAGGGCTGCAGAATTCCAGTTTCTTGCTATTGTGATTTTGGCTAATATGAATATGAACGCAAGAAGCCATCTATGGGTTTTGGAAGCTTCTTCTACCCTGCTACCCAAGAGTACGTACTTTGCGGATTTGGCTAGGTTGATCTTGGTGAGAGTGGATATGAAGTTGTAGAGCCTGATCCAGAATCTCTGTACTTTGGGACATACCCACCATATATGGTATGCTGTTCCTACCTGGCTGCAGCCCCAAAAGCACTCTGGAGTAGCCCCGGGTACAAAAGTGGCCAGTCTAGCCGGTACCATATACCACTTTAATAAAGCCTTGCAATTTGCTTCTATAATTGAGGTGTTGGCAAGCGACCTAGAGACTGTCATTGCGATCGAGTGCCATTCCTCGAGGTCCAGGGTTTCTTGTAAGTCTTGTTCCCATTGAGTCATGTAGGTCAGTTTTACTGAGACATATGTCAAAATTGTGTATATTGCTGATATGTGACCCCTAAATGTATCATATTGTCGACACGTGTTCCATGGGAGTCATTGTCACAAGGTCTCCCTTGTGTGCTAGGGCTTGCATATAGTGGTGTATTTGGGTGAATCTATAGTGTTCAGAGTTCGGTAGATGATGTTTTTCTATCAGAAACCTTTTGGATAGCATACCTTTTTGATCACAAAGATCTACTATCCATGCGAAGCCCTTGTTGGACCACCATTCAAAAAGGGGGGGTTGGGGGGGGTTAAGGCCCGGGGTGAATTCCCTTTCTCAAGAGGGGTGCTAGTGGGTTGTGGGGTGACTTGAATTTCTGAGTCCTCGAGAGTCTGTCCCAAATGTCTAGCGACAAGGAGAGAGTGGGCATAATATAGTTGGCTTCTCTTTCATCGGTAGCCACATAATATGAGAAATTGGTTTGGGCGACAGGAATAAGATTTCATGGTCATCCATAGTGCTTGGGGTTCTTGGGAGTGAAACTTAGGGAGCTGGGCCAGCTGGGCCGCATAGAAATATTTCTGCAGATCGGGCAGTCCGAAACCTCCCTTCTGTTTTGGTGTGAACAGTGTGCCTTTGTTCACCCTGGGCCTCGTGTCTCCCCATATAAACTTGAGAATCTTTTTTTGGAATGTCATCAGGTCAGATCTGACCAGCACCACAGGTATAGTGCGAAACAAGTACAACATTTTTGGAAGAATATCCATTTTTATTGAGTGTAATCTGCCGAACCACGATGGAGGGTGAATTTGCCATCTGGCTAGGTCCGCTGTCAGGCATCTGAATAGAACAGGGTAGTTGTGTGTATATAGGGTTTGTATGGAAGGGGTCAATCATATTCCTAAGTAAGGTAGAGCTTCCGGCTCCCATTGGAATTGGTAAGATTGTTCAAGCGCTCTCTGAGTGGCGCTCTGTAAGGAGAGAATCAGTGCCCTTGATTTGTCGTGGTTAATTTTAAGGCCCAAGATTTCTGAGAACGGTTGCAGGATTGCATATAGGTTGGGCTGGGTGGTGATCGGTGAAGAGAGCCAGCAGGAGGTCGTCAGCAAAAAGTAAGCACTTATGCTCCCTGTCTCCATATTCTATGCCCCTAACATCTGGACAGGAGCGGATCTTTATTGTCAGTGGTTCCATGGCTAGAACGAATAGCAATGGGGATAAAGGGCATCCTTGCCGAGTTCCCCTTCGAATATCAAGGGATCGGGAGGAATATCCCCTGAGCATCAAAGGTGCCGTCGGTATGTCATACAGTGTTCGAAGGAGAGCCAGAAAGTGTTCGCCAAAGCGGGATAAAACATTAAGTAGATAATCCCAGGATAGGGAATCAAATGCCTTCTGGATGTCCAACGAAAGCAACATGTCCTGTCTAGGTCCTTTGTGGTCCCAGTTTAATTGAATGACTGAGATTAAATTTATGATTCTGCGGGTCTGATCTGATGCCTGGCGGTTTGGGACAAAGCACGCCTGTTCTAGATGAATATATTATTGTAGAAAAGAGCTTAATCTAAGGGCGAGTGCTTTTGTCATTATTTTTAAATCCGCGTTAATCAGGGAAATTGGGCGGAAGTTGGCGCAATCCCCATGGTCCTTTCCCGGTTTTGGTATAACATGTATATATGCTGCATTTTCGTGTTTAGGGATGTTGTTTCCATGTCTCAGGTCATTACAGTAGGAACACAAATGGGGGATTAGGATCTCTTGATATTTTCTATAATAGTGACCTGAGAAGCCATCTGGGCCTGGGGCTTTAGATGGATGTATAGTTTTTATGGCCATTCTCTCAGATTCCGTGAATTCCTTATCCATAAGTTCTGCATGACCGTGTGTAAGCTGGGGCAATAGAATATCTTTAAAGCATGTTTCTGCTTTTGTTTGTGAGAATTTATCTGGTGTGTTATACAGTTTGGCATAGAATTTATGGAATTCCTGAACAATCAGTTCAGGGTTTTGTGTGGGGTGTCCCGTAGGTATTTGGAATTTGGGCAAAGTGGGCGTATGTGTTCGGGGTACCAATTTCCTAGCCAGCATTGTGGTTGGTTTGTCACCCATTGTATATTACTTATGTTTCGCCCGAATACGTTTTTCTGCTGGAGTGGTCAGACTTAGTTTAAGTGCCAGTCTCGTCTCGTCTATCTTATGCCTAATGTCAACGCTGTTCTCTCATGAGTTTGTCTAAATCCGCTTCTAATTGTTTGATCGCTTGTTCCCGGATTTCTTTGGCCCTGACCGCTACTTGAAAAAGTTTACCCCGTATAGTAGCCTTGTGAGCTGCCCAGTTTATCGTAGGGGACGTGTCCGATGACGAGTTGACCCAAAAATAGTCCTGCAATTCTTTCTCGATTTCAGTATATAGTATGGGGTAATTTAATAAGCCTACATTAAATCACTATGGGGAGGGGTGTGGTTTGGTCCAGAGGCCCGTTAATCAAAGTTTAAATCAGGAAGTGATCAGACCAGGGGGTGGACAGAATGTTCACCGACGTCATGTACGAGAGTAAGGAGGTATGAACTAAAAAGTGATCTATCAAGGATCAGTATGATGTACCTGTGAAAAGCGCGTGTAGTCTTGAGCGGAAGGGTTTGTCTCCCGCCAGGCATCAATCAGATCATACAAGTGGAGTAGGCATGCTACTTTGCTGCTTCCACTGGGTGGTCGCTTAAGTGTCATTTTAGTGGGATCTGATATATCCATGATCCGATCTAACGGTATATTGCTATCGCCTCCCACGAATTACCTGCCCATGTACTTTGGGCATCAATATTTTGAACATTTTGCTAAAGAACTCTACCTGTCCAGAATTAGGGGCATAATAAGAAATACATTAAACCAATTGGTCATGAAGAAGTCCAACCATCATAATATATCAGCTGTTTTTGTCCTTAACTATAGTGATGGGTGTGAAGGGGGTCTGTTTTGAAAAGCAAACAGCCACCCCCCCCCCCCTTTTTTTTCCCGGGCCAGAGGAGAAATAATATTGCGGCTATTTGGTATTCAGATATCTAGGAGCCGAGGTTTTAGAAAAATGCGGTTCCTGCAATAAGAGTACATCAGCTCACTGTGCGAATAGAATTGGAAAGCTTTGGTTCTTTTGGTTGGGGAATTAAAGCCGTGGACATTGTGGGTAACTATGGAGTATTTAGTGGAATATACCTTAGCCATCGTGGTAGGGCAGAGCACTCTTACCTCGTATCATGTAGTTAAATGATGGAACCTCCGGGACGAGTGGTATCATCTTCCATACCAGCCAGGGCTGGATCGTGAGGTCGGAATATGGAGTCAGGATTCGGGGTGAGGGGGGGGGGGGGGGGAGAAAAAACATTAGGAGAATGAAGGAAAATTGAACACTTGGCCTTAGGCCCATGTCATCTCACTTAATATACTGTATATTATATAATTATAATTTTGGGTGGTAACCCCAACCGGAAGCAATGTCCGGGAGTGTATGCGCGAGGGAACCTTCATACGCAGAGGAAGGTAGTCTCGTTAATGGGGGCATGTATGTCCACCCCGACCCAAAGGTCAAAAACAAGTAAACAGGAACCAAACTATAACTGGTATAACCGTGTGGAACTTCAGTAATCCGAACAGATCTCCTTTTCCCATGGACCAGAAGTCCAGAGCAGGCTGGTTCCCTTTCAGCCATGCATGCTCTGGAATTGTGGGCACGGGGGGGTCATATAACATTTCCCTGAGGAGATAGGCACAGTACATTACTGTAGTACAGCAATACTGACAATAAACATTTATAATTCAAGTAATTAACCAAGTAGAACGGTAAACTGCACGGTTAACGTGCAACGGGGACAAGTGTGGTAGATCCACTGTCAGTGGCAGGTATCATCCAGTCCAACTGGGAGGAACTTTATCATCCCCTGTTTAGGGGAAAGTAGAGTCCGACTGGATTCAGGTGATTGGGGAAGACCTTCTGGTCGACAATGTCTTATGGTCCTGCCACAAGGGGGAGAGAGGACGATTTGCTTGACTGGAAGGGGAAGCGGTTTGGGAGTCTCGTGTGATGATCCCCAGTTCTAGTAACGAATTTTCGCCATCTTGGAATGTAGAAAAGGAGGAGTGGGATCTGCCCTTGTATGAGAATGACACTTTGAATGGAAATGTCAATCTGTATTTTATCTGTCTGTTCATGAGCGGTTGCAGTAAAGGCTTCAAGTTTCTCTGATTTGCACTGTAGAAGGGGCTAAATCTGTGAAAAGCTGGATAGGTGCTCCAAATAGTGACAAATCCGGTCTATTACGGGCGGAAAGGATCAGCTTCTCCTTTATGCGGTAATAGGGCAGCTTTACTATTATTGGCGTGGTAAGCCATCCTACCTAGGGGCTGTTAGGGTGCAATAAATTCTATTGATCTCCCACGCTGGGACTACGGAAGTACTTTTTATTTGCAGAACGGAGCGCTGCAGCTCCTCTGTTTTTAAACGTTTTCCATATGGAGATTTTTTTTTATAAAAAAAAACGGATTTGATTTTATGGATTTACGCTATGAGGCTCATCTTTTTCATACCTATGTTGATGCCTGTGTTGGGGATTCCTACAGATACCTTTGCAAGGTTGAATGCAGAGGTACTAAACTGTGGGATAACCTGTCTAAAGGGGACACCGCCATTGGAATATTACTATTACGCCTGTTACCCCTGCAGGGGTGAGGTGCTCCGGTGAGTGCAAGCACAAGTGGGTGATGCGGAGGAAGTGGGTGCACTGGAAGTCACTTCTGTGTCAATTTTGTGCATGGATCACCATTCACAGTTATTCAATAGTGTACAGTTGTACACACATACAGATTACATATTTTTGTTGGGACTTATCACTTTGATACCAGCATCTGTCACCATTATCTATTTTTTGTTTAGAAGCATGAAATGTGTTTTGGTCTTATTTTGGTTTATACGTCACTTCATTTTTTAGCAATTGCATCACGTAATATTAAGTACTTAACACTTTAACATTTATGTAACATATATATATATATATATATATATATATATATTATATTTTTCATGTACATATATATTTTTATATATACTTATTTATATTTTTCATCTTATTTTTCATTTTTTCAACACTATTCACTTTTAATTGAGAGTTGGTAATATTCAAGTAGTGCAGTGGAAGCACATATAATCAAGTAGTGAACAGAGCCATTTTCCCTGAAGTAGATTTTTTATATCATTTTTATTTCATTCCATTTGGTGTGCGTTTATGTCAGGAATCAGTTTTCATCAGTTCCCCCATGGCTCCTTCCAAATCAGTATGAGTTTCAGGAAGTCCACTTTTGCGCACATTGCATCTGCGAGACCGGTTTTCCAAATCTCCAATTTTAGTATAGGCCTCATCCAGTCTGTCCTGGAGATCAGTAATCATATTGGAATTCTGATTAACCTTTGTGACTTTTGTGATTGTTCTGTCCATCTTGGATTCGATCATCTCAAACCTTTCTCCTATGCCCTGGATGTCACGCTTGATGTCAGTGGTAATTATGGAACATGCTTTAGATAGTTCTTACTGCAGCATTGTAGAAAAACGTGAAAGCAGCACAGCATCTCCAGCATAGTGTGCAGGTAGTTCCCTGTCAGTGCTGGGTTTGCTGAAGATTAAATCTGTCATCTCTGCCATATTTCTGTCCACAGAGGTCATCGGGGAGTCTACAGGCTCTTGTATGTCCCTATATGTGGCAGGTGATGTTGGCTGTGATAGGGACTCGCCCTATTGGTTTGCATCCGGGTCTCAAGAGGATTGGGATGAGAAGGGGTCCCTGATATAATCAGGCCGGGCCTGTTTGGCTGCCCTCTTCTGCGACCTGGTTATTTCTGAGTTCCGGCTGCGTCGTGATTCTACTCGTTCCAGTGTCATCTTGGATTGAGGCTTCTGTCCGGGGGAGGGCCCCACCGCTCCGTTGTGACTTGGCTGTTTTAGCCCTCTTTTGGGCTGACCAGTCGCCCGCCATTGCATTACCGGCTCGAGGTGTGCACCAGTCTGTCCCCAGTGTTTATTCCCATTGATTGCACTGATTATCTCTAGTTTGGGCCGGCGGTGTGCGGAGCTCGCTCAGAACACATCTGCTCCTGAGTTCCCGCAAATGCGCACTCCTCCCATCTTCTTTTAACTTTAAAGTGCTCTGTGTTGCATTGCATGCGTTTTCCTGTATTTGCAGTGCAGAAAAATGCAGCTTGCTGTACGAAGGGTATGTAACAGGATTGTAGGGTAGCCTGGATTGTGTACTGTCCATGCATTTAGATTGCAGACAATGCATCCCACTAAATAAGATGTGAATGGGCCCCACCAAAACAAACAGATGTCATGTTTCTGCATACACATGACTGCTTTGCATAGGAACAGTGACAGGTGTACAGCCTGTTTTCTATAAATGCACAAACAAAAAGTCTATTGTATACAGTGCCTTGAAAAAGTATTCATACCCCTTGAAATTGTCCACATTTTGTCATGTTACAATCAAAAACGTAAATGTATTTTATTGGGTTTTTATGTGATAGACATTGTGAAGTGGAAGGAAAAAAATGATAAATGGTTTTCAAAATGTTTTACAAATCGATATTTGAAAAGTGTGGCGTGCATTTGTATTCAGCCCCCTTTACTCTGATATCCCTAACTAAAATCTAGTGAAACCAATTGCCTTCAATTTGTAAATAGAGTCCACCTGTGTGTAAATTAATCTCAGTACAAATAGAGCTGTTCTGTGAAGCCCTCAGAGGTTTGTTAGAGAACCTTGGTGAAAAAACAGCCTCATGAAGGCCAAGAAACACAGACAGGTCAGGGATAAAGTTGTGGAGAAGCTTAAAGCAGGGTTAGGTTATAAAAAAAAATCCCATGCTTTGAACATCTCACGGAGCACTGTTCAATCCATCATCTAAAAATGGAAAGAGTATGACACAACTGCAAACCTACCAAGACATGGTCGTCCACCTAAACTGACAGGCCAGGTAGGGAGCAAAATGCTATGTGTGACGGAAAACTAAGAGTGCACATCACCCTGAACACACCACCCCCACCATGAAACATGGTGGTGGCAGCATCATGTTGTGGGGGTGCTATTCTTCAGCAGGGATAGGGAAGCTAGTCAGAGTTGATGGGAAGGTGGATGGAGCCAAATACAGGGCAATCTTAGAAGAAAACCTGTTAGAGTCAAAAAAGTGCAAGACCGAGCTTCAATGGAATGGTTTAGATCAAAGCATAATATGTGTTAGAATTGCCCAGTCAAAGTCAAGACCTAAATCCAATTGAGAATATGTGGCAAGACTTGAAAAATGCTGTTCACAGATGCTCTCCATCCAATCTGACAGAGCTTGAGCTATTTTGCGAAGAAGAATGGGCAAAAAATCCACTCTAGATGTGCAAAGCTGGTAAAGACATACCCAAAAAGACTTGCAGCTGTAATTGCAGCGAAAGGTGGTTCTACAAAGTATTGACTCAGGGGGCTGAATACAAATGCAAGCCAAAATTTTCAGATATTTGTAAAAAAACTGAAAACCATTGATCATTTTGTGCCACTTTGTGTTGGTCTATCACAAAATTCCAATAAAATACATTTTTTACAGTTTTTGGTTGTAACATGACAAAATGTGGAAAATTTCAAGGGGTATGAACACTTTTTCAAGGCACTGTAGGTAATAGAGTTACCATTTTACTATTGTTATCCCCCCATCCCTGACAAAAAAAATGGTGATCTGTAAATGTAATCTACTGTGCATTGTTTCCTGTTTGCTAAAATTTACATTTATTAATTACAAGTCATGCTCTCATTATATTGCAGATGCAGTCTTCTCCGTTGGATTGCAAGACTACACTCACTACAGTCAAGGTACTCAATTACCTGTAATGCTCATACACAGTATATTTTTTTTAATGATTTGTGTTACCAACCAATTTACTTTCTATTTTCAGGGTCTTTCACAAAGTGACAGAGAGAATAGTGGTCCAATGATCAAGGTAAATTTAGACCAGTTCATTTTGTACTCTCGGCACACTATTCCTTACCACTCTCACCAATCCCTCCTCTCCCCTATATCAATCATTCCACTTTCTCTCTCCCCCCCAGTCCTCTCCCCTAACCCAAATTTTTCTTTATTCCATTTCCTAGCCCTCCCTCTCATCTCTCTCTCCTATTTCTCTCTTCATTTTCTCCCTATCCTATGTCTCTCTCACCATTCTATCTCCTTTCACATTATCTTGTAACCTCTCTCAACTATCTTCTCATTTTTCCCTCTGTCCTTCTCTATCTCCCTCTAATGCAGTAAATATTGAAATATCACTCTGCATTAGACAACCTCTGGTTTGTTCAAGAAAAAACCCAGATAGTCAACAAAGGTAGTTGAATATATTTGAATGATAATGAAATATCAGAATTAGTCATATAATATACTGATCAATGTTATTTTAACATAGGTTCCAAAAACAACATATGAAAATCTCACAATTCTGGAGAAAACACCAAATATGTCGAAACAGAAAAAAAAAAAAACAAATGTAAGTATAATATCAATGCTGATAATATCAAAGCCATACATGTTGTAAATTAACAATTGTCTTGTTATTTTTGCAGTGGACAAATATGAAGCACCAAACCTCCTCCAGAACAGATGCAGGGAGTGTTGTCCCAACAGGATCATCTTCCAAAAAAGGGAAAAAAAAAGCGGTCATTACAGCAAAAAATGTTGATGTGCTGAAAAGTAATCACTCTCTTTTTATAGGGCTATGGGAGAATTACTATCAACAGTATTAGTGAAGAGGAGATAGAAAAGGAAAGAACTTAGTGCAGAGGGAAAATTGCATTCAAAGTGTCTGCTGTACAAGAACTTGGCAGCAGCACAGAAATGATGATGTTGAAGACATACCAACTATTGGAGGAAGAGTGCAGTGACACCAGTGAAGACAACACCAAAGCAATGTCATTGAAAAAGTTCACGAAAAGGAGACGGGAGAGTATAACGCAGTGACAGTTTGGAGAAAATAACTTTGATATCACAGAAAACGCATTAAAAAAAAAAAAAACAGATGGGCGTCAAAGAAATGTTAAATTCACGCCAAAATTCTATAAGTGCAAGAAAATATTAAACTTACCCTTGCGTCTCTATGTGAATTTAACCTCAATTTTAAATTAAGTGGTAAAGCTGCTATCCCCAAAATGTGAAAATTCACTAAGCAGTAAAAAAAAAAAAAAATTAAGTGTGGGGGCGCTAAACTCAAATCAGTACTACAATAATAATTGGGATGGAGCTGCGCTAAAAATAGTATTATAAATTAACACATTGCCATAAGTGAATATACATACCGTGTATCTGAATATGGTTCTACACACCAAACAATTGTGAGAGTGTATAAATATAAATTAGTCCACAAGACACAAAATTGTGTGAACTCTTGAAGTGACTTCCAACACCACCATAAAGTCGTGCAACTCCACCACAAAGTGCGCGCTTACCGGAAGGCAAGCAATCATAAGCCTGCAGCTAATACCCAAGCAAAGGCCTTTAACCAGGGAGTATGGATAAGCAACTCAGAAATACTTGATAGGTGAAGTGATAATACACAGCAAACGGCCTGGGAGACTCAAACATTCAAAGGTCATGGATGTAGATTTTAGCCACTAGGGGCAAATAAAAACTGGTATACGTACACTTGTCATCAGAGATGAATAACGTATTGGCTGCACTTACATCAATGGTCACATCCACTCCAGACCGTAGTTATAGCCCATTTAACCACTTTATGCCATTCGGCAGAATGGCATGGCTGGGCAGATCAACGTATATATACGTTGCCCTTTAAGACGCGGCATTGTAGGCGCACGTGCCTGCCACGAGCACTGTGAGTGTGATCGCGGGTCCCGCGGACTCAATGTCTGCCGGGAGTCCTGCGATCGTCTCACGGAGAGGAAGAACGGGGAAGTGACAGGACACTGATCACAGCTCCCTGTGTCGTGTCACACGTAGCCCATCCCCCCTATAGTTAGAACACATCCATAGGACATACTTAACACCTACAGCGCCCCCTCCTGGTTAACCTCTTCACTGCCAGTCACATTTACACAGTAATCAATGCATTTTTAATCGCACTGATTGCTGTATAAATGTGAATGGTCCCAAAATAGCGCCAAAAGTGACTGATCTGTCCGCCACAAGTCACAATAAAAATCGCTGATCGCCGCCATTACTAGTAAAAAAAATAAATAAATAAAAATGCCATAAAACTATACCCTATTTTGTAGACGCTATACATTTTGCGCAAACCAATCAATAAATGCTTATTGCATTTTTTTTTTACCAAAAATATGTAGTAGACGACGTATCGGCCTAAACTGAGGAAAAAAATGTTTTTATATACAATTTGGGGGGTTATTTATTATATCAAAAAGTAAAAAATAATGTTTTTTTTTCAAAATTGTCGCTCTTTTGTTTATAGCGCAAAAAATAAAAACCGTAGAGGTGATCAAATACCACCAAAAGAAATCTTTATTTGTGGAGAAAAAAGGACGTCAATTTTGTTTGGTAGCCATGTCACACGACCGTGCAATTGTCAGTTAAAGCGACGCAGTGCCGAATCGCAAAAAGTGCTCTGGTCTTTGGCCAGCCAAATGGTCCGGGGCTTAAGTGGTTAAAGCATAACATGGAGCTCATCCATTTCACAGCTCCAACTGCATAAATCCGCAGGGGGACAGCACCTGCATCATGTCGTATATCTTCCCCTGGAAATTTAAGTTACTGCAATAGTAACTTAAAATGGGTAATGAAGGGTGTTAAACCAAAAAATACAATACAGTGCTGGATATTCATAAAGTGAATTCATAAATAGAAAAAAAAAAAAAAAATTATATATATAATGTTCCTTCCTGAGTCTCAAAACCAGAGCGACCTGCTGTGCTCTCTTCCTGGATATTTACAGTCCAGCTGACTGTGGACTCCAGTGGACCAGAACATCCAGACCGGAACCCAGCCTGCCAGAGGCTGGAAAAACCTGGCCTGATTCCAGTTCAGTCCCTTACAATGGAACGAATGCAAGGTGAAATGTACCTATTATCATGTATCTCACATACCGTAACTAGAGAGAGATATATAGATATAGCTGAGTTTCAAATAAAGTTCATATTTGTTCTTCTGAATAAAAAGCTTCTTAGTTCAATATGATTTTCATTTCCACCTAATGTGCTCTACTGAAATGCCACCCATCAGATAACCATGACCCCTTTACCTAAAAAGGTCAGAAATCACCTGTTTGATAGATTTCTTAAAGAGACTTTATACATGACCCACACCTGTCATGGATCCACAGTACCACTCCACCATAAATTGGAGAGAGAGCTAATACAGTGTGATACTGTTTATTTAAAAGATTTTAAAAACATTTACAAGTTGCTTACATGATAAATTGCCCTCCCCAGCAATGAGTTTGTCCACCTGCTGTGGTGAATGAGAGCACCGCCTCTCTGCTAAAGCCCTGGAGCAGGTGTGCCATTCGCCAATAATAAAAAACAGAAGATCGTGACTCTGAAGTGGCGTGACTGGAAGTTACGCCTCAAGTGACATCAAATGTCGAAGCCAAAGCCAAGGGACATGGGACAGTGGCAGCTATACACGGAAAACTTTTTTTTTTTTTGGGCAGAAAATATTTGAAATACTTGACTCACAACTCTAGCATAAACTTATTTGGTAAGTAAGTAAAAACTTCTGCTTCGGATCTTCTAAGACTATGTTGGACTTTTTTTTTTTTTAGTATTAGGTGTGTGTGATGTTCTTTCACAGGATCGAAAGTTGATCACATTACTACTCATTACTATTCAGAAAAGGAAAACTCAACCCTCCAAAACCAATTTATAGGCACAACCCAACACAAAGTCATCTAAAAGTATATATAATTTATACAAAAAAGAAAGGATTAAAAATACTAACAAGGCGAAGTTAAAAATTGCTAGCATCGAAGGCTAGTACAACTACTGTATAGACATCACCATAACCATACATAGGCCGAACTGTAACTTGATATGAGGTTGGTACAGATGTAGTCATAAGTATTGTGGTAGGCCTGGTATAAGTTGATGTGAACTGTTGATGAGACCAACGCGGAGCTCTACGTGTTTTGCGCTGGCACGCTTCTTCAGGAGTTGGAAGTAATTATTGTAGTCAATTGTAATCAACTGCAGAGCGTTACACGGGTATTTTAAAATGTAGATTACATTGTGTGCCCGTAGAAGTTCAATGGTAGGGGAACCCACAAGCGTGAGCAAAAATGAGGCACCATAAAGGTGACCAATAAGAAAATTTGTAGGGAGGAGTAGTTAGGTGCGCTTCATAAAGGGTGGGATAGGGTCCCCAGATAAAAATGCATAGTAGCCTCCGCCCTCACAAGTCACAATCGGGCTGCCACATAACAGGTCAGACACCAGGTCAGCAACGAAAGTGGCAAGCTCTCCAGTGTCTGAGAAAAATACGCTGTAGAGATTGCAGAGTTTTGCATGTGTAGCACTTTTGTAAAGCAGATACCTAACACATATCGTATTATGTTAATTAATGTAAGTTATTTAAAATATAAAAACGTGAAGGATCACTTTCAGCCAGTGTTTCTAAAAAGAAGAAAATACACATGCAATGAAGTCCAAAAATATTTAGACTCCCTTACAATTTTTCAATTTTGTTAGGTTGCAGCACGGTCATACAGTTTTTAAAATTAATTTAAAGGGGTTGTAAACATACTTTTTTTCACCTATTACCACTGTCTATTACATACTGAATTATAATAATTGTATGATTTCCTCCCAAAATTTTTTCTTACCAGTTAAATGTGTATGTAAAAATCGTCCTCCGGCTATGCCACAGCGATTCTTTCTTCTCCTTCCTGGTTTGCGGTGTGCGTGCATTAAAGCAGCGCCACGGCAACCACGGAACTACATTTCCCATTGTGCTTAGCGGCACCGCGCATGCGCAGTGCCCTTTTAGTACATTTCTTCTAACGAGAACGAGCAACATTCTCGTTCACACGGAATCCAAGTCTGAGGACTGCAAGGGGGCGGAGTTAAGGCAGGGCAGTGAAGATTAATGCATAGGAGGCGTCGCTGCAGCGTCGTGGACACACCCACTAACCCCCAGCCCCTGTGTCTCTCTGATACATAGAGAGAGTCTCCACGCAGGGCTGTAGTCCTAGGGAGGGGGCGAGCACGATCATTAACCACCAGAAACAACGGCTCGAATGACGATGGCAAGCTTCATGAAGACCAACAGGAAGTGAAGATTTCAAAGAAGGATTAGTGACATTTAGCAGAGAACTAGAAGGAACAGGTAAGTGAACTAGCACTGCATTAGCTTAAAGGAAGCTAGTTAATTAAAATAAATAAAAAAATTACCTTTACAACCCCTTTATTAATTTCTCTACTCTCAGTACCCCACAATTAAATTGTAATAACATTATAGAAATGTCTGTAAATGTATTACAATGAAAAATCTTAAATATCACAAGTACTAAAGTACTCAGAACCTTTTCCCAGTACTTTTTTGAAAGATCTTTGGCAGCAATGATAGCCTATAGCGTTTTAGGGTATGACGCTGCAAGCTTTGCATACATGGTTCGGTGAATTTTTTGCAAATCCTGTCAGGTTTAATGGGAACCGTCCAAAGGACAGCCATTTTCAGGTCTCTCCAAAAATGTTCAACCGGTTTTCCATCAGGGTTATGCCTAGGCCACTGTAGGATATACCCTGAGTTGTCCATAAGCCCCTCCTGTGTTGTCTTTGCTGGACAAACACATATCTCGGTAGCTCCTTCAGAGTGACCATTGTGTTATGAGGCAGCTCTTTTATTAACAGCCTTAATAATGCCTTGTTTCAAAAGACTGCAGTGGTCTAAAACCAGGGTCTCCAAATGTTCTAAACAAAGGGCCAGTTTACTGTCCTTCAGGCTTAATGGGGGACCAGACTGTGGCAATTTGGAGTAGAATAGGTCCCAACATCAGTGGGACAAAATAATGCCTCATCATTTTTTTGAGTGGGAATAATTGAGCCCCATCGTTGGTCTCACTGCACCATCATTGGTGTCTAAATTGTGTCCCTCTGTTTGTGTCATTGGGATAGTTTGTGCCCCACTGTTGGTGTCATTGTGCGAAATTGTGTCCCATTATTGGTATCAGTTGGTGAAATACCCCCATCAAATAATTCTCTGCAGCTATTACCTTTTGTACCATCACCCCCTCCCTCCCTGTAATTGTGTCGTCCCCCCTATACATTGTAAAGCGCTGCGTAAACTGTTGGCGCTATATAAATCATAAATAATAATAACAATAATAATAATAGTGCCCCAAGGGCCAAAAAAAGGAGAGCAAAGGACTGCAATTTGGAGACCACTCATCTGTTAAACGTGTTATATGCTACAAGCTGTAGCACTTCTCTTTAAAATGACTGAAAAAAATTAAAAGCTTTAAAATTGATCTTTATTTTTGTCTTACTTTTGTGTGCAGTGCATTGTGCAATTATTGTACAGTGTTGTGGTTAACTGTACTTGGCATCTGGAAATCATGTACAAAAGTGTAAAGCGGTATGCTATGATTCCTCCCAATTTCCATGTGAAAATTAAACAGGTTGTATAGTCTATACATTTTTAACCTTAATGCATTTCTCGCAATATGGTTAAAAAGGTTTGTTTCCCAATCCCCCCCCTCAACCTTATATTTATGAGAGCCCTCATTCGATCAGCGATGTGACCTTGTGCATCTTTTCTCTTAGTCTCAGAAGAAAAAAAAAAAAAATTGCATTTACAATCACTGAAACAGAAGTGGTGCACAGAGTACATAAGAGGATGATAGGAAGTTATGAAAGGGTCACCTTACCATCATTAACATGAATTACTATTTGAAAGCATGGCAAAAATATTATTCACCTTGTGAAGTACTTTTACTTCTGAAGGCATTATTTTCCACATGGATTCTGAGACACCTCTGGGGTAAAATATGGTCTTCATCCTCCATTCCCTCCAGATTGATGTCCTGCAGCAGACCAGTGTGCCGGGCAATGTTGTGGAGTATGCAGCATGAACATGTCCGCAACTTTACCTGGAGCATACGTCAGGAATCCACCAGAAAGGTACAGTCAAAATTGACATTTTAGAACACCTTAAGTCCACTCAATCACAATTTGGGTTCTGGAATGTGCCATGTGGTACCTTGATTGGGCAAGAGTGGTATAGTAGGATATCAGTGTGAACAGCCAGGGTAGACATGGATATCCTGAATCACCTAATTAAAAAATATGGTTTATGTTACATATATACAGTAGTGCACATAAGTTTACATACCCTGGCAGAATTTATGATTTCTTGGCCATTTTAGAGAGAATATGAATGATAACACAAAAACTTTTCTTTCACTCATGGTTAGTGTTTGGCTGAAGACATTTATTATCAACTGTGTTTACTCTTTTTAAATCATAATGGCAACAGAAAGTACCCAAATGACCCTGATCAAAAGTTTACATACCCCAGTTCTTAATACCGTGTATTGCCCCCTTTAACATCAATGACAGCTTGAAGTCTTTTGTGGTATTTGTGGATGAGGCTCTTTATCTTCTCAGATGGTAAAGCTGTCCATTCCTCTTGGCAAAAAGCATCCAGTTCCTGTAAATTCTTGGGCTGTCTTACGCGAACTGCATGTTTGAGATCTCCCCAGAGTGGCTCAATAATATTGAGGTCAGGAGACTGTGATGGCCACTCCAGAACCTTCACTTTATTCTGCTGTAGCCGATGACAGGTCGACTTGGCCTTGTATTTTGGATCATTGTCATGTTGGAATGTCCAAGTACGTCCCATGCGCAGCTTCCTGGCTGATGAAAGCAAATGTTCCTCCAGTATTTTTTGATAACATACTGCATTCATCTTGCCAACAATTTCCTGTGCCTTTGTAGCTTGTTGACTCCTCTCCAAATGTAGCCTTTATGGCTGTGGCCAAAAAGCTTAATTTTGGTCTCATCACTCTAAATTATTTTGTGCCAGAAGGTTTAAGGCTTATCTCTGTGCTGTTTGGTGTATTGTAAGCGGGATACTTTAAAGCATTTGCGTAGTAATGGCTTTCTTCTGGCGACTGGACCATGCAGCCCATGTTTCTTCAAGTGCCTCCTTACTGTGTATCTTGAAACAACCACACCACATGTTTTCAGAGTCCTGCATTTCACCTGAAGTTATTTGTGGGTTTTTCTTTGCAAATAAAACAAGTGGAGGCGCAACAACTAAAACCATCAAAAAACGAATAAAAATCTGCAATAAAACAATCAATCATAGATCTGTGACCAGTCCATTTTGTTTTATATACACAGTCTATAGAAGTCTATGTACGGATGGTGAGAAGGGGTTAAAAGTCTAGAGCAAGCAGGGCTGCCATCATATTAGCACAGAATCCATGTTCCAGGGAGCTGCAAAAAAACAAGGAGAGAGGCGCTTCTGGGTGCAGACGTTTTTAACAAGCTTTAACCACTTGACGACCGCCTCATGCCGATGTACGTCGGCAGAATGGCACGGACAGGCAGAATCACGTACATATACGTGATCTGCCTTCCGCAGGTGGGGGGTCCGATTGGACACCCCCTTTGTGCCCGAGGCGGTCGCCATTTCTTCCCGGGCGATGAGAGGTGAGGGGGAGGCCATCCATTCGTGGCCACCCCCTCCCGATCGCTCCCGGCGAATGAAAACGCTTCCTTTCCCTCTGTAATGTAAACAGAGGGAGAGGAAGTGATGTCATCCCTCCTCGAGCCGGTCTTTTCGATCCGGCGCCGAGGAGAGAAGACATCTAAGTAAGTGCACAAACACTACACTTCCAGTAGAACACGCCAGGCACACTTTTCACCCCCCATCACCCCCCTGTCACACTGACACCAATAGCAGTTTTTTTTTTTTGCATTGGTGTCAGTTTGTGACAGTTATAAGTGTTAGGGCAGTTAGGTTAGCCCCCTTTAGGTCTAGGGTACCCCCCTATAGGTCCAGGGTACCCCCCTAACCCCCCTAATAAAGGTTAACCCCTTGATCACCCCCCCATCGCCAGTGTCGCTAAGTGATCGTTTTTCTGATCGCTGTATTAATGACACAGGTGACGCTAGTTAGGGAGGTAAGTATATAGGTCCGCTTTCAGTGTTTTATAGCGACAGGGACCCCCATATACTACCTAATAAAGGTTTTAACTCCCTGATTGCCCCCTAGTTAACCCTTTCACCAGCGATCACCATGTAAGTGTTACGGGTGACGCTGGTTAGTTGGTTTGTTTTTTATAGTTTTAGGGCACCCGCCGTTTATTACCTTATAAAGGTTTAACCCCCTAATTGCCCGGCGGTGATATAAGTTAAGTTTTTAGGGTCAGATAAGGTCTGCGTCGCCCCAGGCAGCGTCAGGTTAGCACCAGTACCGCTAACACCCACGCACGCAGCATACACCTCCCTTAGTGCTATAGTATCTGAACGGATCAATATCTGATCAGATCTATACTAGCGTCCCCAGCAGTTTAGGGTTCCTATAAACACAGTGTTAGCGGGATCAGCCCAGATACCTGCTAGCACCTGCGTTTTGCCCCTCAGCCCAGCCCAGCCCAGCCCACCCAAGTGCAGTATCGATCGATAACTGTCACTTACAAAACACTAAGCACACATAACTGCAGCGTTCGCAGAGTCAGGCCTGATCCCTGCGATCGCTAACAGTTTTTTGGTAGCGTTATTGATACAGTCGCTGACAGTCAGGAGCTTTTTTGCCTGTGAGTCTCACTAGTGTACCCCTAAATTTAGAGCCCAAAATGGCAAATGGAAGGTACACTAGTGAAGAGGTCTACACGTTTCTGAGCATGACAGATAGTGAAGAGGAAGTCACTCATCTGTCAGATTCAGGCTCAGAATACGATCCTGTAGAGGACAGTGGCTCCATGACAGATAGCTCTGACGACCGAGTTGTGGTCCCTGCCAAGGTCAGGCATACCAGACCCCAATCTTCTTCTTCTGTCTTTGAAGTGCAAGAACCGCAGGGCTCTCGTATGAAGCAGAGCAC
Source organism: Aquarana catesbeiana (assembly GCF_042186555.1). NCBI lineage: Eukaryota > Metazoa > Chordata > Amphibia > Anura > Ranidae > Aquarana > Aquarana catesbeiana. The sequence goes on along the minus strand of NC_133332.1, from coordinate 279,789,144 downwards.
TACTAGTGCCGCTATTCCTTCTGGTGAACTGGCAAGCACCAGCGGCCTAGTACACCCTGGTCTTACATCCAGCACTGCAGTATCACGTGGTGACGTGGCGAGTCCCATAAGTGCAGTTCAAGCTGGCGAGGTGGCAAGCACAAGTAGTGTCCCGCTGCCACCAAAAAGACGAACACAGGCCCGTCGTGCCCATAGTGCCCTTCCTGCTGCATTTGCCAATCCGAATTGGGAACCCACCACTTCTGCAGCACCCGTACATCCCCCATTCACTGGCCAACCCGGAATTCAGGTGGAAACAGTTGATTTTACGCCACTGGATTTTTATTCGCTGTTTTTCACCGAAGATCTCTATAGATCTATTGTGGACCAAAGCAATTTATACGCTGGTCAACACATTGCCGCTAATCCCCAGTCCTCCCTTGCCAGAGATTGGAGACCAATTACGGTCTCCGAATTTAAGATCTTTCTGGGCCTTTCCCTCAACATGGGTTTGAATAAAAAGAGTAAGTTGCGGTCATATTGGTCCACTGACCCAATTTACCATGCGCCCGTGTTCTCTGCTTCCATGGCGAGGGCACGATACGAGCAGATTTTGCGGTTCATGCACTTCAGTGACAATGAACTCTGTCGTCCTCGTGGAGACCCTGGATACGATCGGCTCTACAAAATTCGGCCCCTCGTAAACCATTTCAACCAACGTTTTGCAGACTTGTTTACTCCCCATCAAGTTGTCTGCATTGATGAGTCCCTGATTAAATTTTCTGGTCGCTTGTCATTCAAACAGTACCTTCCCAGCAAGCGTGCCAGATACGGGGTCAAGATGTATAAGCTCTGTGACAGGGCCACAGGCTATACATGTAGTTTTATGGTTTACGAGGGCAAAGATAGTCACGTAGAGCCGACAAACTGTCCTGACTACATAGGAAGTGCTGGCAAGATAGTGTGGGACTTGGTGTCACCCTTATTCGGAAAGGGGTACCACTTGTACGTGGACAATTATTACACGAGCGTACCACTTTTTTAGTCACTTGTTTGATCAGCAGATTGGAGCATGTGGCACCGTGCGACCTAATCGCCGGGGCTTTCCCCAGCGGCTTGTAGATTCCCGTCTTAGGCTGGGGGAGAGAGCCTGCTTGAAGTGTAATAACTTGCTCGCTATGAAGTGGAGGGACAATAAGAAGGTTTTCGTTCTTACCTCCCTTCATGCAGACACGACGGTCCAAATTACTACGGTGACTGGTGTTGTGGAGAAACCCCTCTGTGTCCACGAATATAACCAAAATATGGAAGGGGTGGACCTCAACGATCCTTCCTTAAATTCCAGGAAGAGATCGTCAGAGCCCTTCTGTATCCAGACGGTGCTTCACCTCACCTTCCCCAACCAAATGCAGTAAGCCGGCTGCATGAGAGGCATTTTCCTTATGCCCTCCCGAGTACCCCTACCCAAAGAGCCCCCCAAAAAAGATGTGTCTGCAGCAAGCGCGAATTTAGGCGTGACACCCGGTGTTATTGTCCCTCCTGTCCTGGCAATCCTTGTCTTTGCATTGGTGAATGATTTGAACGCTACCATACACTAGTTGAGTATTAGCGTAGGGTACAGCACTGCACAGACTAGGACACACTTTCACAGGGTCTCCCAAGATGCCATCGCATTTTGAGAGACCCAAACCTGGTACCAGTTACAAAAGTTAAAGGTTACTAAAAAAAGTGTAAAAAAATAAATAAATAAATAAAAAACACAAAAAAAATATAAAATAAAAAAAACAAAAATAGTTGTTGTTTTATTGTTCTCTCTCTCTATTGTTCTGCTCTTTTTTACTGTATTCTATTCTGCAATGTTTTATTGTTATTATGTTTTACCATGTTTGCTTTTCAGATATGCAATTTTTTTATACTTTACTGTTTACTGTGTTTTGTTGGTAACCATTTTATTGTTTTCAGGTACGCCATTCAGCTGCAGAGCGGATTTATTTATTTTTTTTCCAAAATCAATGTTTATTGTAAATACAGGTTGGAATACTCAAAACTGATACATATGGAGAATGTAGAAGCAGTATAACATTGTGTTGGTACAGAATAATAGATACAGTGATCTCTTTTGCACAATATAGAATACATATTTATGCTGGAGTATGTTGAAATTAGAAGAAATCATAAACCTCAAACAGAGAACAAAACTTATCGAGGGTGGCTAGCCCTGTAATTAGCCAAGTAATTAATTCTTCAATACGGGTATCCCATTAGATTCGTGTGTAGGGGGCGTGGCTTAGCTATGGAAGCGTGAGGACGCACCGCCGGGAGCTCTGCACTAGAACGGGCTGAGAATCACCCGCAGAACCGAACAGTCAAGCCAGCTTCACATGCCAGGGGGCCGCAAACACCCACCGGCCACCGAGGAACGGAGGGGACCCGAAATCACCCATTATTTCCTGAGGCAACAGCCGATTCCCTCTCCGGCCGGACGGAACAAGATGGCGCCGCCACGAGTCTCCACGGCGCACACTGCTGCTACAAGTAAGAGGGGCACACAGCCAGCTAACCCCGCAGCTGAGGAGGACTTTCCACCCTTATCACACAGGGCACCCTCGCCCATACAGTCTCCCGCCATCCCGTTTGCGGACGCTCCATCACCATCAGAGGGCACAGGGGATGGCTGCGGCCTGGTGGAGGGCTCACTGAGGGACATAGTGTCGGGCCTACCCTCTAAACAGGACCTAAATGCCATGGCCACTTCAATTGTTAACACCCTCACTAGGGAACTGCATGATTTAAAGCAGCAAGTGGACACAGTGGAGGAGCGGGTAACTGTTATTGAGTCCTCCCATGCAGACACTGAGGCCCGCATTACATCCCTGGAGTCTGAGCACGGGGCTTTTCGCCGCCATTTTGTGGATGTCCACCTGCGACTCGACGACGGCGAGAACAGGAGTAGGCGGAATAATCTACGCCTCAGAGGTATCCCAGAGGCCACGATGGGCCCCGATCTCCGGTCCACTGTCATTGCTATCTTAAACCAGGTCCTGGGGAAACCACCCACCGCAGACCTGGAATTAGACAGGGTGCACCGCATACCGGGCCCCAGGGCCCCTTTCTCTGCACAGCGTATACCAGCTGACACTGATCTCCCCCGGGATGTTTTGTGCAGAGTGCACTTCTTTACAATAAAGGAGGACATTTTACGTCTGGCATGGGAGAGGGGCCAGATAGACTTTGACGGAGTCACCATTCGGATTTTTCCAGACATATCTAGGCTAACACGTGTCATGCGAGGGATGATGAGACCCCTGCTAGATGTAATTCGTGAGGCAGACGCCACTTACCGCTGAGGACACCCCTTTCATCTAATAGTCAAGAAACAAGGATCTGAATTTCACCTTCGCACGCTGGATCAGCTCCCTGCATTGTTTCACATCATTGCCAGACCGGCAATGGATATACCTAACTGGTTTGATTATTTGCTTTCACAGGACACACCTAACACATCTGTACCCCGGCAACAGAGGGTCCGACGCTCCCGATCTCGCCAGCCTAACCGAGAAGCCATCAGATCTCATCCGACATCCACCGAGGACTAGTCACTCCCTAACATACAGGAACTGGTAAGACTCACAGTACTTCATGTCTTCAACATCCTTTGTTTTCTCCTGATTTGGCGACTCACCCAGGATTATTCAAGTTGACAGCTCAAGAACTTGACTATACCTAGGAGACGTGTTCACACGGGCTCATTATCTCTTCACTTTTGGCGACACCGCCTGGCCGAGCATGTCTCCTCACTTGTTATTTTAAAATTTTAGTTTTTATCTTTCTTTTTGGAGCTGTGCGGGTTGGGGTGGGGCTGCATTGTATACTGTGCCTCATGGGGTCGCAGCGGGGGTTTGGCACGTGCGGGTTTACACGTTGCTCCCTTAATCCAGTTCTACTTGGGACTGGTGGGGGCGGCGTGCTGATCCGCATGGATCTCGCCATCATGGGGTCTACTTACCTGGGGCACAGTCTCAGGCCGCAAGGATGCCTATATGTTTTTTGTTCTCCTTTTTTGGGGGGGGGGGATTTTTGTGAGTACATCACTCCATTTTGCATTTTCTTTTGCCCATGTTATAGCTGGGTTGTGTTCATGTTTATATTGATATGGTGTCTGTGTCCCTATTTCTCCTTGCCCGTTCCTGGCAAATGTCCTATAGGCTTGGAAACTGCTGTCTTGGCCTTGTTGCACTGGGAGACGGGATATAGGGGACCCTACGCATGCATGGCTCAGGAACGCAAGTGGCTTGTGCGGTTCCCCCCTGTCCATAGGTCGCCTCAGCGGTGCATCAATACCGGGCGGCTCCAGGAAAACAGGTATTATTATGTTCCACATGATTAGCAGAAACACACTGGAGCTACGATTTTTTATTTGTTAAGCTGGTTAAACTGTTTTTGCATAATCTTTTTTTATGGTTCTCATTGTGCTTATCTAGTGCACCTCCCCCAAGCAGAGTAGTTTTCGTACTCATCTGTAAGATTGTATACATACTTTACAAAACAGCGATCCTCGCTGCACCGTCCACCCCCATATAGGGCAGCCCCCCGATTGCTATATTGTTGGTTAATCGGGGGTTCATAGAGTAATTTTACTACAGCTTAGCTTTCCCTTTTCTATTTCCCTACCCCTTACTTACTCTTCACTAACCCCCTGTTCCCTCTGTCTCTTGCTCTGTTTCCTTCTCCTCTTTTCTCTCCTCGGTGGTCCTGCCCCCCGGTTGGGTGGCGACGTGGTTTAGAAGTGATTGCCCTTTTCATCCTCCTAACAGCGTCTGTCGTGGTGATAGACGACGGGATGGGTCTCCTAAAGGTTACCTCACTTAATGTCCGTGGCCTTAATATCCCGGAGAAGCACTCTCAACTTTTAGCGGACTTACGTAGAGGCAAAACCCAAGTTGCCTATCTACAAGAAACTCACTTTCATGGAGACCGTATCCCCAAATTGACTAACAGATCCTTTCCGACGGCATACCACAGTGTTTCGCCCATCTCCAAATCTAAGGGGGTCAGCATTCTAATAGCAAAATCTGTACCATGGACGTTTGAGGCACAGCGAGTAGATCCACAGGGCCGCTTCCTCCAGCTCAAGGGAAAGATCTTCGACGTGCGGGTCACCTTTGCCAATGTTTACTTCCCCAATGTAGACCATGTAAAATTCCTGTGTGGGCTGGTACCCCAGCTATTGGAGTTCTCAGAAGGGATGCTCATCTTTGGGGGGATATGAATTTTGCATTGGACCCTCTGCTGGACACTTCACGGGGCGCCTCACACCTTTCCTATTCCCGCCTTAAACGGTTGAAGGCGGACCTTTACACCCTACGCCTAACAGACCCATGGCGCTTACTGCACCCCCAAGACAGAGACTACTCTTATTTCTCGCAAGTCCATCACTCGTATTCACGACTGGACTATCTGCTATTGTCCCATAAAGACCTAGCAAGGGTGGTGGCATCTTCTATTGATGTCATCTCCTTCTCGGACCATGCACCAATACACCTGACACTTCGACTGGGACCAATGACTAAATCCCCACCCTCGTGGAGACTAAATGAGGCCCTGCTACAGTCTGAGGAGATCGGTGCAGAGGTATTGGCCAAGCTACAGGAGTATTTCTCTCTAAATGCAACCTCGGTCTCAAACCCTTTAGTGATGTGGGAGGCACATAAGACGGTCATTAGGGGCTCTCTAATCAGTATAGGGGCTCGCCTTAAAAGGGAGAGAACTCGCCGAACTGAGGAACTTCTCCTCCAGATTCAGACCTTAGAGCGCTCCCATAAGGCTAGTCTAGCTCGCTCCACTTACCAGGAGCTACTCAAAGCTCGTGAAGAACTTCGTTCACTCTTATTACACAAAACAAAGGAGAAATTGGCTTGGGCGCGACGTACAATGTATGAGTTCTCTAATAAACCTGGCTCCCTCCTCGCGAGAGCACTAAGAGGCCCTCGCACCAAAACTCACATCTCTCACATTATGTCCTCATCAGGCTGCTTCCACATATACCGAGCCTAATTCACAAAGACCAAGCAGGTTTTGTGCCACAACGGGAACCCCGTGACAACACCATTAGGGTAGTCAACCTGATCCACGCAGCCAGGACTTCACGGCGCCCCCTTCTCCTGCTGTCAACAGACGCGGAGAAGGCCTTCGACCGGGTGGATTGGACTTTCATTAGAGCCACTCTAGAACACATTGGCCTTCGCACCTCGATGCTCAACTGGATTTTGTTACTCTACTCCGATCCCACAGCTGCGGTGAAGGTTAACGAGACGAGGTCGGGTTATTTCAATATTCGGAACGGTACCTGGCAGGGTTGCCCCCTGTCCCCGTTGATCTTTATACTTACCCTGGAACCCCTGCTTTGTAGGATACGGGCAAATCCAAATATTGTAGGCTTCCGTAAGTCCTCTGGGGCTTACAAGGTCGCCGCCTTCGCGGATGACCTTATTTTCTTCCTGGCGGACCCACTTGCTTCGCTCCCTAATCTGCTTCATTCTCTTCAGGAATATGGGGCCCTATCCCTTTTTCAAATAAATATGACCAAGTCCTCCCTGCTTAACATTACGCTTGGCTCAGACACGGTGCGTCAATTGCGTTTTGGGTACCAATTCCATTGGGCAACCAATACTATTTCCTATTTAGGAGTGGTGATTACACCTGATCCCGCAGATCTGTATCAAGCCAATTTCACTCCAATGCTTCAGAGTCTCAAAACGGATCTACAACACTGGCACTCCCTCACCCTAACGTGGTTTGGTCGATGTAATGCCATCAAGATGACCGCATTGCCAAGGATTCTTTACTTGCTGCAGGTTCTCCCCATTCGCCTCCAATCACCCTTTTTCAAGCGAATTGACGCACTGTTTCGAGAGTTCGTCTGGTCACACCGAAAGCCACGCATCAAATTGCAATTACTCCATATGGCGAAGCGTAGGGGGGGGGTTGGACTCCCGGACATGAAGGCATATTATAGGGCAACGCATCTTACCAGGCTAATCGACTGGTACTGCCATGCAGAGGCAAAACAATGGGTAGCGATGGAGTTGGAGGATTCAGACAGCACAACCAAGAGTTGGCCCTGGATTACTACCCCTATACCAAAGGTCATTACCGATCACCCCACCCTAGGCAGCACATTACAGGTTGCTAGAAAAACCTTCCACAAATCTTCGGTGTCCCCCATACCCTCTCCCATGGTGCCAGTTCTGGGTAACCCGGTCTTCCCACCTGGCTGCCAGGGTCCAATCTACAGGTCCCTGTCGGCGGAGGGGAAGTGGCCACACCTTCATGACTTCCTTGGACCAAATGGACAGCTTAATGCAGCTGCCGGATTGGAAGGATCCAACCCACCTCTGGACTTCTTGAGCGGTCTCCAATTGCGTAACTATTTACGCCGATGCACACGGATTTTGGGCAGTCCACGTCCGCTCACAGAGCTGGAACAAATATGCCACAGAAGGGAACCTACGCGCCACTCCTTGTCCTTAATCTATTCCTCCCTGATCGCCCCGGCGGAGGGATTTATTCCCCCTTTTATTTCTAAATGGAAGGATGACCTAGGAGTTCACTTTGATGACTCCCAGTGGAGAAGATTCTACATTTCGCCCAAAAATCATCTTTAGCCACCAGGGTTCAGGAGACCTGTTACAAAATTGTAACTAGATGGTACAGAGTGCCATCCACTCTGCATCGGTATTTTCCACAGGTACCAAGTCTATGCTGGCGCTGTGGGTCGGGGGAGGGAACAATGTTCCATATTTTTTGGGATTGCCCTAAAATTAAACCCTATTGGCGGGAGGTGACACGCACGATCGAATCTCTGACTGGTGCCAAGTTGGGGGGAGACCCTGGGGCGTGTCTGTTGCACCTCTCTAGACGTCCAATTAAGAAATTTAAAGCCTCTCTAACTATACAGTTACTGAACGCAGCCAAGGCCTGCATTCCCTTATTTTGGAGATCGGAAACCCCACCAACTAAAATTCAGTGGTATGCCAAGGTTAATGAGTTGCGCGATATGGAGGACCTTACTGCCACTTTATACGGTAGGGAGGAGGCCTTTCGCGAAACGTGGCGTCCATGGCAGCACTTCATATACTCTGAGGTGTACCTCCGTGAGGTAGCACTGAATGATTGACCCCCGGACTGGGGGCGCCGCCTGATCGGGGGGCCCGGCCGCCGTCCTTAACCTTCCGCTGTACCTCCTCTTTCTTCTCCTTACCTCTCCCCCCCCTTACACGCCCTACCTCTATTCCCCACCTCTCTCTACCCTTTACCTCCCTTTCCTCTTTTGTTATTTTATCCCATTCTTTATGTTTTTTTCAGCGATGGGAAGGTCTACTCAGATATGTTGTATATCATGGTGTGCAGCGCACTTTGGCAGTATCCCATGGCTGAACACTATTGACTTTTTTAGGAAGTTTTCACCCCTGGTCTGAGGAGAGTTTTTCTTTCATTATTTGAACATGAAAGGTGCACGATTTAATGATAATCAGGGTTACTCTCAGGGAACCTCCCCGGTTGTGTAGTCGGTCAATTACCTAGAATGACCCTTTTCTTTTTTCTTTTTCTGTTTCATATATGTTCCATAGATCGTGCAAGTAGGAGAAATGTTAGTATACAGTTTCGAAATGACAAATAACTCTGTTAATGACTTATCTCTACTATGGTTTTTATTGTAAACCCATAAGTTGTATGATATTCTATGCTTTGTCCACTGAGCTGTAACATTTACTTTTGGAAAATAAAGGAATTAAAAAAAAAAGAAAGGGCTTTGTCTTCAGTGGTTAGCAGAGTGGGTGATGTGTGACATAAGCTTCTAAATGTTGTGCAGAAAATGCCAGGACAGTTCAAAACCCCCCAAATCACCCCATTTTGGAAAGTAGACACCCCAAGCTATTGCGGGAAAAAGACAAATTTTTTTTTTTTTATGCACAAAGTTGTCACTAAATGATATATTGCTCAAACATGCCATGGGGATATGTGAAATTACACCCAAAAATAAATTCTGTTGCTTCTCCTTAGTACGGGGATACCACATGTGTGAGACTTTTTGGGAGCCTAGCCGCGTACGGGACCCCGAAAACCAAGCACCGCCTTCAGGCTTTCTAAGGGCGTAAATTTTTGATTTCACTCTTCACTGCCTATCACTGTTTTGGAGGCCATGGAATGCCCAGATGGCACAACCCCCCCCCCCCCCCCCCCCCCCAAATGACCCCATTTTGGAAAATAGACACCCCAAGCTATTTGCTGAGAGGTATAGTGAGTATTTTGCAGACCTCACTTTTTGTCACAAACTTTTGAAAATTGAAAAAAGAAAAAAAAAAATACATTTTTCTTGTCTTTCTTCATTTTCAAAAACAAATGAGAGCTGCAAAATACTCGCCATGCCTCTCAGCAAATAGCTTGGGGTGTCTACTTTCCAAAATGGGGTCATTTTGGGGGGTTTTGTGCTATCTTGGCATTTTATGGCCTTCAAAACTGTGATAGGTAGTGAGGAATGAAATCAAAAATGTATGCCCTTAGAAATCCTGAAGGCAGTGATTGGTTTTCGGGGACCCGAACGCGGCTAGGCTCCCAAAAAGTCCCACACATGTGGTATCCCCATACTCAGGAGAAGCAGCTGAATGTATTTTGGGGTGCAATTCCATATAGGCCCATGGCCTGTGTGAGCAATATATCATTTAGTGACAACTTTTTGTAAATATTTTTTTTTTTGTCATTATTCAATCACTTGGGACAAAAAAAATAAATATTCAATGGGTTCAACATGTCTCTCAGCAATTTCCTTGGGGTGTCTACTTTCCAAAATGGGGTCATTTGGGGGGGGTTTGTACTGCCCTGCCATTTTAGCACCTCAAGAAATGACATAGGCAGTCATAAACTAAAAGCTGTGTAAATTCCAGAAAATGTACCCTAGTTTGTAGACGCTATAACTTTTGCGCAAACCAATAAATATACGCTTATTGACATTTTTTTTTCCAAAGACATGTGGCCGAATACATTTTGGCCTAAATGTATGACTAAAATTGAGTTTATTGGATTTTTTTTTATAACAAAAAGTAGAAAAAATCATTTTTTTTCAAAATTTTTGGTCTTTTTCCGTTTATAGTGCAAAAAATAAAAACAGCAGAGGTGATCAAACACCATTAAAAGAAAGCTCTATTTGTGGAAAGAAAAGGACGCAAATTTCGTTTGGGTACAGCATTGCATAACCGCGCAATTAGCAGTTAAAGCGACGCAGTGCCAAATTGGAAAAAGTCCTCTGGTCCTTATGAAGCATAATGTTTCGGGGCTAAATTAGTCAAACTCACATTTCAGCAGAAAGTGATAGGCATAAAAGCATAGACATGGTTATGTCACGGTGGCGATCCTGAGTCCTGGGCCTTGTAGTTCCTCTGTCAAAACAGTCTGGTCAGAGAGGTGTCCACCGTTAAGATGGTTATGCCGGCTCTCTAAGACAAACTCGAGACGAGGCGTGAGGCGCAGGGAAGAGCAGGCTGCAGGAGATGACTTCACCAGTAGTGGATGCATTTGAGTAGGCGCGCTGCAATGTACTGGCAAGCCGCATTCCTTCATCAACAGACATAATGTGGATACTATACAAAGTCATATATAAACTGAGGTGAAGGGAACAAGTGGGCAAAGCCGAGGAGTGTGTATGGTGGAACTGAAAGACGTGGGCAGGGAGCGGTTCTGAACAATTGAGACACATGAAATACTGGAGGTGAACTGTGTTGAAAAGTAAAAGTCAGGTTAGATTGGGCTGAAATAATATTTAAACAGCCATTCATAGATTAGTGAATGAACAAGAATCTATATGCATGTTTTAATATATAAAAATAAAGGATAGAATATACAGTGGGGACGGAAAGTATTCAGACCCCCTTAAATTTTTCACTCTGTTATATTGCAGCCATTTGCTAAAATCATTTAAGTTAATTTTTTTCCTCAATGCACACACAGCACCCCATAGTGACAGAAAAACACAGAATTGTTGACATTTTTGCAGATTTATTAAAAAAGAAAAACTGAAATATCACATGGTCCTAAGTATTCCGACCCTTTGCTGTGACACTCATATTTAACTCAGGTGCTGTCCATTTCTTCTGATCATCCCTGAGATTGTTCTACACCTTCATTTGAGTCCAGCTGTGTTTTATTATACTGATTGGACTTGATTAGGAAAGCCACACACCTGTCTATACAAGACCTTACAGCTCACAGTGCATGTCAGAGCAAATGAGAATCATGAGGTCAAAATGAACTGCCTGAAGAGCTCAGAGACAGAATTGTAGCAAGGCACAAATCTGGCTAAGGTTACAAAAAAAATTCTGCTGCACTTAAGGTTCCTAAGAGCACAGTGGCCTCCATAATCCTTAAATAAAAGACATTTGGGATGACCAGAACCCTTACTAGAGCTGGCCGTCCGGCCAATCTGAGCTATTGGGGGAGAAGAGCCTTGGTGAGAGAGGTAAAGAAGAACCCAAAGATCACTGTGGCTGAGCTCCAGAGATGCAGTCGGGAGATGGGAGAAAGTTGTAGAAAGTCAACCATCACTGCAGCCCTCCACCAGTCGGGGCTTTATCGCAGAGTGGCCCGACGGAAGACTCTCCTCAGTGCAAGACACACGAAAGCCTGCATGGAGTTTGCTAAAAAAACACCTGAAGGACTCCATGATGTTGAGAAATAAGATTCTTTGGTCTGCGACCAAGACAGAACTTTTTGACTTTAATACTAAGCGATATGTGTGGAGAAAACCAGGCACTGCTCATCACCTGTCCAATACAGTCCCAACAGTGAAGCATGGTGGTGGCAGCATCATGCTGTGGGGGTGTTTTTCAGCTGCAGGGACAGGACGACTGGTTGCAATCGAGGGAAAGATGAATGCGGCCAAGTACAGGGATATCCAGGACAAAAACCTTCTCCAGAGTGCTCAGGACCTCAGACTGGGTCAAAGGTTTACCTTTCAACAAGACAATGACCCTAAGCACACCGCTAAAATAACGAAGGAGTGGCTTCACAGCAACACCGTGACTGTTCTTGAATGGCCCAGCCAGAGCCCTGACTTAAGCCCAAGTGAGCATCTCTGGAGAGACCTAAAAATGGCTGTCCACCAATGTTTACCATCCAACCTGACAGAACTAGAGAGGTTCTGCAAGGAGGAATGGCAGAGGATCCCCAAATCCAGGTGTGAAAAACTTGTTGCATCTTTCCCAAAAAGACTCATGGCTGTATTAGATCAAAAGGGTGCTTCTACTAAATACTGAGCAAAGGGTCTGAATACTTAGGACCATGTGATATTTCAGTTTTTCTTTTTTAATAAATCTGCAAAAAAGTCAACAATTCTGTGTTTTTCTGTCAATATGGGGTGCTGTGTCCCATAATAGTAATAGTCCCATATTAGATGGCTACAATCTAACACATACAATGTAACCACCGTACAATATCATAACCCACATATGTACCTCATATGTGGGGGAATATATATATATATATATATATATATATATATATATATTTAAGATACATATGGAACATAACAAAGGAAAATTGCATATATGTCAACATGCTTATTTGTCCAAAAACCACATAATGCAGGTACCTGTAATCAAACTTACAAAGGAGAGAGAAATCACCTCTCCCAGAGTGGTGAAAAAAACAAAACCTGAGGTGGAGTAGGTAGATTAGGACGTGGACTAGTGACTCTAGTTAGAACAAGACCAATAAAAACAATACTGATATGAAATATGTAAAAAAAAAAAAAAAAAAAAAAAATTATATATATATATATATATGTATATATATATATATATATATATATATATATATATATATATATATATATATATATATATATATATTATTATAAAATAGTAGAAATTTCAATTCCTTCATTAATACCACTGGACGAGAAGACATCGAGATTGTAAATCCAGAACGTTTCTCTGGCACAGGGACGCAGTGTTCCTAGACATTTCAATGAAGCCCATCAACTCTCCACTAATGGTTTACAAGTCTGGGTGATTAAACAAATATCCAGTTCTCTCCCAGCGGCAGAACGTTTAAAAAAACTCTGTGCCAGAGAAACATTTTTTTTTCACCACTCTGGAAGAGGTGATTTCTCTCTCCCCTGTTAGTTTGATTACAGGTACCTGCATTATGTGTTTTTTGGACAAAAAAGCATGTTGACATATATGCCATTTTCCTTTGTTATGTTCCATATGTATCTTAAATATATATATATATATATATCCCCCCCCCCCACATATGAGGTACATATGTGGGTTATGATATTGTACAGTGGTTACATTGTTGTGTTACATTGTAGCCATCTAATATGGGACCATTATATTATTTTATTTCTCCTATGTAATAACCCCCCCCCCCAAAAAAAAAAAAACCCTTTATAATATCTATCACAAACCCCCCCCCCCCCCCCCCCGTCAACATTTAACCATTCCATTCCACTTCCAGTCCAAGCCTAAAATAATAACGACCCCTCCACTTACCCCCCTCTAAATCTTCCCTTGTACCCACACATACCCCTGCCTATGTGCATGCATATACTCCCCTCCAGTGTATACATACATGTGCAATTGTTTAGCTGTACATTGTATGGATACACATATAATCCCTTTATTTTCCCAATGTAACCCCCCTTTTTTTATTTTTTTGCACTCTGCTCTCTCCTAACAGCATACCCCCTTTTTATGCTTATATTGTTCCACACCACACACACATTTTAATCATTTTATATCCCATTCCTTCATCCAATCTTAATATTTATTTTATTTTTTATGCTTATATATATATTAATATTTTATCATTACTTATTTTAATAAAAATGTAATATTTCCTCACTTAGTGACACCACTACTGTCCCTATTATCCATCCGCTTGCAGATGTTGTTTCTTTATATAGAATCCCCTTTTTATATATATTCTATACTTTATTTTTATATATCGATACATGTATATAGATTCTTGTTCATTTGCTAATCTATGAATGGCTGTTTAAATACTATTTCAATACTACACATATCCATTCACCAAATTTTCATTTCTATTATGGTCCCATCCATTTCTCAGCCCAATCCAACCCGACTTTTACTTTTCAACACAGTTCAACTCTAGTACTTCATGTGTCTCAATTGTTCAGAACCGCTCCCCGCCCACGTCTTTCAGTTCCACCATACACGCTCCCCGGTTTCGCCCACTTGTTCCCTTCACCTCCCTTATATATGGCTTTGTATAGTATCCACATTATGTCTGTTGATAAAGGAGTGCGGCTTGCCAGTACACCGCAGCGCACCTACTAAAGAAACGCGTCCACTACTGGTGACGTCATCCCCTGCAGCCTGCTGTTCCCTGCGCCTCACGCCTCACGCCTCGTCCGAAGTTTGTCTTTCACAGGCAGAATAACCATCTTAACGGCGGACACCTCTCTGACCAGACTGTTTTGGCAGAGGAACTACAAGGCCCAGGACTCAGGATTGCCACCGTGACATAACCATGTCTATACTTTTATGCCTATCACTTTTTACTGAAATTTGAGTTTGATTAATTTATGTGTATTAAAGCTTGTTAAAAACGTCTGCACCCAGAGGCGCCTCTGTCCTTTTTTGGGGGGTTTTTCTTTGCATCCTGAACACTTTTCCTGACAGTAATGGCTGAAATTTTAGTTGGTCTACCTGACCGTGTTTTGGTTTCAACAGAACCCCTCATTTTTCACTTCTTGATTAGAGTTTGAACGCAGCTGATTGGAATTCTTAATTCCTTGGATGTCTTTTTTATATCCCTTTCCAGTTTTATACAGTTCAACTACCTTTTCCCACAGATCCTTTGACAATTCTTTTCCTTTCCCCACAACTCAGAATCCAGAAAGGTCAGTGCAGGACTGGATGAAAGATGCAAGGGTCTTTTAGGCTGGATTCATACCTATGCAGTTTTAGTGCTTTTTGCATTTTGCAGATTTGCACTACAGTCCATTTAACATGGTTTCCTATAGAACACGTTCTGTAGTGCAAATCTGCAAAATGCAAAAAGCACTAAAAATGATGGTTACCTTTAAAAGCCATTCAAATCCCTTTGTGTCAACTTGTGTGCATGTAATCAGGCCAAAATCTCCAGGGTATGTAAACTTTTCATCAGGGTCATTTGGGTAGTTTCTGTTGCCATAACGATTTAAAAAGAGTAAATGCAGTTGATTGATAATTGCTTCAGCCAAACACTAAACATGAGTGAAAAAAATGTTTTTGTTATTCATATTCTCAGAAAAATTGCCCCAAAAAAATCATAAATTCTGCCAGGGTATGTAAACTTATGAGCACGATTCTGGCCAAAATGAGAATCACAATTTTTTTTTGCTTAGAATAAAAAGATCATGATTCTCTCATGATTCTCGCAACATAAAATCTTTCACATTATACAAAAAAAAAAAAAATGGGCCAACTTTACTGTTTTTTTGTTTTTTTTTTTTAATTCATTAAAGTAATTTTTGCAAAAAAATTTCATTTGAAAGACTGCTGCGCAAATACAGTGTGACATAAAATACTGCAACAACCACCATTTTATTCTCTAGGGTGTCTACTAAAAAATATATATAATGTTTGGGGGTTCTAAGTAATTTTCTAGCAAAAAAAATGATTTTAACTTGAAATCAACAAATGTCAGAAAAAGGTTTAGTGTTTCAGTGGTTAAACTTTTTTCACTTACACACAAAGTCTATTCCATTGACAAATTGTTACAATGTTTATACTTAACCACTTCCGGACCGCGGCACGCCGATGTACGTCCAAATTTTGAAGGGGGATATCGTTCTTAGGGCAGCAGCTAGCTTCCATAACACCGGTATCACCGTTTTCGTGAGGCGGTCCGCTTTCTGATAAAAGTGGTCCCTGCGGCGGATTTGCCGCGAGATCACTTTTATCGGTGGCGGGAGAGGGCCCCCGTCCTGCCGCGATCCGGTGCCCTCCGCCGCTTACCGGAGCAGTCGGTAGCGGCGGAGGCGATCGCGTCAGTCTCCCTCCTGTGCCTGGAGACGAGCGAGGCTAAGATGGCGCCCACTCGTCTCCATGACACTGCTGGGCGGAAGCGACGTCAAAACGTCACTTCCGCCCACGCCTCTTAAAGGCACATTTTTTTCAATGTCATTTTTTTAAATTACTTTTTTTTTTGTTTTTTTTATTGCATTTTAGTTTAAATATGAGATCTGAGGTCTTTTTGACCCCAGATCTCATATTTAAGAGGTCCTGTCATGCTTTTTTCTATTACAAGGGATGTTTACATTCCTTGTAATAGGAATGAAAGTGACACCATTTTTTTTTTAAACAGTGTAAAAATAAATAAAATGTAAAATAAATAATAAAAATAATAAATTTTTTTTTTTTTTTTTAAAAACCCCGTCCTGATGAGCTCGTGCGCAGAAGCGAATGCATACGCGAGCAGCACTCGCATATGAAAACGGTGGTCAAACCACACATGTGAGGTATCACCGTGACCAGTAGAGCGAGAGCAATAATTCTAGCCCTAGACCTCCTCTGCAACGCAAAACATGCAACCTGTAGAATTTTTTTTTTTATGGAGATTTTTGAGGGTAAAAGTTTGACGCCATTCTACAAACTGGCGCAATTTTGAAGCGTGACATGTTGAGTATCAATTTACTTGGCTTAACATTATATTTCACAATATAAAAAAAAATTGGGCTAACTTTACTGTTGTCTTATTTTTTTATTCAAAAAAGTGCATTTTTTCCATAAAAAGTACGCTTATAAGACTGCTGCGCAAATACGGTGCAAAAATATGTATTGCAACGAAGGCCATTTTTATTCTCTAGGGTGTTAGAAAAAAAAACATATAATAATGTTTGGGGGTTCTAAATACTTTTCTAGCAAAAAAAACTGTTTTAAACATGTAAACACCTAAAATCCAAAATGAGGCTGGTCCTTAAGTGGTTAAGTTCAACTGATAAAGAATGTTTTGATTCTTGGCAGACTGCCCAGTTTTTCCCTTCCTTTCTTTTGATGGAAAGAATTGTGAAACACTTTAGTCAAGATCACGATTCTTGACGATTAATTGTGCAGCTCTAATTCATATATATATATATATATATATATATATATATATATATATATATATATATATATATATATATATATATATATATATATATATATATGAATGTCTTGGTTTTTGGGGATTCTGAATATAGACATATGGCCTTCAGCTATGAACATAACAAAAAAAGTCACAAGTGGAATCATTGCAGAGGTGAGGGATTACTATGAAGTTTGAGGACACACAAGGCATGGAGATTATAAGTATATACAAAAAAACATCCATGCATATTACTCTTTAGGATGGGAATTATGAGGAATTAACGCTGACATTGCACAAACATCAACTTACCAAGTAGCCAGCCACCACCAAATGTCCCATTGTCAAAATACTCAAACAACTGAGACTGGCGTAGTATATGGGTGTCAAGCACAGATCCAGGGAAACTGGTCACCAAGTCATGGATCAACATTTGGGGCGTCACAAACCACCTGAATGTTTATAGAAAGATAGCCCTTTTAATTCCAGTGGATGTGCTCCTTGTTACTAGGTGGGAATAGGGGAACATGCATACAATCGATTGTACCCATTATATTTAGGATCGATGCCATGGCATAAAATCCTCCTTTAATTTGTTCCCACTGCTGCCGTGATGTAGGTAGGTGCAATGAAACAAAAGCCCTGTAGCACTCTTCACAATATTCTTAAAAATATGTCTGCGACATTCCAACCACATTACCAGCAATCATTTGGTGGGGGGCCTTTCCAAGAAAATGCAATTTGGTCATTCAAGATATTGCATGACTCTGCTGGGTGGTGGTCTCCAACATGGCACGCAACCTGACGTTTAGTAGGAGAATCAGCTCCTTGGTCAGACAAAACTTTCACAGAGCTTCAGCCTCCGTAAAGTCATCCAGAAGTGTATGCTCCGGAAAATGCCTTGGAGCCACGACAACCACTTTTCTCCTACTTCTAGCCTTCCCAAGAGGTTAAACTGCAGGAGATTGCATTCAAACAACTCCATGACCGATTTCTGCACTATATGCAATCACCCTCAGAGGATCAAGAAATGCCACACGTGATACTGCCAGCAAAAACATGGTGTTCTTTTTCAATTCCTGTTCCATTTGTAAATTGACCTGAACAGCTTACCACATTTTTTTTTTGTGATAGTTACGAACACAGGTTTTTATGTTGCGTTAAATACTGCAGAATCTTTAAAATTTTTTTTTTTAATTGGACATTTTTTTTTTTTTTACACGTGACCGTGTTATCACATGCAGCAACCTTTAGTGAATTGACCCCTATTACTCAATGCAACAGCAACGAATTGTCATAAGCAGCTCTTATAAAACCAAGGGCAATATAAAATTCAATTTTAATGAATCAGTTTATAATAATTTTATTATAATAAACCATCACTGGTATGAATATACTGCAGGAAGACACATCTGCCATCATACTAGACTACCAATATTTTTTTTTCATAGCTAGACATAACTTTGCCACCTGTGCGCCATTCTGTGGGGTGGGGGATATTTAAAACTGGGCATACACTAGTAGAGTTTGGTACAAAAATTCTTATTGGTACATCCCATGACTTGAAGAACGTCATTCGAAAACAGTTCAAAATGTATGTTTGCTTTCAACATTTGATTTTGAAATGAATGCAATTTACTTAACAAAAACCACATTCACTGTCAGCAATACATTAGTTCGAGAAATATTTTCCATCCTGCTGTTTGAAATTTTGTCATCACTGTGGCTGAAAACATCAATTTGGGCAAACTAACGATTCAAAAATAGAACTATGTTCCTGAAGCAAAGGTTTTTGAAATTCTTCTTCTGTATGGCTAGCGTTACATTCCCTGTCCTTCTCCTTATCTATGCTGCAACTTACAAGATAAATTGTGTGTGGACTTTGGCAACTGGTAGAGGCAAATAAAATTGCAGCACAGACAACATCTTGGAATTATTACAGTAAGCTTCTTGTACACACTTGTACAACTCCAAAGTCTTTGGAGTGCAACTTTGATGTAACTTTGGATGGGTGTGACTTAGATGTGACTTGTTGTCCCTCTGCCAATTTGGACCCACTGTTGCATGTAAAACATTCAGGTACAACTTTCATGCAGACTATGAAGACTATGGCCTTCAAGTTGCATGAAAGTCGGCCCAAAGTAGTACATGAACTACTTTGAAGTCGCACATAAATGAATTGTCATAAAACATAGGGTATGAGTTGTCATGCGACTCTGATGACCAAAGTCGCACAGGTGTGAATGGGGTGTCAAATGCAAAAATGCATTAATTTCTAGCAAAGCCAGCTGCCTACTTGTCCCAGCTCCTTTATTGTGGTCCAGTCACTTTTACAGGGCGCCCCACTGGAGGACCTCTGCTTTCAGAAAATGTATACTTTTAGGGGTTTTACAGTAATTTCTGTCAAAGAATGCACATTTTAAAGTATAACTAAAGGCAAAACTTTTTTTGTAGTATTGGATAGAGTGGAAATGGATTGTCAGTTTTTATTGCTTTTTGTGTCCCCGTTGGGGAGATTAAACCTCTCTATTTCTCCTGTTTACCATGATCATTGTATGTAAAATTTTGGGTTGTCCCCAGAAAAGTAATAGAAGGGAAATTTTCCATTGGGGACACTAGTTCTGGTAACCTGGGGATCCCCAAAGAATTCTCTTATATTGCAGGGATTTTCTGTCACTTCCTCTTTTGGCTAGGGGACAGGAAGTGAAGGTAAATCTTCCCAATGGGACACAGATGACAAAATATAAACTGTTACATCTGCAGGACAGACTGCTCTTCTAAGGCCCCTCTCACACTGGGGCGGTGGGTGTGTCGGAGGTAAAGCGTCACTTTTTAGCGGCACTTTACCATCAATTTTGCACTGCTATTCGGCTGCTTTTACCCCCCCCCGTGGTCGAGAAAGGGTTAAAACCAGCCGAGAAAGAGTTAAAACCACCCGCAAAGCGCTGCTGCAGCAGCGCTTTGCTGGCGATATAGCCGCGCTGCCCATTAATTTCAATGGGCAGGAGCGGTGGAGGAGCGGTATACACACCGCTCCAAAGATGCTGCTAGCAGGACTTTTTTTTAGCATCCTGCCAGTGCACCACTCCAGTGTGAAAGCGCTTTGCTGGCGATATAGCCGCGCTGCCCATTAATTTCAATGGGCAGGAGCGGTGGAGGAGCGGTATACACACCGCTCCAAAGATGCTGCTAGCAGGACTTTTTTTAGCATCCTGCCAGTGCACCACTCCAGTGTGAAAGCCCTCGGGCTTTTACATTGGAGAGACAGGAGCAGCTCTTTCAGGGTGCTTTGCAGGCGCTATTTTTATCGCTGTAGCGCCTGCAAATCGCCCCAGTGTGAAAGGGGTCTTAAAGACAACAGACTTACTGGCCAGATTACCAGATGAAAATAAAGGCACAGAAGCCTAAAAAAGAAAAACAAATACAGCCATCACATCGAAGAATTGGTAAGCTGCAAAATAGTAAACGTTTGCTTCTGGGTTTAATACCAATTTAAGAGCATGTGCATTAACTCCTCAGTGATGAGCCTGCATTGTATGTATTGTATTATTATATTATTATGATTATACATGATTTACATAGCGCCAACAGTTTGCACAGTGCTTTACAACATGAGGGCAGACAGTACAGTTACAATACAATACAGGAGGAATTATCTGTTGAACTAGATGGACTTGTGTATTTTTTCAACCAGACTATGTAACCCCTCAATAACCACATAAGCATTAAATCACAAAAGAATCAAAACCACTTGCCGACTAACAATCTTAAGGGCCAGTTCACACCACTGAATTGCCATCCAGATGCTCTTCAGATGCTTTTCTGCATGCACGTTTTTTATGCGTTCCAGTGCATTTTTGATGCGTTTTACAGCATTCCAGTACAGTCCAGTGCAGGAAAAATGCAACATGTATTTTTTTCTGGAACTGGAACGCACTGGAAATGCAATCAATGGTGTGAACTATGCCATTGAAAACCATATAAACTACTTTCCATGCAGAAAAAAAACACACTGGGCTGCATGTGGTGTGAACTGGCTCTCAAGTGTTTCTTTTGAGCTTGACATATGTGAACTGTATCATTAAAGAATAAAGATGGTGCATTTCTATGTCCATTATCAAAGCCACCATCAGACAGAGCAACGTGCATGTATGTAGTGTACATTAGAGAAAGCCTAGAACTGAAGTTGTGCTGTAATAATGCAAAATCTTTCTGTCTGCAATGTAATCTTCCCTGACATATTGAGTCTATGCTTTGCCTCCAGAACTCCACAGCTGTGCCCTCATTTTTTTTTTCTTGTTTCACTTCAGTTTTTCCAGCCACAGCTATTTCAGGTCACCCTGGAAAACATTTCATTGGTCAACTCTAGGCAAATTAGAGAGAAAACTGACCAAGACAAAAAACATGAGCCCAGTGGTTAGGACATGAGAGGAGAAGCTTAGGGAAATAAAAGGATAACAATGTGTAGAATAGAAAAACAAACTAAAGCAATACCTTAGCTTGTTATGATGAAGATCAAAAGCTGATCCATAGCTGTGAGACAATATTTTTGCAAAAATAAAATATACACAGTTTAATAAGTATATATTACATAGTTTATTTCCAAGACTTGAATTTGTTTTTAAAAACAGAATCAATGTTAGTATCCATATTCAGAGAACAATGGATACAATAAGTTCTCTAATTGCACAAGTTGGAGACTGTGATGCCATCTGCACCTCCACCTTCCACACCTCCACCTTCCACACCACCTCGCCCAGAGAACAACTTCATACAAGAAAATACAAGAAGTTCTCTGAATGGTGGTGGGGCAGAGCGAGCAACTGATTCCCTGTGTGCATTGTGGAGAAGAGAAGCCACCGGAGCAGCACCCCGATGTTTATGACTTTCACCATATGTAGCACAGACTATAACAGTGATTTTCAGTGGCCCTCTAGAGATATCAGAAATGGATATTTACATCTAGTTAAGCTGGAGCAATGTAAGATCGTAGTAAAGCCTACCAGCTAAAAGTGTCATTTTCATTCCAGTGATTATATTTCTTCACTCGACAGTCTTGAAATCTAAACTGCTATAGTTGTAAATATCTCCATTTTGTGAATGATCCTGAAAGTGAGCCTCTGCAAATGCAAGCCATTGCATTCCCTTATTCCACAATTATACTCTCAAAGCCCAAAGCAGATTTCCCCACAAATGTTGAATCACTGAATGGAGATTGCACAACGCAGGATCATATGACAGGACAACGCAAATCGGCCCTGGATTATAGTGAAAAACCTACTCAATCTGTCTACGATGGATTATTAAAGGTATACTAAACTGACTTTATAACTGAGATTCTGCAACAGTTGCAAAATTTCCTGGGTATCATCTGCATTTACTGATTTCATTGTTGGCTGACCTCTCGTTTATCATACTGAGTGATTTATAAACATTGTTACTATGGCAAGAAATTAGAATATTAAAGTGATCCTAAAGGCTTAGGCTCGGTTTCCACTACTGCACGATTTTGCCGCGACTTTAAGCAATGCCTGTGTATTCTTGAGGTCTATGGACCTCAAGTCGCATCAAAGTGGGACCAAAGTAGTGCAGGGACTACTTTGAAGTCGCACAGATATGAATGGTGCTCATTGGAAATCATGGGGTATGACTCGCCATGCGACTTTTTAGTCCCAAGTCGCACGAAATGTCACACTAGTGGAAATCGAGCCTTACTTTCTTTACCTAAAATAAATTAAAAAAAGGTTTATACTTACCTACCTGATTTGCGCAAAAATATTGCACAGAGCAACCCTATACCTGGAGTCCCCTGCTGGCGCTCTCTGCTTGTGCCCCCATAGCAAGTCATGCATATATGCCAGCGTGCTACTTAGTCAGGCTGTGTGCATCCACAGACACACACAACAGTTTGGCCATGACCCTCACTCCCTCCTCCAAAGGTGCAGTGCAATATGTGTCCTGTGAGAGCAGGCAAAGAGGCCAGCGGTCCTGCAGATGGGCACAACACTGGATTGAGAGAGGACTCAGGTAAGTATTTAGGATGGGGAAAGAAACAGCAAGTGGAAGGTTTTTTTACCTTAATGCATGTAATGAGTGTTGACCTGCTGTCCAGTTCTTATCTTTACACAACAGATGTCCTTGTATGGTTTATGGAGATGTTATATTGTCATTATAAGTTTTCTTTAACACTGACATTCGTTCTCTGGCTCCCCTTGATTAGCTATGGCCTTAGGGAAGCACCAAAAACAAAAAGGGGAACACCCACCTTACAGCCTTCCATTGGAGAATCCTAGTGTGTCCAAGATGGGCTCATTGTGTAATGAATGTAGCCACGCTCAGATCGAGGAATTGGAGCATAGATGCCGGGTGTACACAAGCATCTATCTCTCTATTTTCCTCTCCTTAGCTAGATAGAGTATTACCAGATGTAAAAAGACAATGAAGAATAGACACACTTCGATATGGTTTATATTATCCAAAGTATTCTCAGACTCTTTACAGAGAGAATCATTGGTGTCTATCCGTAAACGATCTGTTTGGAACAATGTAACAAATACAAGGCAAGTGATACTTGGTAGTGTAGGGACCAAAACAAACTAGATCACATAATAGTGTGTGTGTGTGTGTACACAGTATATTTGTATTAAATACTCAAAGCTTGCATCTTATATGTGAGAAAACATTTCACTGTGTGCATGCTAAATTGTCACTGAATGGTTTCAATTGTAAAAGTCACATTCACAAATTGTAAACACTTAGCATCGCACACACTTTGTGATAAATATGACCTATGAACGATTAAACAATATGGGTCTGAGAAACAAATGTTAACTGACTGGACCAGCAGTGACTTCTGACTCCTTTCAACAAGTAAATATGCACCCCCCCCCCCCCCCCAATTCTATCCAGAAACCACATTCAAATGTGCAAGTTACAGAGCTCAGTCCGTCTGCCTTCGATCTGGGGTTTTGTCCCTGGATTGCATTCTCTTGCAGCCAGACAGGGAAAGCCTTTCACAATGGCCCTGCATCGTCTTGCCAGTCAATCTCTATGCTTTCAGAAAACTCCGGTGGGACTGTATTGGGATATGAATAATTCTCTCAGAACAATTAAGGCAGCATGCTGCCAACTGTTCCTTTGTCTTTTTAAAAGGCAGCTGTACCTTTCTATAAGTTTTTAAAAATGCAAAGCTATATTGTACTAACCCCCAGCTGCTTACTTACCTTGTCATGGCCACCCTAGGTGTTTTGGAGCCTGTTCTGATGAAAATTTCACCAGCCTTGGCTGTGCCTGTGCACAGAGTCTATGGTGACTTGAATGGGGCCATATTCCAAACCGCAGATTGTTGGTATGCCGCACGATTTAGGCTAACAGGGCAGACGGGACCAGCACTAAACAGATTAAATCAGAAATTGGGTGCCACTCTGAAACTAAGGTAACCAGCTGAGAAAGGGGGTAAGTGCAGTTTAGTTTAGAGGGTGGCTTAAGTAGAAGCAGATTATTCTTTAAATTAATTTTTATGTTCAATGCTGACAAACTGTTCATCTCCTGTTCTAAAGCAAAAAATATGTAACGGTCAAAAGAATTTTATACGCCGAAACAACATAAAAAAAAAAAAAGTTATTTTTAATGCCAATTTACCACTTGCCGACCGCCTACCACATATTTACGGCGGCAGGTTGGCTCTATTGTGCGAAATCACGTACCTGTATGTAACCTTGTGTAATAGCCACTGGGTGGCGTGCACGCGCCGCTGGAGGCCTATTTGCACGCTGATTGGACACACGGGATGCCAATCAGTGGAAACTGAAGTCGGGCGGGCACCCGCGATCATTCACCAGAGAGGCAGAAGGGTGATCTCGTAAATAAGGCAGATCGCCATTCTGACAGGGAAGATGATGGAGATCCTTTGTTCCTGCTCAGCAGGATCTCTGTCTTCATCCAGTTAGAGCAACCCCCACTAAATTAGAACGCACTCCCTAGGAGCACACTTAACCCTTTGATTGCCCCGATGTTAACCCCTTCCCCGCCAGTGCCAGTAAAGTAACAGTGCATATTTCTAGCACTGATCACTGTATTGGTGTCACTGGTCCCCAAAAAAGTGCCAGTTAGGTGTCTGATTTGTCCGCCGCAATGTCGCAGTCCTGATCGCCGCCATTACTAGTAAAACAATAAATAAAAATTCCATAAATTGGAAATTGTAGATGCTATAACTTTTGCACCAACCAATCAATATACGCTTTTTGGGATTTTTTTTTAGCTGAATACATATTGCCTAAACTGATGAAGAAATTAAATTTTTTAAATTTTTTTTATTGGATGTGTTTTATAGCAGAAAGTAAAAATTGTCGCTCTTTTTTTATTCATAGTGCAAAAAAATAAAAACCGCAGACGTGATCAAATACCACCATAAGAAAACTCTACTTGTGGGGAAAAAAAGGACATCAATTTTTTTGGGTACATCAATGCATAACCGCGCAAATGTCAGTTAAAGTAACAAAGGAGCCTTATCACAAAAAATGTTGTTCTAGTCATTAAATTGGAGTTCCACCCAAAAATGGAACTTCCACTTTTTGGATTCCCCCCCCCTCCGCTGTCACATTTGGCACCTTTCAGGGGGGAGGAGGGAGCAGATACCTGTCTAATACAGGTATTTGCTCCCACTTCCTGGCATAGATCATCGCGGCGCTTGCGGTGACCTACGCCACTTCCAGCGCCTACACTCTCCTCCACCGCTGTATTCTGTGAGACACAGAACACAGCAGGGACCAGAGAGGACGCGCATGCGCAGTAAGGAACCAAGAAGTGAAGCCGAGGGTGGCGGCAGCAGCAGCCGAGAGCCGAAGGACGGATCAGCTTCGGCTGCCGACATCGCGGGCTCCCTGGACAGGTAAGTGTCCGTATATTAAAAGTCAGCAGCTGCAGAATTTGTAGCTGCTGGCTTTTCATTTTTTTTTTCAGCGGACCTCCGCTTTAAGGGCCACATCAGCATTACGTTGTATCTGTAAGATTAGATGTCCAACGCATCCCCTCCCCTTACATTAGATGTCAAGAGCCACCCTACCATCAGAAGTTGAGTCCCCCACTCTTGCTTACATCACTGTGCACCCCCCTTTCCTTATGCTGCTGGTAAGAAGCTGGATGCATTGCTTGAAAGCAGAACGTAGGGGTCTGGAGGAGGACCAGAGCGCTCCTGCAGCTGCAGAGGTGCGAGGGCCACATGAAATTGCCTGGGGGGCCGGATTCGGCCAGCGGGCCTTGTGTTTGACACTTGTGCCATAGATCAATCAGAATTTGGCCGGTCCCTTCTGAACTGGTGATTTTCAATCCTATTATGGCCTGCTTAAGAAGACTGTGTCACCTATTTTTGAAAAACAGTGAGAAATATATACGGGTTATTTTTCTTTTCACATACCGAACTACCAAACACTTAGATCCTTCCAGTATTCAGCAACATGGTGTATATCTGTGCATAGTGTACATAAAAACACATTTAGGAAATAAGGGTAAAAAAAAAAAAAAGACATGGCACCCTTCTATACAATTTGTATAAAATACTTCAAGTGCTGATAACTGATTGGCTAAGTGTTGCAGGTTTTCGTTAAAGCTTTAAGTTTGGCAGCTCTGCTCAGACTACACATGATGTCACTCCATTCTGTGTTGCTCTGCAGAAACCGCACAGTTCTGCTGCCCTGCTCTGTCCTGCTTTGACCTCTCGATGTGAATGCCTGCATACAGTAGCAGGCAGAAGTGGGACGAAGAAAAGAGTAGGCAAGGCAAACTAACTATTTTTTTTTTCTTTCCTTGTGACAGCAGCCCACTGCTCCAAACTCACAAAGTTCTCCCCATCCCAGAAATCACCTGAGATGACTCCCAATATAATTATTAAAAAGATGACAGAAACAATTGAGTACTGTCCGTGATACTTTTTTAATTTGCACGAACTTAATTTTTCAGAATAAGCTTTTGGGGGGTATGTCCTCTTCAAAGTCCGAGCATTACTAATGCAGGCCATACATGGTGGAATTTTCGAATGCATTTTATTTTGAAAATCAGAAACTTTTTCGTAGCTGGGAATCTTCTTTTCTTTCTGGCAATTGTCTTTTCTTGTGTTCTTGCACATTTCTTTTTCGATTAGGTTTCCACCACAATTCTCCCATCATTATTTAGAAAATCGTTTGTTCTTCAAAAAATTTCCAACACGCCCGAGGACTCAAATACGATGGCCACACACAAATCATCCGTTGCCACTAATGGTGCGAAATTTTAATGAAAATTCTTAGATAAGGTTTTTTAAAGAAAATTCTTTTGAGATTCAACCCTTGTATGGTATTCACTAAAAAGTTTTAGCAGAAAGTAAAAAAAAAAATCTGAAGACAAAAAAAACCAAAGACTCAGTATGTGTGGGGTGGACAGTCACAGTCATAAAACTGTTGGATAATGAGTAAAGCCTGGTACACACTATGAGTGGGTTGAACAAAAATAAACTGTCAGTTCCGGTCAGAGCCACTGTACTAACTATGCAAAGTTAGTACAGCAATCTCCCCGACTGAGCTGTTGTGTTCTGAAAGGGGGACACCCCCCCGCCAGAATGCCCCAATCAGTGTTCTCTGCCATTGGCTGAGAGGGCTGATCTGGTTTTCCAGCATGCCCAGCCAGCTTCTGTCAGACAGGATGGCATACACACAGGCCGAAAATCCATTTCTACATTCAGGCCGTTATCTTGTGTGTCAAATAGAACTATCATTCTACTTCAAAAGTTTCCCTTTCCTGAATAGTTTTGAAATTATCTTTAATAACTTAAGCTGGCCATACACGGATAAAAAAATAGTTCGATACGCCCGATCGTTCAACTTTTGAAACATTAGTGGGCACACTTCGATTCCTGAAATGCAAAGTTTTATGCCAAAAGAAAGATCCGTGATGTAGGAATTTTGTTGCGTAATCAAACGATTTTCTAAATATTAGTAGGGAAATTGATCGTAAATTGTTAAAAAACAAACAAAAAACGAACAAAAAAAAAAAACAGCACATGTGAAAATGTAACCCCGAAAGTACAAGCAACTAAAAGAAAGATTGTTCTACTTGCAGAACTATAATTTATTTTATTCATACAAATAAACAAAAAATATTGCAGTTGTTAAGAAGTGTGTTCTCCAATATGCTTATCGGAAATAAATTTACTAAACTTGAAACCATTGTCCCTGTATTGAAAAATCAGACACAAGAATGTTTTTAAAGACAAGGAAGACTGTATTGTATTGAAGGTATATTGTGAGACTAGACACCTGGCCTTAGACAAAAAATGTTACCATTTATGTCGTAATATGTCGACAAATGTGGAAAACAATTCATAGTTACATAGTAGGTGAGGTGGAAAAAAAAACAGTCCATCAAGTCCAACCTACAGTCAGGTCCATAAACATTGGGACATCAACACTTCTAAACTTTTTGGCTCTATACACCACCACAATGGATTTGAAATGAAACCAACAAGATGTGCTTTAACTGCAGACTTTCAGCTTTAATTTGAACGGTGTAGGAATTACAACAGTTTGTATATGCGCCTCCCACTTTTTAAGGGACCAAAAGTAATGGGACAGATTAACAATCATCCATCAAACTTTCACTTTTTAATACTTGGTTATAAATCCTTTGCAGTCAATTACAGCCTCAAGTCTGGAACGCATAGACATCACCAGACGCTGGGTTTCATCCCTGGTGATGCTCTGCCAGACCTCTACTACAACTGTCTTCAGTTCCT
This sequence comes from Aquarana catesbeiana, assembly GCF_042186555.1. Classification (NCBI taxonomy): domain Eukaryota; kingdom Metazoa; phylum Chordata; class Amphibia; order Anura; family Ranidae; genus Aquarana; species Aquarana catesbeiana. Next base: position 279,760,265 of record NC_133332.1, on the reverse strand, counting down.
GCTTGTTCTTGGGGCATTTTCCCTTCAGTTTTGTCTTCAGCAAGTGAAATGCATGCTCAATCGAATTCAGGTCAGGTGATTGACTTGGCCATTGCATAACATTCCACTTCTTTCCCTTAAACTCTTTGGTTGCTTTCGCAGTATGCTTCGGGTCATTGTCCATCTGCACTGTGAAGCGCCGTCCAATGAGTTCTGAAACATTTTGCTGAATATGAGCAGATAATATTGCCCAAAAAACTTCAGAATTCATCCTGCTGCTTTTGTCAGCAGTCACATCATCAATAAATACAAGAGAACCAGTTCCATTGGCAGCCATACATGCCCACACCATGACACTACCACCACCATGCTTCACTGATGAGGAGCAGTTGGGCATTTTTTTCAGCTGCTCTTGAACTCTCCTCTATGTTATCTGATCGGTACATGTACACAGGCTCATTTATAGACATTTCTAGGCAGTTGAGTTCAGAAGCATTTTTTTGGAAAGCAAAAAAAATGCGTTCAAAAACGGATGTTCACAGGCATTTGAAACGCCAAAAATGCCTGTAACAGTTACTGTGTAAATGCGGTAACTCACGTTTAGCCGGGTTACTTTTATAGGCGTTTTTCATTTTTGACTATTTGCAAAAAAAAAAAAAAATGTAAAAACGCTTCAAAAATGCAAACTCGGCTAAACGTGGTACGTAAACGTGGCAAAACAGACGTTTTTAAATGTCGGTTACTATCTGTCAAGTTAAATCGTTCAGGAGAGGTTTTAAAATGTCCCATGTACATTAAGCCTAAATATTGTTGGTGTTATACAAATGCCTGTAATAATTTAAGAGCACAAAACTGTATACTGTACCAAAAACTTCAGATCGCACAAAGGTACAGATTTAACTGTTGAACTGCATTTTGTCTCTTCAACAGACAAACTCAAAATGCAGTGTAGCGGAGATAGAAGGGAGACACAGACCTTTCATTGCTTGCAATGAAAGAGTAAATTAATCTTACAGGCTGATTTAAAATGGGAAAAAATACACATTTAAAAGTGATGTCCTTCTCACTTCAGGTGTGGTGAAATGGCCACTGGCTATAGAGCCGAGTTGTAAAGTCACACTAAGGCCAACACCCAATTATGCCATATCGTATCTTCTTCAAATTCCCTGGTTCAGTTTCAGTGTTTATAGTAAGATAGACATTTAGGATACATCTTTTCTATACAAGTATATATCATGAGACAATATCCAATTGTAATGAGAAAAAAAAAAAAAATAGGATTTTTAAAACAGCTTACCTGTAAAATCCTTTTCTTGGAGTACATCATAGGACACAGAGCCTCAAGTAATTACTTGGTGGGTTATGGGCCTACCTTCAGGTGTTGACACTGGTATAACCAATACAGGAATTTGACTCACCTATATAACCCCTCCACCTTCCAGGAGTCCTCAGTTTTTGTAGCCAAGTAAAATAAGTAATATACTCTCACCCCATAAAACAGAGGTTCGGGAGCTCTATGTCCTATGATGTACTCCAAGAAAAGGATTTTACAGGTAAGCTGTTTTAAAAATCCTATTTTCTTTATCGTACACCATAGGACACAGAGCCTCAAGTAATTACTTGGTGGGATGTCCCACAGCAATGCTACTTGAGGGGAGGGAGACACAACCCGTAGGGCACCCCCAGACCTTGAGGAATTATACTGCTGCCTGCAGCACACTGCGCCCAAAGGCGATATCCTCATTCCATCTTACATCTACTTAATAAAACTTTGTAAATGTATGTACTTTAGACCAAGTTGCGGCCTTGCAGATCTGAGACATGGAGGCCTGGTGACACACTGCCCAAGAAGCACCAACCGCTCTGGTAGAGTGCGCCTTAACTTGAAAAGGGGGAATCTTTCCCCTTAAATCATAAGTTTGAATTATAACTTGCCGAATTCACTTAGCCACAGTGGATTTTGACGCTGCCTGTCCTTTCTTAGGACCCTCTGGCAGAATAAATAAGACATCAGTCTTACGAATCTGAGCAGTTTTCTTTAAATAGATCTTCACTGCTCTCACCATATCAAGACAATGTAGTGACTTTTCTTCCTTGGAAGATGGTTTTGGAAAAAACGATGGCAGGACAATATCTTCATTCAGATGAAAGCCTGAAACCACTTTTGGCAAAAAGCCTGGACGAGGGCGTAACACCACTCTGTCCTCATGAATAATCAAATATGGCTCTTTACAGGAAAGAGCAGCCAATTCTGAAACCCTCCTTGCTGAGGATATAGCAACCAAAAATATCAGCTTCCTAGTCACAAGGACTAAGGGAATATGCTGTAATGGTTCGAATGGCGGTTTTTGCAACACTGACAAAACTAAAGTCCCAAGGGCTTAAGGGTGATCTAACTGGCGGATTAATCCACATCACTCCTTGCATGAAACCCCAGACTAAAGAATGCATAGCAAGTGGTCTTTGAAATAAAATTGATAAGGCTGAGACTTGGCCCTTAATAGTACTCAGGGCCAACTTCATCTCTACGCCTTCTTGTAGAAAGGCAAGAATTCTGCCTTTAGATCCGAGGGTGCCAACCCTTGGATTCACACCAGGAAACATAAGCTTTCCAGACTCTATAATATATAGCTCTAGAAGCTGGCTTCCTATCATTAAAGTAGAAATAACTGCCCTGGAAAGCCCACGTCTTTTCAGAATGTGGGTCTCAATAGCCAGGCCGTTAAATTTAGCATTCGTAAAGTAGGATGGAATATTGGCCCCTGTGAGAGCAGGTCTGGCCTTAGTGGAAGGGACCACAGATCCTCCACTGCCATCTTTACGACCTCTGCATACCATGACCTTCTGGGCCATGCTGGTTCTGCCAGAATTACTGGTTTTCTTTCCAGCTTGATCCTGCAAAGAATTCGAGGCAGTAACTGAATAGGGGGAAATGCATAGATCAGTAAAAGCTGATCCCACAGTATCACCAACGCATCTGTTCTGCATGCGAATGGATCCTTTGTTGTGGACACAAAGTTGACTAACTTTATGTTGCACTGGATGCTAGAAGATCTACATCCGGAGGCCCCCATCCTTGACAAACAGCCCGAAACATGTCGGGGTGAATAGACCATTCCCCTGGGAATAATCTGCTGGCGGCACATGTAGTGCGCGTGCTAATTCTCTATTCCCGAAATGAAGACTGCCGATGGGCACTGAATATTTCTTTCTGCCCAAGTTAGAATATGGTTCACTTCTCTCTGCACTGAGAGATTCTTGGTGCCCCTTTTGGTGACTGATATAGGCCACAGCCGTGGCATTGACGGATTGGATCCTATCGGGACAATCCCTTAACCTGGAAGTCCAGGCTTTTAGAGCCAGACGCACTGCCCGAATCTCTAGGATGTTGATGGGCAAGGCTCTTTCGGTTCTTGAACACTGTGCTTGGACAGTTGTCTTCTCTGTCATTACCACTTTCCAGATAAGTGGTCTGAAGGATTTACCCTTTAGTACATTCTTTAGTAACCAAAAGAGGCTTTGGGACACCCTTGGGGACAGCCGCATTGGCAAGTCGAAAGCTTGGATCGTTTTGTTCCAAGCAAATAGAATACTGTTTTGCAACAGTCTCGAATGGAACTGGGCAAAGGGAACTGCTTCAAATGAAGCCACCATCCTTTCTAACAACCTCATGCAAAGGCGAATGGAGGGACCTCCTTTTGACCTGACCATCCGCACAAACTCTTTTATGGAGTTGTGGTTTTTTTTTGTTTTTTTTTTCTGGGCTGTATCTATGATCAAACCCAAATACTGCAGCCCTTTTTTAATGGAGACTTTACTAGGTTGAGAACGCAACCCAGACCATTCCAGGTAACTGGTTGTAATGCATACACCTTACTCCGCACAGCGATTGGTCTATTAGCAAATAGATTGTCTAGGTATGCCAAGACTGTTTAAGCCCTGTGCCCTTGACCTGGCTACAGGTGGGGCTAGCACTTTTGTGAACACTCGAGGTGCTGTAGATAGCCTGAAGAGCAAGGCTATAAACCTTTGGTGAGCGAGAAATATATGGACATGCAGATATGCATCCCTGATGCCGATAGGCGCCAGAAGTTTTCCTCCTTGCAGGATAGAAACTACTGACTTGATCGACTCCATAGAAAGGAGCAGATCTTCAAGAACTGATTTAGATTCTTTTAGATCTACAATAGATCTGTTGAATTTCTGTGTGTCTCTGTACAGGAAACGCATGAAAAAGGCAGTGAAAGGTTCCAAGGAACCTAAGAAAAAACAGAACTATCAGATGACTCTACTAGAGGTAGGTTGAAAGAGTCACAAATCATCTCTGTAAGAGGTTTGTACCAGCAATTTCTCAGATTGCGAATCTGAAAAAAAGTTCAACTCTAGTTGTCTCCTCTGCAGAGGAGTACTCAGTTTGCCTTTCTTCCCGATTACCTGAGGGTAATCCTTCATCCTCTACCCACTGTTCCCTTGATAAGGGATCTCAGGTGGGGGAGGGGGATCTAACATGCTTCCCATCCTTGGATAGCGGATGCGATTAAAGTCGCTAATTTTCCTTCTAGGCCCTGCAGGGAGGAGGAAAAACGCATTTTCAATCATGTATACAGGGGCTGAATATTTTCTCCTCTTAGGCTCAGTTTCCACTATTGCAACCCCAAAGTTGCGTGATTTTGCCGTGATCTTTTGCCGCCGAGAATATGTTGGGTCACGATTTTGATGCAACAGGAAACAATGCCTGTGTATTCTAGAGGTCTATGGACCTCAAGTCGCATCAAAGTGGTACCAAAGTAGTGCAGAGACTACCTTGAAGTCGCACAGATCTGAACAGTACTCCTTGGAAATCATGCCCTAGAGTCTGACGGTGGAGGCCGTCACTGCTGCCTAGAGGCAGCTGCCCCTGCGCAGGGGAAGGAATCCGTTTAAGTGACTTGTCCAAGGTCACAAGGAGCCAACGTGAGGACGAGGTCCCACGTCTTTCAAGAAGCCTCCCATGGCTACGCTGGCCGTCAGAGTAGTTAACCTGTGAGGAGTGGCTCCTTCACTAGTGAACGCCGACATGTGGATCTGAACCCATGTCTGTCAGGAAGTCTCCCATGGCTGCACTGGCCGTCAGAGTACTTAACCTGTGAGCTGTTGTGGCTTCACTTTAAAAAAAAGGACATTTAAACCTTCTACTGGACAAAGAAGCTTTACTGCTAGAAATCATTTGGATGTATTTCAACAAACCTTCCCCAATGAAAAGGGAAACTAGTCAGACACCCTTTTTTGCAAGATGCTTCGGCTGACCAACCCTTTTAACCACAGGATCCTAAGCATGTGTTTTAGCACAAGCGCAAGGCGAGACGCCTGGTGGATAGGGTCTTTCATGACATCTATGGCAAAACATAGCGCCATTGGTAGGAGGATTTTAACCAAAAAAATGCCGACTCCTTATTTGTTAGATGCTTAGGCAATTATGCATCTTTATTGATGCTGGAAATCGCAGCGTCTATTGCTGGTACTTTCCAACCTTTGTGAATTTTTCCTCCATGATAGAGAACTGAGAAACTCTTTGGAGGGAAAAAATGCTTATCCAGATGATCCCATTCAGCATAAATAAGCGCTGTAGAAAAGGTTTTGTTTTTTTAAAAACCAAAGAAGGGACCTGGACTTTCAGCTTACTCTGTTAGGAGTAGTATAAAACGTGGACTGAACCAGCTCTGTAAGAGTTTGTACCATCAATCTGTCAGATTGTAAGGTTGCATAAGGTTCATCAACTGTTTCGTCCACAGAGGAAAAATTTCCCCGTGATCACCTGAGGATAACACCTCATCCTGTGCCCACTGTTCCCTTGGAAAAAGGGGGTTTGAGGTGGGGGAGGGGGATCTAGCATGCTTCCTATCCACTTGGATGGAGAATGCGATTAAAGCCGCTAATCTTCCTTCAAAGCCCAACAGGGCAGAGGAGAATGCATCTTCAGTCACATACACAGAGGCTGAAGTGTGAGAAGCAGTTGCACCACCAATTGCTTCCAATGACTCACCCTGGCTTGCCATGTCAGGTATCTCCGGAGAGGATGACAGTGTGGAGGCATGACTGGAGTTCCCAGCGCCTGGGGGTGGAATCCTTGGTACCTTTGTGGTACACTGGAAATCAAGTGTGCTAAGCACAACAGCAGAGGCACTTTAACAAATTATGGTATTTGCTGAACAACAGTTTTAGCAAAAGAAAACAATGTCACCATAAGGATCAGCCTTTGATGCTGAGTAACATAATATTTCCTGTGCTGGAAATGCCTGTTTACACATCTTTACATGCCCAGCGCTCCTGTGTCTTAGTGTGACAGACTTCTGTCTTCAGCATATGAACTGAGAGCGTCTGTGTTGAGCCTCAGGTGAGAACCTGATTACACATAAATGTCAGCTGTTACTGCACCTCTCCAGGAGGAGAGTGGAGGGGGAGGGGAATTTTTATCAGCAGTGTTTGTTAGGCTCCTAGTTTTAAAGGAAGACTTCACTGTATACAAAAAAAAAAAAATGCAAATGGCTGGTTTTGTATGTTGATAAACTACTGCTGTAACCCCTTTAGATCACTCAGAAGAGGAACACCATCTGTTCAATTAAGAACTCCCCTCTGGCTGCAGGGACCACACCCGCTGCTATAGCCAGACACAGAGCTGCTGAAAAAGGCATCGTAATAGGTAAGTGTAATATACTCCCTCTAGAGGAGACAATTTAAGGCATACAGTTATACATTTTATACATGTATTTTTTGGAGAAAAGGGCATAGGTGGACTTTTTACAGTTCCTAGGATTCTCCCCTTACCTTATCCTCGCTGCAGGATACTGCTGATTTACCAGACAGATCCAACTTTCACCCATCACGGCGGGCAGCGTAGTTAAACCTTCAAAGACTGGGGCCCTTTTTAATAGGGGTTCCACTCCTTTGGACCTGTATAGCACCCCTCAGGAACAACTTTAGGTAATATGAAAAAGCAAAAAGAGTCCTGGATCCTAGGGTCCAGCTCTCAAAGAGAAGCTTACAAGCAAAACCTCGTTCTTCAATGCGAGGCCTGGGTACCATCCTATGGCCTCAGTGGCGAGGATGGATCCGGTTGTGGAGGTTTTTTAAATCCAGCATGGATCCCTCCCTGGAGCTCCTCAGAACACATCTTCACTCGTGACCAACACCTTAGACACTGGCAAAAAAACTGAGGACTCCTGGAAGGAGGAGAGGTTATATAGGGGAGTCAACTTCCTGTATTGGTTATACCAGTGTCAACACCTGAAGGTAGGCCCATAACCCACCAAGTAATTACTTGAGGCTCTGTGTCCTATGATGTACGATAAAGAAATATCGTATCGTCGAGAACCTCATCCACTTCACAGGCAGATTTTATATGATGTTGTACAAACTGTGTGAGAATGGCACAGGTTTATGCATTTGATATCTACATTATAAAGAGCACGATAGTCACGCTCCTGGGTGCCCATCTTACATGGGTAGCATAGGGTTGACGCCTGTCCGGTATTCACCCGTACAGTCCGGGTTTTGACACAAGTGCCCGGTTTCCAGTGTACCTGAAACCCAGACACACTTCTCTGCTGTCAGTTGGGAGGGGAAGTAGGAAAAGCGACTATTATTCAGAGGGAGGTGGGATAAGCTGCTCAATGATGAAGGGTGGGTGAGAATTGAGGGGTTTGTATGGGTGAGGCTGTTCTATACTGTGTAGGCGCTTCACCCTATGGGATACTTGGCAGCGTGATCTCTACATACTGCACCTCTCTGTGCAGAGCAGCCCCCCCCACTGCGGCTCCCGTCTGCTAGACTGCTCCTCTCATATTCTGCACCTCTGTGCAGAGCAGCTCCACCCCCCCCCGTCTTCAGCTCAAACGTCTTCCCTTCAGCCATGCTGCTCCTGTCAAGCTTGTAAGGTAAGAGAGTCTCTTGCTACTCTTATGCCCTGTACACACAGTCGGATTTTCCGATGGAGAAAGTGCGATCGGATTGTGTTGTTGGAAAATCCGATCGTGTGTGGGCTCCATCAGACTTTTTCCGTCGGAATTTCCGACACACAAAGTTTGAGAGCAGGATATAAAATTTTCCGACAACAAAATCCGATCCTTTAAATTCCGACCGTGTGTGGACAAATCCGACGCACAAAGTTCCACGCATGTTCAGAATAAATTAAGAGATGAAAGCTATTGGCTATTGCCCCGTTTATAGTCTCGACGTACGTGTTTTACGTCACCGCGTTCAGAACGATCGGATTTTCCGACAACTTTGTGCGACCGTGTGTATGCCGTGCGTAAGACAAGTTTAAGCCAGCATCCGTTGGAAAAAAGCAGATGGATTTTGTTGTCGGAATGTCCGTTTGTGTGTACAGGGCATTAGGCTATTCCCGCCTGGTTGCAAGAACTAGTATATACACTGCAACAGCAGATTCCTGACTCTTCTACACGGTGCCCAGTGTATAGTGTGTGTCCTACAGTCACCGTGCCCCCCTCCTGTCACACTGCGTCCCCCTCCTGTCTTACTAATGTAATGGGAGATATCAAAGAGGGGCTCTTGATTTAAGGAGGGCTCCTGATGTAAAGGGGCCCTTGATATGGGAGGAGTTACTGATATAAAGGGCCCCTGCTGATGTGAGGGAGGACTCTTATGTGAAGTGGGGGCTCCTGATGTAAAGGGGGACTCTGATCAAATAAGGGAACTACTGATGCTCCGTACAGAGCTCCTAATGTATAGGGTGACTCCTGATGTATAGGGAAATCCTAATGTGAAGGGGGGACTCCAGATGTAAGAGGGAATACTGATGTAGAGGGGGGATCTTGATGTAAAGGGGGAAACCTGTTGAAGGGGGACTCCTGATGTGATGAGGTGACTCCTGATCTAAAGGTGACTGATGTGAAAGGGGGGGGGATTCCTTATGTGAAGGATAGGGAAGGTGGTATTCCTGGTGTGAAGGGGAGACTCCTGAAATGAGGAAGGGACTCTGTGTGTAGGGGGGCGGTAAAATGCACTTTTGTCTATGTAAACAAAAATCCTTGCAACAGCCCTGCAGAGAACTAGTATGATGTCTGTCCAATCGCATTATCCTATAAAATATGGGTCGGTTCACCTGCAGCTGCCTGGCATATGCTCTATCTTCTCGGGGGGGAATCATACCGTTTCCTGTGCAGGAGGTTCATCATTGCTGTCCACTGAACGCACTGTGTGGAATGACAATAGTAGGAGGATGGCAGGGTTACATTGGCTAAGCCTGCACTGCACCTTCCAGACATATGGGGGGCGAGGTGCAATGTGACATGGGCTCTATACTGCTCTGTAATATTGGGGAGAGCCAGAGAAATGCAGTTACAGCTATATTATATCACAAGGTAACACAGACATATGAAGGAGTATTTACATTATTATTATTATTATTATTAATAAACAGGATTTATATAGAGCCAACAGTTTGCACAGCGCTTAACAAAATGAAGGCAAACATTACAATTAGGTACAAGAGGAATCAGAGGGCCCTGCTCGCTAGAGCTTACAATCTAGCAGAGAGGGTCAATTGATACAAAAGGTACTAGCTGTGGGGGATGAGCTGATGGAGAAAGTAAAACAGTGCATTAGTTACAAGCAGGATAAGCTTCTTTAACCACTTCAATACCAGGCACTTAGACACCTTCCCGCCCAGACCAATTTTCAGCTTTCAGCGCTGTCGCACTTTGAATGACAATTGCGCGGTCATGCTACACTGTACTCAAACAATTTTTTTTATCATTTTGTTCCCACAAATAGAGCTTTCTTTTGGTGGTATTTGATCACTTCTGCGGTTTTTATTTTTTGCGCAACAAATAAAAAAAAAACGAAAATTTTGAAAAAAAACACGTTTTTCTTTGTTTCTGTTAAAATTTTTTGGAAATAAGTACGTTTTCTTCTTCAATGACGGGCACTGATGAGGTGGCACTGACTGGTACTGATGATGGGCACTAATAGGTGGCAGTGGTATGCGTCACTGATGGGCACTCATAGGTGGCACTGATGGGCATCCGTAGGTGGCATTGATGTGCACTGATAGGCACAGATGGACACTGATGCCAATAAGGGTGGCATTGCTGGGCATCACTGCTATATAATGGTGCCAATCAGTGCCCATTTGTGGGCACTAATTGCCACAGATTGGGCACTGACTGGGCACATGTGGATGGCCATGGGGTACATACCTGGCCATCCACATGTTGCCCCCTTCCCTGGGGGTCCTAGTGGCGATCCCTGGTGGTCCAGTGTGGTGATCTGAGGGGGCTGTGCTGATAAACAATCAGCACAGACCCCCCCGTCAGGAGAGCCGCCGATCGGTCTCCTCTACTCGAGTCTGTCAGACGCGAGTGAGGAAAAGCCGATCAATGGCTCTTCCTATTGACATCATCCGCCGGAGGCTCTTTACCAAGATCGGTGGAGCGGTGTGTCAGACTGACACACCGCTCCACCGATCGCCGCGATGCGCGCTCCCGCATGGGGGTCTTTAAGGGGGGCACTGATATAAAGGACTCTCATCTAATGGGGGTCTTTAATCTAATAGGGGCGCTGATAAGGGGACTCTGTTCTAATGGGGGTTCGCTAAGGAGAGGGGAAAATATGCTGTGCACTGGTAAAGTGTTCAGGTTTAGCTTGAAGAAAAAGGTGGCAACCAGAGGGTAGCAATATAAGAATAGTGTGGGACTTTGTCAGCCTTCTTTTATCTGGGATACAACCCCTACGTGGACATTATTCCAGTGCAATACTTAACATGCGTCTTTTTCAGAAAGAAACCATAGCTTGTAGTACAAGGTGAACAAATTGCAAATTATTTCCTCAAAGTTGTCAACATAACGTTTAAAAGGGGGGGGGGGGGTCAATAAGTCCGTGAAGGAAGACACTTTTGGCCCTCAAATGGAAAGATAAATGGAATAGGATGTTTATATCCCTTCATCTAGCCATGCAGATACCTCAGTGCAAAGCCAGGTAAGATTAGGTTTATAAATGTTTAGGTACCAGTATCACCCCCTCACCCCCCTCCTATACAGTACTTGAGTTCTCACTCAATCCAGCACTGTGCCCATCTGTACTGGCTCTTCCTGCTCTCACAGGCTTTTCTGAGGAAGCGGGAGCCAGTGGATGTCAATCAAATCCTGTGAAAAGGGAGCAGGGCTAAACCACACTGTCTGTCTATGGAAGCAGGCAGTGCGGCTCAGAAGCGAGCCCGCAGGTGGTAACCAATAGGAAGTGGCTTCCTATGGGGTACTTCCAAGAAGACATGGAGCCAGGAGTGCTGGCTGGGGTTCAGAGAAGAGGAGGTTTGGGTCCGCTCTGTGCAAAACCATTGCATGGAGCAGGTAAGTACATAGTTAGTAAGGTTGAATAAAGACACCAGTCCATCCAGTTCAACCTGAGTGAGTGTGGGTGTGTGTCTACAATTATCCCTATTTTTATTTAAGGTACCCATATAGCGCTTTCAATTTACATAGCCCTCCACACATACAGCGCACACTCACATTGGTCCCGACCCTTAAGGAGCCCACAATCCAAGGTTCCCAACTCACAATTTACTAGGGCCAATTTTTGGACAGAAGTCAATTAACCTACCAGCATGTCTTGTGGGAGGAAACCAGAGTACCCAGAGGAAATCCACGCAAGCACAGGGAGAACAAGCAAACTCCAGGCAGGTAGTGTCATGGTTGGGATATGAACCAGTGACCCTTTTTACTGCTAGGTGAGAGTGCTACCCACTACACCACTGTGCCGTCCCTGAGTAGTGGATGCCGTGATAACAGATAAAATGTTTGTACATTTGACATGATTGTCCATGAGATCTCCTGGTTAAGGACAGGGATTTTTTAAGCTTACCAAGCAATATACGCTTTTTTCTTTTTTTTTTTTTTTTTTTTTACCAAAAATATGTAGTAGAATACATATTGGCATACATTTATATAAACATTTGACTTTTTTTATTTTTTATTTTTAGTTAGGGCACTAAAAACTGACCACAGGGTGGCAAACAATGAACAAGGAATTACACAAAAATGCAATTGCCAATATAAGTGCTAGAGGCAGCACACTCCCAGTCTGTTATCAGACACCACTATATTTTTAATAACAGAAGGACAATTATGTGATAGCAATTTGCAGAAGAGGTCTTAAAAAATCTGAAAACAAAAAGAGAAATGTGCATATGATGTAACATACAACTTTAGGGCAATGTTATATGGTGCAACATGTAGTGTCGGCTTAATATCCTAGGCACTTCGGGTCCTAATGTGATAGTACAGTCCCTACTAACTGCAGATGAAGCAAATTTCAGTCCCCAAAGGGCAAGAGTAATATTTGTTCAGTCATTGGCCTGATGAAAGTTTTAACAGTACAGTAACACTGTGCTCTCAAAATATATTAAAACGTTATTAAAAATGTATTAGAACCTTGCTCCAAATTGTGCAGCTTTACAACTTTACAATTAACAACACCATCACCTTCCACAATATAGTTCCAAAAGGTATTTGCCTTTTTAAATAGAAGGCGAAGTATGTCTGTCCAGCAAGAATAAATCAAGATCCAACTGGTCGGACAGCAACAGACTCACTCTTGATACTTCAGGATGTACCTCTGCTGATCAATACTGCTCCAAAGAATCATTTGCCTAACTGAAGGTACAATAGTATTGTGAGTCTGGAAATTATTTTGATTCTCTCGTTGTCCAACTAGTTAGATTTGGAGACTGTAATCCCCCTGGACAGACATTGTCCTCTAATTTAAGAGTGGAGAATACCTATGCTGTTAATTATAATTTTGCGAAGCTGCATAGTTTGAGTCATGGTTCTAATACATTTAAATACCTTTTCATGTATTCTGAGAATACGGTATTTAGTTTACAAAGAGGGAAAAGGAGTGCAGGAGTGTTTAAGTTTTATAGTGTGGGCTTCCTGGTGTTGCCATTTGTGACTGATGCTCGGCCATAATTCAAGCATGGTTCATTTTGTTGCTAATCTTAACTGAATCTTTCTTGCAATCTTCACTGCTATCTTGTGTAATTTGCCATACTAGGAATGTTCTAAATAGTGAGCCCCATCGGTCTGTCAAATCTCGTAGAATATTGGTCTTTCAGGAGGTCAAGTTCTCAAACTTGTAGATTGGGTTTGAGATGCTGTAATTTTCTGCATTCTTGTAGAAGAATACAATATTCTTCTTTGAGAAATTTTAGAAGCAATTGGCTAGGTGTTATACACACATACTGTGTCTACTGCATTCATGTGCATATCACCATAAGAATGTTGCACAAAGATGGTGGTATAATATGCGGTGCAGATTAGAAATATTTTATGAGATATCAGGATTAAAGAGTAACTCCACTTTTGTTGAGAAAAAAACATTCCCCTCTGGGTGATCAATGTACATTGCAAGGATTATAACAACCTTTGTTGCAGATTCCTACCTTTTGTTATTCTGGAGAAATCCATGTGCATTTGTGTCTCTTGGCTGAGTGAGTCTAATTGGAGTGGTTTCATAATTATCAGTCAGCTGTGGCAGCTGCAAGACACTAATGAGGAAAGCTGCTGGGCCTGCATCCCTAGACGTGTTATTGGAAATATCTCACCAAAATTTACATTTATGTTGCAGGGGATGCCTGAAATCTGACTTGTATCTTAGGCAGACTTCTAGGAGAATCAGTGAGCCAATCACACAAGCAGGAAATCATGTTTCTGGGGAGTGGTCAGTACACATTCTGTGTACAGAACAACTACATGTAGCCATATTGCTTTGCATTTATAGAGCATTAGGTGCAGATTGAAAAGGAAAGGTAATTTTTAATAACATTCAATTACAATATGACTTATATTGCAATTGTATACGCTATATTATTTTTTCTTTATTTGCTTTTCCCCACAAAAGTGGAATTACCCTTTAACTGTGGTATAGTGGAGAAGGAGCCGTCCCAAGTTTTTGGGTAAGAAGAGTAAATATAGCTGGGGATCCTGGATCTGTTGACACATTAATAACATATTCTAAAAACATTCAATTACAATATGACTTATATAGCAATTGTATACGCTATATTATTTTTTCTTTATTTGCTTTTCCCCACAAAAGTGGAATTACCCTTTAACTGTGGTATAGTGGAAAAGGAGCCGTCCCAAGTTTTTGGGTAAGAAGAGTAAATATAGCGGGGGATCCTGGATCTGTTGACACAAACAGTCTTGAATTATTAATGGCAGGCAATTCTACCAGGAAGGTGGTCAAGGTGCTCATATGTAAACCTTGTGGAACTAAAGCAAATGAACATGGAATCCAGTATTCTATGTGTGATGCCCATCATTCTGTCCCATGTACAACCATTGTCAGCTAAATAGTCTGGGATTAGCTTATCGTTTTTTCGTTTCATAGTTGGTAAGGTTGGATAAAGAAAACAGTCCATCCAGTCCAACCGGTGTGGGTGTGTGTGTGTGTATCTATGTCTCTATCACTTCCCATATCCCCGTATATTTTGTTCAATAAGATGCCTATGTAAACGTTTTTTTTTTTTTAATTAGCAACACGTCCCGCTAAAACCACCGATCTTGGGAGTTCCACATCCTTCTAACATTAAAGAGCCCTTTACATAGTTTAAAGGCTAAAACGCTTCTCGTCCAACTTCATTGAGTGGCTATGTGTTTTCTTGAGTGACCTGAGACTGAATAGTTTCCTCCCAATGTTGGAATCACCATTAAGATATTTGTATATCGCTATCATATCTCCTCTTGGGTGTCTCTTCCCCAGCTTAGAGTCAAGCTGTAGATCTCAGGGGGCTCCAGTAAAATTAGTTCCACAGTAATATCTTAACAGACTTACTGTGACAAGGAATCGCCTTAGAACAGGGGTAGGCAAACTTAAAGAGGTGGAGATCTACCTGAACAACATAGGCGAAGTCAAAGATCACTGGCCACAGTGTCGCCTCCTCACACCAGATTTAAACCTTTAATTGCCATACTACAGAGTAATAAAAGATAGAAATATGTGGCGCTAGTCTAAATTAGCCAATCATCATACCTCTCCGAAGAAATCTCAATGTTTCCTTGATGCACAACAACCAATAATATCTTCTCTCATTAGGGGGCAGCTAAATAAGCCAAAATAATAAATACCATAATCCTCACATTAAATCATCCTAATAAATAATGGGTTCCTCAATCAAACTAAGTATAAAAAAATGTGGCCAAAATTATTAAGTGATACTAGTGGGAATTCAACAAAGGTTCCTCAAGCTGTGTCATAAATAGTGCTAGATTTCCCTCACCTTGATCCATAAAAATAAAATTACAAAATACATAAATGAATAATGCTGATAAATAAATAACATGCAATAATAAATATAAAGTGCAACTCAATATCACATATGTGATGCAATAATAAATATAAAGTGCAACTCAATATCACATGTGTGAACAAAAGTGATCAAATGCAAAAAAGTGATGGTAGTGCAAAGCTGTGCATATATATAAAAAAATCAGATTCCGAACTGCACTCCAATAATCTATATATAGAGCACCTCTTCCACCTGAAAATTAATTCTTAAAATCTGAAAAACTGTGACATAAACTGTGATCAAGTCCAAAAGTAGTAATGCTTCATGCAGTGTATTTTTAAAATGTCCAACCTAATGGTTAATAATCCAGTGCCAGTAACGTGACTTTGTGCTGGATTCATTCACTTGACAAAAACTGGTGCAGCACACAGGTGTTTCCCCCAGCCTCTCACCTTAAACAGCGGCCCCCATTGGGCCAAGTCAGGCAGATAGTAAATGTTTAGCCGTGAGGGATGATGATCCAGCAGCCGTCCCCTTCCTCCAACGGATGTGCGTGGGTCAGATTTTCACTAACCAATCACCAACACTCTCACCGACCCCAAAATGAAGAAGGAGATGCTTCCATAGTGCAGTAATTTCAATAACGTTTATTGTAAAAACATAGTAACTTACATGTATAAAATGGAACTGTCAGCAGAAGTAAACCGCAGAGACAATACAAGCTTCCGGGTACGGCCGTCCCCTGGAAGCGTCGGCACCTGGCTCCTCCTACCCTGACGCGTTGCGTCACACCACGTGACTTGATAAAGTCACGTGGTGTGACGCAACACGTCAGGGTAGGAGGAGCCAGGTGCCGACGCTTCCAGGGGACGGCCGTACCCGGAAGCTTGTATTGTCTCTGCGGTTTACTTCTGCTGACAGTTCCATTTTATACATGTAAGTTACTATGTTTTTTACAATAAACGTTATTGAAATTACTGCACTATGGAAGCATCTCCTTCTTCATTTTGGGGTCGGTGAGAGTGTTGGTGATTGGTTAGTGAAAATCTGACCCACGCACATCCGTTGGAGGAAGGGGACGGCTGCTGGATCATCATCCCTCACGGCTAAACATTTACTATCTGCCTGACTTGGCCCAATGGGGGCCGCTGTTTAAGGTGAGAGGCTGGGGGAAACACCTGTGTGCTGCACCAGTTTTTGTCAAGTGAATGAATCCAGCACAAAGTCACGTTACTGGCACTGGATTATTAACCATTGGGTTGGACATTTTAAAAATACACTGCATGAAGCATTACTACTTTTGGACTTGATCACAGTTTATGTCACAGTTTTTCAGATTTTAAGAATTAATTTTCAGGCGGAAGAGGTGCTCTATATATAGATTATTGGAGTGCAGTTCGGAATCTGATTTTTTTATATATGCACAGCTTTGCACTACCATCACTTTTTTGCATTTGATCACTTTTGTTCACACATGTGATATTGAGTTGCACTTTATATTTATTATTGCATCACATATGTGATATTGAGTTGCACTTTATATTTATTATTGCATGTTATTTATCAGCATTATTCATTTATGTATTTTGTAATTTTATTTTTATGGATCAAGGTGAGGGAAATCTAGCACTATTTATGACACAGCTTGAGGAACCTTTGTTGAATTCCCACTAGTATCACTTAATAATTTTGGCCACATTTTTTTATACTTAGTTTGATTGAGGAACCCATTATTTATTAGGATGATTTAATGTGAGGATTATGGTATTTATTATTTTGGCTGATTTAGCTGCCCCCTAATGAGAGAAGATATTATTGGTTGTTGTGCATCAAGGAAACATTGAGATTTCTTCGGAGAGGTATGATGATTGGCTAATTTAGACTAGCGCCACGTATTTCTATCTTTTATTACGTTACCCCTTAGGGTGGGTGAGACCACCTCTTATGTTGGCAGCTTCTCTAATCTGTGTACCCTTGATCTTTTGAGAACGTGGTTGTGCGCATTAGTTTTCTATTATTTCATACTACAGAGTAGCAATTGCATGCAATGCATGCCAATCATGGGTTTAAATCAGGTAGTGAGAAGGCAACATATTGCCTCCTCATCACTTGTCAAACACACTCCGATCACTTTTTAGAGGAGCAGCAGTGCTGAATGAGCCCTTAGGTTCATTCGGCAGCAGAACCTTAGGGCAAAGTTGGGGGGGGTCATAAAACCCAGCTAAGTTGCAGCTTTACCACCCCTAATCCCTACCCCCTTTAGCTGCTGAGGCAGCAGCCAAAGGTGTGCACATGCCGTAGCAGGAATTAAGCCCTCTGTTGCTTTGGTGGGTGCCATAACCTACCAATCACGACCCATTCAGGTAAATTGGGCCACTCTGCAAGTGCCTCACAACTGCATGCTTCTGCTGGGTCCAAGAAGTTAAAGCAGGTGGTGAGAAAGCAACACAATACTGTCTGCTTTAACCCCTTGTTTGTTGTACTGCACAAGGTTGCAGGGCACTTGCAAAGTGGCCTCATTCACTTGTGTTTCAATATTTTTATTGATGTATTTGACAAGAAAAAATAAAAAAATTAAGATAAAGAATGCATTTCTTCCATAATATAAAATACTGAATGGGTAATAGGTCTGAACAGTTTCAAACACAAAAGAACATATAAAAAGGGCATTCTTCCAGTTAGGAATCTTCACAGTCATTACAGATTGTATACTCAATGTGGGGTGACCCCAGAACTTATTCAAAATTCTAGATTTCATTTACGAAGCACTTCCCAGGCTTATTGTACATTAAAGGACAGAGCAACTACTTATTGCATTTCAAGCTTGGGGTCAGCTCATAAACCCCAATGACTGGGGTGTTGCACCTAATAACTGTATACGTCCCTGGAAGAGGACCTATACTTTCAAGAAAAGGAAGCCACCCCCCTTGTCAAGTAGGAGGCGGTCTTGGCCTCATTCACTTGAAAGGGTAATGCCGGCAGGTGCTACACCCACCAACCATTACAAGGCGTATAACTCCTGCTGCGGCATGTGTATACCCCCCGGCCACTGCAGCTAAAGGGGGTGCGGTTTGGGCGGGGGTGATAAAAACATGTCTTAACTATGGGGTTTTACCAACCCCTAAACTGCAAATGTAAATGAACCCTTACTATTCTAAACCCCCTATTAGGCTTCTTTCACACGGATGTGCTGTGGTTTACCTGCACCGCGGGTGCAGAGCAGTACATCTGCAACTTTCCTGGGTTAGCTGCGCTTTGAAATAAATTCTATTATATTACGCAGGTGTGGTGCACTTTCTGAAAGCACACCAAAACTCCTGCATTCAGGAGTTTTGGTGTGCTTTCAAAAAGTGCACCAAACCCGCAGAATATAACAGAAGTCTATGGCTAAGTGCAGCAAACCCAAATGGAAAGCAGTTGGTACACTGCGCTGCACCCCTGGTGTTGGTAAGCCGCTGTGCATCAGCGTGAAAGCAGCCCTATACTATTATGCCCAGTGTATTGCTTCACACCGACACAAAGATCTTTTTTCATGCTGCTGGCACCATTCTGGCAACAGCTAGCTGGGATAAGATGTGCAGCTGGTATCACTCTGCATGGGACAAGAGCCAGCACTACAGAGGAGGTATTGGTTTATGCTCTTGCTCCATACTACAGCTCCAACTTTTCAAGTTGTCCCTCTGCAATCTATCAGTCACCTGTCCTCGATCTACTGGTAGATCAAGATCTACAGGTTGCTGACCCCAGCCTTAGAGCATTGAGGAAATCCACAGATCTGCAGATTCTAAAACATCTGCACACACACTCACGCAGGTGAACACCATTGTCCGTCCTTTTCTCTTTTTTATCGCCCCAGGTAAGTTCTGCTAGCATTTATGGCCCCAAAATAGCTAGACCAACATGAGAAAAGGGTGGGTCATCACTTAACTTGTCAGCTGGCAAGTCTAACATTCGTTGTGGTTTCCATCTTGATTTGCGCTGCTGAACTCAGCGCATACACGCAACACCGAGTTTTGACTTCAGGATGAATCCCTGAATTATTGTCAAAGTTTAATTTGAAGACATCGGTAGCAGCTGTTTTCTCTGCATGATCCAGCTGGAATTCAGGACGTGTTAACCCTGGCCTGATGGCATGATCTGCAGAATTCATTTCAGTTGGAACATAATGCCGTTGTTAAGGCTTGGAGGTTTTCCTAATCCTTTCTACTCGATTGCTGACAGATGTAGAAGCAGTTGGTCTGACTGTATATGTAGTCTAGAGCAGTTCTGCTATCTGTATAGAACTTGGTCATCTACATGAATGTCTAGCTCATGCAGTGAAAAAAAAAATTAGCAATTTCCACAGCTAACACAGTCAAGCCCAGGAATAGTAGGCTCAGGCTTGAGTAACAACTAGCTTTGCTAAAGATAAACCCACGTGCATTTGAGCATGGCAACCGCAACTATAGCCTTAGTGAATGCATCTGAGAAAATGTGAATCTCTTTTCATTGATGTGCAGCAAAGGAAAATTAAGTGTAGCAACGAGGTATGTTTATTGAAGGCATGAAGATATTTTTTCCAGGATTCCTATGATGATAGTATATACAGTTGGTAGCTGAGAGTCTCAGTCTTTGGTAGTTTCTGAAAACTGTCTCAGTGAGGATCTGCCTTTTATAGTGATAGGAGCTACAAAACCCAGTGACTATGATAGGTTGTTATTCATTGAAAGTACACTACCATTTGGTAAATGGTCTGTAAACCTAACTTGAAAGCCAAATGAGTGTTTTATTTCCTCTATAATATCAGACTTCTCTGTATTTTAGGTTTTTGGGCAAAATTGTCTGGCTGGAAGGCTTTCATAGCAGGAGAAGTGTGAGGCAATTTTAAGGCATCGGAGGTTGGCTTCAGAAAGCGTACCTTGTTTCTTTTGGAGCAGGTCAATGGCTTTCCCATTTATGGGTAAATATTTAACTCTGTCATTTACCTATAAGTCTTTCTCAATGAAATTCCAAGCATCTGCTCCATATTTTTTTTCAACATCATGTGTGAGCCGTGGCATCAGCAAAATTTCTTTCACCGTCATGAGTGAGCTTGTCCTTCACTTCATGATGAGGGCATGG
Source organism: Aquarana catesbeiana (assembly GCF_042186555.1). Classification (NCBI taxonomy): domain Eukaryota; kingdom Metazoa; phylum Chordata; class Amphibia; order Anura; family Ranidae; genus Aquarana; species Aquarana catesbeiana. Next base: position 279,739,903 of record NC_133332.1, on the reverse strand, counting down.
TCTAAATTGAGTTGTAAGATATTTCTTCATTGCAACAGCAGGTGAGGGACTGTTTCTGAGGAAAATGGGAGATGTTCAATGAAACAACTGTTCAATGTCAGCTGTTGTTTCTTCTAAACCTCATAGGTACTCCTACAAGGTTGTTGGATAGATTAGGACTAATGAGATGATCATTCAAGACTATGCCTTGATACTTGGCACTGGAGTCAAACAGTATCTGATTTGCTTAGTTTCACATAGGTGATGCACTCCAGAGTGACCTTTGCAGCATAAAGGAGTAAAGTTGCAACCCAGCTGTTAGAATCCTCCTTCAAGAATACATTGTTCATTATTCTGATGAATTCCCTGTCCTCAACTGACAGAGCTATTCTATTGGCATTATGTGTAGTACAAAACATCGTGCTTCCTAAGCTGTCATCACAAAGGACAGGAGTGACATTGGGTACTTTAATGATGTCCATAGGCTTATCCTTCACTTCATGATGGGGGCATGGTCTGAATTGAGTTGTAAGCCATTTCTTAATACATGAATTTTAAAGGAGTTGATGGTTTGCACATCTTTTACGAATATACATCACCCACCCAGCCCCAGCCTAGTTCAAGTATTTGTTTATATGAGGCATGGCACATTTTATGTACTTTGAGAATGTCTTTTCCCAGCAAGACTAATATTTGAGCACTTATGTCCATAGCAGGAATCTGGCCAGCCTGAAGTAGGGGTGGTAATATGCAGTTTTCAGATTAGGAATCTTTTTACTGTTAAATCAATGATGGCAAGGAAATGTGCATATCTTCCTTGATTGTGACAATGTACCCAATAGCCCTTGTGCTGTATTGCAACCCTCCATTTTTTTTTTTTTAATCAACTGACAGACTTGCTTTAAACCTACAATGACATGCAAAGACCACACTAGTTCAAAACAATTTCAACACTTACATGTAGAGTATATGCTAACTGAGCCCTCCGTTTCCTTATTACAGGTTTTAAATTTATTAAGTTTATTATTAAACTGGTTTTAATAGAGTAATTTTGTTCTGTGCAAACAGTGGCAAGCCTCTGTATTATAGTGCTGTATCATTTACACTTGCCAGTGCACCTTTATGACGCTCACATTTTTATTAAGCTTACGCGAGATCTAAAGCATACAAACCAAAGGAATAGATCAGTTTCATCTCCTGGGACAAATTGCTCATCTAAACATCTCAGGCACAACAGGAAAAATTAGTACAATTAATTCAGAATGTGATCTATTTGTAGATTACGGGATCAAAACTGTAGAAAAGTGATTTTACTGGCATGGCTTTTTAAATGATCCCTCACTATTCTTTGTGTTCATACAGAGCAGATCAGAATATACATATCAAGCACTTGTACTTCTGTTTTGTATGAAAAGCGTGTTGTGCTTCTGTATGAATATATAGGGATATTCAATTGTAAGTTCCTCTGGGCAAGGGACTGATCCAAAAGTTATTAACTTACAGGAAAACAGAAAATAAGCAAGCATCTGATATTTTCCTTTTCAATGGATATCCTGAAAATGTAGAGAAAGGTATGTCTAAATTAAACCACTGACAAAAGGGCATCATGAAATGTTCACAGCCAGCATTCAGTACATTAAAGGAACACTGCAAGAAATTAAAGTGAAAGTTTAGTCAAAATCGAACAATAAACCTACTCTAAACCACATTCTAAGCCTAACCTTGTAAAGAAAAGCTATACTTACCTATTCTGAAGCCGCTCTGGTCCGGTCTCCAGCGGCTGCTGCTGTGTAGAGACAGAATGCTGACAATGACTGGGAAATGCCTGGGAAGAGATGTCACCCATAGAATTACTATGGGCTTCCACTGTCAGCTGTCCCTCCTTTACACAGCAACCGCCGCTGACAGCTCAGTGTGGGACAGGACTGAATCGGCTTCAGAATAGGTAAGTATAGTGATCTCTTCTTTACAGGGTTAGATAGATTGGGTTTAGAATGTGGCTGAGAGCAGGTTTAGCGTTTTGACTAAAATTCCACTTTAAGCAGCTTTCTCAATGTTAAACATGTTCATTTTGATCTTTGTCTATAAAGACTAGAACCTGGGTTCAACCTGGGAGGACCTTTCTTATAGCTGCCAACTGGTCAAAAAACAACAATATATTATTTTAGCCTAAACAATGATGGATGGATGCTTGTATAAATGCTTAGGAATATACACAGTGACAGAGTGTTGTACATTGCTAGCCATCAAAGTTTGAAGTTGAACCTAAATTATTAAAGATGCAAGTTTTTCAAACATGTTAGGTTTCTTTGTTAGTTAGAATACTGAGCTAGTCAAATAAGAGAAACTTAAAACTCCATTTTTTTTTTACAGGAAATCACAAAAATATTAATGAAGTTACCAAAGCAAATACAGGCTAGTCCCGTGGTTTCCAAGATATACATTGAGCCCTGAAACAATAAGCAGTTGGATCTTCATAGAAGTGTCAGTAAAGAAATTAAAAGAATTGGTTTAGAAAATATCTTCAGAGGAGAAGATGTCCATGACCTAAGCAAAATACTTGAGTACCACAGAGTATATGAGGGTTCACTGGGGTGAGGGATCCCAGCAAAGCATTTGGCAGTGTCCTGTACTGTACAATTAAGATATTACATTTATCTATTTCCAATACATGTAGCTGCAACGATGGCGCTCATTTCTTACAGATATGCATATGAAAAGGACTTACATGCACTTATGAAGATTTCATATTTTGGAATCATCTATCCTAGTTGTTTGATAACCAAGCAATTATCTGACAATCTCAAATGTCAGCAACAGAACCTCTCTTAAAAATGACCTTTCAATGTAAATAATCAGCCAGTGCATCTACAAAGTGTGCGAGAAGAGCAGCAAACTGTAAGCTGTGCATTACACACTAGTGAATGTGAGCTGTGCTTTTCATTACAAACTCCTGAATGCTGTGGTCTTTAAGCTGTGCTATACATTACATACACCTGACTTCTATATTCTGTAAACTGTGCTGTACATTACATATTCTTGAATGTTACACTCCGCAAGCTGTACTATACAATACTTACTCAGGATCAAAGTGTTTACTGTCTCAACAGTTGCTGGTTGTTTTATTACTTCTTTAAAATGATTATATATATATATTATATATATATATATATATTCTCAAACAATAATCCTTACACATCCACTACTTACTGGTCCTGTTAACTATATTTCAATAAATGTATTAGGGTGCTTTTCTGCCTCCTTGTAACATCCTCTGTGAGCTCCTGAACCTCCCCCCCACTCTGATTGTTTGGAAGGAGTAGTGCGCGTTACTTGCAGTCACATACACTGCTCTATACACCCTGCAAATACCATTGTCCATAGCCCCTAGTCCATCTCAGGGTGGAGCAAGAGAGGTTAGCCATGTTGCTAAATACAGTGAGAATATGGAGAACAAATCTAAAAAATTAAAACAAAACCTGTTAACAGAAAGTTGGATTATAGCAGCTTCAAGATCATTTTTTTTTTAAACCAGACTTTAGTGCCATCTTAAAGAAGGCTCTAACAAAATGATGATTATATGCCTATACTCTGTGTAGAAAAGCTTATGTAATGGGGACATTTTAAATGTTTTCTCGGCTTTTATATAACCGCCTCCCCTCTAGTCACTTTACATAAATAGCAGGACAGAAGCAGCACAGATGCGGGTGGACGTATCCGTACGTCTTAGAACATGCAATGGCACGATTTGTGATCACCGATCATTGTAACGGGTCACTATGAGCGACCCTGGTACTACGTAATCAGTTACAGTAGTATACAAGGACCCCCATCCTAGATTCTCCCAGAGGTTCTCCCCCCCGTGTATAGATTGCATTCATATTTTTGCCACCCAAATGCAAAAATATGTGATCCGTGATGTGCCGAACCCGAGTGCCCGGTAGACAACATAATGTTCGGCACTTCAGGTCTTTGTTACAGATTGGCCTCCCTGTCCTAAGAATTGAGTCCCCTACCACCAGAATCTGTCTTTCCTTTCCCTTCGCTTCCCCCCCACTCTCGCTGGAGGAGTTCTTGCCCCGGCAGCTAGGGGAGTCCCTCAGCTCCAGCAGTGCTGGTCCCTGAATGGTTTCACCAATGTCACTCCATGGAGCGTACTTATTGAGATGCTCCAGCCCTGGATCGGCCTCCCTGGCACTTCCCCCTCTATCCTTCCTGGCTGTCACACATTTACTCTTTGCTAGTGCCTACACCTCTTTGTCTCCACCCGCCTCTGTGCTGGCCCCTGCCGTGTACGTTCCTGGCTCTCCTTTAGTATGGAACGACTTCTCAGTGCTGACAGTTGCTTCCCCAGATTCAGAACCTGGGCTTCCAGGGAAACAATGCGCTTACATTTTGCACAGCAGTATTCACCCTCGATCGGATGATCAAGGAACGCATACATGCCGCAAGATGCACGAGTCGCCTCTCCACACCCGCCGGGCATCGTACCTATTAAATTTAATGAGGATTGGGGATTATACCCTGTCCAAATTACCTAACAACTAGCTTCCTGACACTAATACTCAACAAGACAATACACAGGTACTTGCAGACCTACGTGCACCCGCAGACCTACGTGCACTCGCAGAATCAGGTGTTGATGACACTTACCATACAGTGACAGTGCTTTCCATGGGATTATATTTGTATGTAAGGTATATACTGCATTTGCCCATTGTGGCCTTAAGGTGCAGAATTGCCACATACAAGCTTTCTGTTGATGATTGGGTCCTTTGATTCCTATGGACTATAGGTCCCTTTAGCGTGCAGGTGCCTATATCGGGGGTTCCAGTTTATACAGTCATCTCTGTCTCAGCTTCCAATGGGAGGGCTTTAGTGGGTTGCTGTGCTTAGGAAGGGGGTCACAGAGTACTGGTTTGGGAGGGTACAGATTACTGGGGAGATGGTGGTGTATTTTAGTATTTTAGGAGGGAGGGAGGTACTAGTATGTTGTAGGAGCTTTTTTGCTGTTTTCAATGCCCTTTTTCTTCAATAAAATATTTTTATGAGGTAGTAGCCTTTGGGTGGTCTATCCTACCCCCCCCCTTTTCTGTTTTTGTAGTATATGCACATACTGAGACACCATTCCCTTAATTGTGGGTGGAGATCAGGCTGCCAGGTCCATACCTCTCTTTTTCTGTTGAAATACTGGGAGCATATAGTCTGGTCAGAAGAGACCAAAATGTAACTCTTCGGATGCCATAATACACACAATGTTTAGAGGTCAAATGGTACTGCACATCACCCCAAAAACATCATACCAACAGTGGAGGTGGGAACATCATGGTTTGGAGCTGTTTTTCAGCATACGGTACTGGCAAACTTCATGCCATTGAAGGAAGGATGAATGGAAAAATGTACCAAGACATTCTTGATAAAAATATGCTGTTATCTACCAGGTTGATGAAGATGAAACAAGGTTGGACATTTCAGCAAGACAATGATCCCAAACACAAAGCCAAGAAAACTCTACATTGGTTTCAAAGAAGCCTCTAGAATGGCCCAGCCAATCACCTGACTTGGATCTACTAAGGGGACCAAAGTGTACCATGCAAATATTCCCCACACCATTACACCGCTACCAGGCTTGTGGTGGTGGTGTAATGGTGTGGGGGATATTTGCTTGGCACACTTTGGGCCCCTAAGTACCAATTGAGCATTGTTTAAATGCTACAACCTGAGTATTGTTGCGGACCATGTCTATCTCTTTATAGGTACATAGTCGGTAAGGCTGAAAAAAAAAAAAAAGACCAGTCCATCCAGTTCAAGGTGTGTGTGTGTGTGTGTGTGTGTGCACGTGTGTATGTCAATAGTACATCATATATCCCTGTATGTTGCGATTGTTAAGATGCCCATCTAATAGTTTTTGAAACTATTGACGCTCCCTGCTGATACCACTGCTTGCGGAAGAGAATTCCACATCCTTACCGCTCTGACAGTAGAACCCTCTAATGCAGATTACGGTTAAACCGCTTCTCTCCCAATTTCTGTGAATGGCCACGTATCTTTTTAATCCCCCTTTCACTGAAAAGTTTTTTTCACATATGCTAGGGTTACTATTGAGGTATTTGTATATAGCTATCATATTCCCTCCCAAGCATCTCCTCTCCAGAGAGAATAATTTCAAAGCTTGTAGCCTTTCAGCATAGCTGGGATCCTCTAGTTCCTTTACTAGCTTTTTGCCCTTTTCTGAACTCTTTCCAGTTACAGCACATTCTTCTTGAGGACTGGTGCCCAGAACTGGACGGAATACTCCAGATGTGGCTGGACCAGAATCTGGTAGAATGAGAGAATTATCGTTTTCTCTCTGGAGCAAATTCCCTTTTTAATGCATGCTAATATTCTGTTGGCTTTGCTTGCAGCAGATTGCCATTGCTGAGCATGTCATCTACTAGGACCCCCCCGGGGTCCTTTTCCATCCTGGCTTCCCCCAGAGGTTCTCACCCTAGTGAGTAATGTGTTTGTATTTTTAGCAACCCCCAAATCCATTACCTTACATATTTCAATTATTATTTTACTCGCTAAACTGCAACTCAATTTATAACATTTGTTGTATGTGTTTTTTCTGGATTTTTGGTTGATATTCTGTCTCAAGCATTTAAAATACACCTATGTTAAAAATATAGACACTTCATTTCTTTGTAAGTGGGCAAACTTCTGCAGGGGATCAAATTTTCCCCACTGTATCCCCATTCCCTTCTAGGTAGATTATCTGGTCTTGTTATACTGGACAAATAGATTGGCTTACTAATACAAATAGGAGAGGAGTGGCTGATCCCCTATCGAGGCTTATTCTAGTGACACTATATAAACACAGGTTAAGTTGTTTGAATAATGGGCCTGTCCTGTATTGACAGCTGATATATGCTAGATGGTGTGTGACTTCATGATATAGAATTGTAGGTTGGTCAATCCTGCTGGAGAAATGTTGGTAATAATATCTCTTGTAGACCCTTTGTATTGATCCTTCTGCACTACAGTGGTGTAATGGGTGTAGTGGGTAGCACTCTCGCCTAGCAGTAAAAAGGGTCACTGGTTCGAATCCCAACCCTGACACTACCTGCCTTGAGTTTGCATGTTCTCCCTCTGCCGGTTTCCTCCGGGTACTCCGGTTTCCTCCCACTCTCCAAAGACATGCTGGTAAGTTAATTGGCTTCTTTCTAAATTGGCCCTAGTATATGAATGTGAGTTAGGGACCTTAGATTGTAAGCTCCTTGTTAAAATGCTTCTGTGATGTAAAAAAAATGAGACAAATCATTATTTCAGAACTTTTTCCACCTTAATGCGAACTATAAACTCTACAGCTCAGTTGAAAAACAAACTAAAATCTTTTAGGGAGGGGGGGTGTAAAAATAAAAAAAAACTAAAATAATGCGGTTGCATAAGTATGCACAGCCTCTTATAACTGGGGATGTAACTGTGTTCAGAATTAAGCAATCACATTCCATCTCATATTAAATAGGAGTCAATACACACCTGCCATCATTTGAAGTGCCTCTGATTAACCCCCGATAAAGTTCAGCTGTTCCAGTAGGTCCTTCCTGACATTTTCTTAGTCGCACCCTACTGCAAATGCCATGGTCCGCAGAGAGCTTCCAAAGCATCAGAGGGATCTCATTGTTAAAAGGTATCAGTCAGGAGAAGGGTACAAAAGAGTTTCCAAGGCATTAGATATACCATGGAACACAGTGAAGATAGCCATCAAGTGGGGGAAAATATGGCACAACAGTGACATTACCAAGAACTGGACGTCCCTCCAAAATTGAGGAAACGACAAGAAGAAAACTGGTCAGGGAGGCTGCCAAGAGGCCTACAGCAACATTAAAGGAGCTGCAGGAATATCAGGCACGTACTGGCTGTGTGGTACATGTGACAACAATCTCCCGTATTCTTCATATGTCGGGGCTATGGGGTAGAGTGGCAAGACAGAAGCCTTTTCTTACCAAGAAAAACATCCAAGCCCGGCTAAATTTTGCAAAAACACATCTGAAGTCTCCCATAAGCAAGTGGGAAAATATGTTATGGTCTGATGAAACCAAGGTTGAACTTTCTGGCCATAATTCCAAAAGATATGTTTGGCGCAAAAACAACACTTCACATCACCAAAGAACACCATACCCACAGTGAAGCATCATGCTTTGGGGCTGTTTTTCTTAAGCTGGAACAGGGGCCTTAGTCAAGGTAGAGGGAATTTTGAAGAGTTCCAAATACCAGTCAATACTGGCACAAAACCTTCAGGCTTCTGCTAGAAAGCTGAACATGAAGAACAACTTCATCTTTCAGCATGACATCGACCCAAAGCATACATCCAAATCAAAATGGCTTCACCAGAAGATGATTAAAGTTTTGGAATGGCCCAGCCAGAGCCCAGACCCGAATCCGATTGAAAATCTGTGGGGTGATCTGAAGAGGGCTGTGCAAAGGAGATGCCCTCACAATCTGACAGATTTGGAGTGTTTTTGCAAAGAAGAGTCGGCAAATATTGTCAAGTCAAGATGTGACATGCTGATAGACTCATACCCAAAAAGACTGAGGGATGTAATAAAATCAAAAGTTGCTTCAACAAAGTATTAGTTTAAGGGTGTGCAAACTTATGCAACCATACTATTTTCATTTTTTAGTTTTACTTTCCTCCACCTAAAAGATTTCAGTTTGTTGTTTAACTGAGTTGTACAGTTTATAGGTCACATTAAAGCTGGAAAAAGTTCTGAAATGATTTATCTTTTTTTTACATCACAGAAACCTGACATTTTAAACAGGGGTGTGTAGACTTTTTATATCCACTGTATGTTATACACTTAAAGGGTAACTCCACTTTGGTGGGGGGAAAAAAATAGCAAATAAAGCAAAAAATAAAATAGCGCATATAATTTCGACACTAATCATTTTGTAATTGAATGTTATTAAAAATTACCTTTCCTTTTCAATCTGCAGCCAATGTAATTTTCTGAAAATACATTGCAATATGACTGCCTGGAGTTTTCTGTACACAGAGTGTGTATTGACCACCCCCAGAAACATAATTTCCTGCTTGCATGTTTGGCTCACCAATTTTCCCAGAAGTCTGCCTAAGATACAAGTCAGATTTCAGGCATCCCTTGCAACAAAAATGTAATTTTTTGAGAGATACTTTCAATAGGAACCCGTCTAAAGGGATGCTGGCTCAGCAGATTTCCTCATTAGTGCCCTGTAGCTCCACACCTGACAGTTAATTATGAGACCACTCCCATTAGACCTACTGAGAACAGAGGCACAGAGAAACATGAATGGATTTCTTCAGAGCAAAAAGGTAGGAATCTGCAACAAAGTTTGTTATAATCACCCAGCGGGGAATGTTTTTTTTTTTCTCAACAAAAGTGGAGTTACTCTTTAATCCTGATATCTCATACAATATTTCTAATCTGCACCGCATATTATACCACCATCTTTGTGCAACACTCTTATGGTGATATGCACATGAATGCAGTAGACACAGCATGTTACCTAGTTTCTTTGTTAAATGCAAATATTAAATGTAAATGTTTGTGCAAATATACAAACAATTAAACTGACAGTGCAATATGATGATGATAGCCAGTGATTGGCACCTGCAAAATAAAAAAAAAAGAGAATATATTGTACAAAACAGTGATACATCATGGTGTCCATCAAACAAACTAGAAAAACGTGAGTAGTTCCAAACAGTTGTGGGAAACTTGAAGTGAAAAAAAGTTCATAAACTGAGGGATGAATATTCTGCCTCTATGAAGGAGAGCCCCCATGAAAAGAGTATGTATGCTATGCTCCTCGAGAAGGAAACAGCCATGGATAGAGTTCACCATCCAATGTGCAACCACCACCAAAGTAATCAGTTACTCTTACTAAATGGTGTGGTGTGTGCTGGTGGTTGTTGCACATTGGATGGTGAACTCTTGCCATGGCTGTTTCCTTCCCGAGGAGCATAGCATGCTCTCTTCATGGGGCTCTCCTTCATAGCGGCAGAATCTTCATCTTCCTCCGTTTATGAACTTTTTTTCACTTCAAGTTTCCCACATCTGTTTGGACCTACTCAAGTTTTTCTAGTTTCAGTTTGATGGTCCCATGATTTATCACTGTTTTGTACATTATCATTTTTAATTATGTTGCAGGTGCCAATCACTGGCTGCTATCAAAATATTGCACTGCACGTGTCAAATCGCATGCCAAATTGGCCCGATGTGAACATGGGCTGAACCTCACTTGCCATGTAGTTGCCCAACCCATTATTTCACTTCGGTCTTCTTGTAATGTTTTTGCAGCCTGTGCAGAAGTTATTGCCCTGCTTAGCTTTGAATCATCTGCAAATATTGAGCTGTTTATCCCATCCTCTATATAGTTTATGAATAAATTAAACAGAATTGGTCCCAGGACAGATCCTTGGGGGACCCCACATACCACGCCGGACCATTCCGAGTATTCGCTATTTATCACCACCCTTTGGACCCGCCCCTGTAGCCAGTTATTTAACCACTTCAATACCAGGCACTTAGACACTACCCAAGCCAATTTTCAGCTTTCAGCGCTGTCGCAATTTGAATGACAATTGCGCAGTCATGTTACACTGTACCCAAACAAATTTTTCATCATTTTGTTCTCACAAATAGAGCTTTCTTTTGGTGGTATTTGATCACCTGTGCAATTTTTATTTTTTGCTTAACTAAAAAAAGACCTAAAATTTAGAAAAAAAAACAAGTTTTTCTTTGTTTCTGTAAAATTTTTTGTAAATAAATACATTTTCTTCTTTAATGATGGGCACCGATATGGCTGCACTGACTGGCACTGATGAGGTGGCACTGATGATGGGCACTGATAGGCACTGATGGGTGGCACTGCTGGGCATCACTGAATTCATTTGTTCCATAATGGTGCCAGTCAGTGCCCATTTGTGGGCACTGATTGGCATAGATTAGGGATTCATTTGCACATGTGGATGGCCATGGGGGATGTACCTGGCCATCCACATGTTATGTGCTTCCCTGGTTGTCCAGTGTGGGCTTCCGAGGGGGGGGGGCTGCGCTGATAAACAATCAGCACAGACCTCCCTGTCAGACGCGAGTGAGGAAAAGCCGAACAATGGCTCTTCCTGTTTACATCATGATCAGCCATGATTGAACATGGCTGACCACGTGGTAAAGAGCCTCCGGAAGGCTCTTTACCGAGTTCGGTTTAGCGGTGTGTCAGACAGACACTGCACCACCGGGCGCGTGGCAGCTGTTATCCTCGTCATATGACGCTCAGTCAGGATAACTGAACCACCGCCCGGCCGTCATTCTGCTATAGGCCAGGCGGGAAGTGGTTAATCCAGGTACATACCCTATGATCCATGCCAACAGACCTCAGTTTGTAAAGTAAATATTTGTAGGGAAATGTATGGAAAATCCAGATATACCACATCCACAGGCCTACCTTTATCTAGATGGTAGCTCACTTCCTCATAGAATGGCAACAGATTGGTCTGGCAAGAACGATCCTTCATGAAGCCAAAGCCAAAGCTAATGATATTGTTTTCATTACTAAAATATTGAATATAGTCCCTGATCATACCCTCCAGTAGCTTACAGACTACTGATGTTAGGTTGACTGGCCTGTAGTTTCCAGGGATATAGATCAGCCCCTTTTTAAATATGGGTACAAAGTTGGCTTTTCTCCATTCAGCTAGTAACTGGTAATCAGCTGGTAGTGATTCCAGTCAGTAAACTGTCCGTAAAAATTAGGAACATTCAAGCTATCACCTGACTGAGTTCCTTAACGCAGAGCACAACCCAAAAGGTGAAGCTCCGCTTGTTTTCTTGCTCCCCCCCCCCCTCAGCTGCCACATTTTGCACATTTTGGGGGGAGGGGGGGAGACGCAGGTACCTGTTTTTGACATGTACCCATCCCCACTTCCTCACCATGGCGTGTTACCTCGAAAGTTAGGCCCCCCTCCTCCTCCTCCCCCCACTGCCGTGCCAATCACAAAGCTCAGTGCAAAGCAGCAAGGCTTCACTGTCAGTGCCAACATCGCGGGATCCCTGGACAGGTAAGTGTCCTAATATTAAAAGTCATCAGCTACAGTATTTGTAGCTGCTGATTTTTAATCTTTTAGTGGGAGAGCTGGAGCCCCTTTTTAAGGACCCTCACGTGTAAGCCACCTGGTTCTGGTGATTTATTTGGGTTCAGTTTTTTTGGGTTCAAGTCTATACTGGTATACTGATACTGGCTTCTGTTAGCCACGATGGTACATTCTGTGACATTTTACGAATATAATATTACAGTCTTGCTTACTATATCCCTCTTTTTCCTTTGTGAAAACGGAGGTGAAGAATGCATTTAAAACCTTTGCCTTCTCTTTTGTAACCAAATTCCCTTCATCATCCCTTATGGGGCCAATATGTTCTGGTCTCACTTCCTTACTGTTAATAGATTTTAAAAATTTCTTGGGATTTTTTTTTACTCTCCTCTGCTATGTGCTTTTCATGGTCCATTTTAGCAGACCTTATTGCGCATGTACATTTCTTATTGCATTCTTTGTATTGTTGGAATGCCGACAGTGACCCCTCAGCCTTGTATTTTGTGAAGGCCTTTTATTTTGCATTTATATGCATTTAATTTTATCTCTTTTATACTTATTTCCCATGGGAATGCACTAGCCAATACCTTTAATATGCTCTCCCTTTAATAGCACTCCCATTTTTCTTCAGGTGTTACTTGTTCCTAGGATTTTATCCCATTTAATATCACGTAGTAAAGAGCTCAGTTTAGGGAAGTTGGCTCTTTTGAAATTCTGTGTACTTGTACTCCCCTTGTGCTTCTGTTTTCTGTGATTTATATTGAATGCAATTGACCTGTGATTGCTGTTTCCTAAGCTGGCCCATATTTCCACATCCGCGATCAGGTCTGTATTGTTTGTGATCAGTAGGTCTAGTAATGCATTCTCTCTTGTTGGTGCATTCACCAGCTGACCCATGAAATTGTCCTGCAAGACATTTAGGAAATGGCGAGCCTTTGATGAGCAGGCAGTTCCTTATGTCCAGTCGATAATTAAAATTCCCCCGTATAATGACATTGCCCTGCCTTGCTGCCATTCCTAGCTGTGATAGAAGGTCAGCCTTCTCCTCCCTCGGGTTAGGGGGCCTGTAGCAAATGCCCACTTTTACTTTCCCATTATTTTCCTCCCTTTGGAGCTTCACCCACAAGCATTCCACCTCCTCCCTAGCTCCATTAGTAATGTTGTCCCTCACGTTCACTTGTACATTATTTTTGATATACAGGCATACCCCTCCCCCTTTCCTACCCTCCCTATCCTTACCATATAGGGAATACCCCTGAATGGTTGCCAACCAATCATGTGAGCTGTCAAACCAAATTTCTGAAATTCCCACAAAATTGAAATTCTCCTCGTACATTAGCAGCTCCAGTACTCCCATTTTTTTAGATAGACTTCTAGCATTTGTGCACAAGCCTCAACATTTTTTCCCGTTGCATACTATTTCCTTGTTAGTTGTTATGAGGCTGTAATTGGGATTTGCCAACTTAACTTGTGTTTCAGTATTCTATTCACCCTACCACCAATGCCCCCCAATATTACCTGTTAATTTTTGTTCATTGCTGACTAGCACTACATCTGTAACACCTAGTTTAAAAGTCCCTCTAACTTTTCAGCCATATTCTCTCCCAACAGAGCTGCACCCTCCCCATTTATGACTACAGTGTACCCACCTTCTGAAGGCTACTTCCAGCAGGATAATGCACCATGTCACAAAACTCAAATTATCTCAAACTTATTTCTTGAACAAGACAACGAGTTCAGTGTACTCCAATGGCCTCTACAGTCACCAGATCTCAATAGAGCACATTTGGGGATGTGGTTGAACAGGGGATTCGCATCATGGGTGTGCAGCCTGACAAATCTGCAGCAACTGTGTGATGCTATCATGTCAACATGGACAAAAATAATTGAGGAATGTTTCCACACTTTGTTGAATCTATGTCACAAAGAATTAAGGCAGTTCTGAGGGGAAAAGGGGGTCCAACCCGGTACTAGTATGTGTACCTCATAAAGTGGCTGGTGAGCACCATAGTTTGTAGACTAACTTTCACACAGACTAATAAAAGAGAAGGGTGATTTGGGACTTTGAATGAAGCACTTGGCTATCAGGTAATGAAAAAATATATATATATGTTTATTGGTACATATTCACATTTTGAGTCATAACAAAATGCAGTAAATAGTATTGCTTTTATCAAAAAAAGACCAGGGAAAAGTCCAAGGAAAGATCCAAGCTCTGCTTACCGACCAGCCTGCCACCAACCAGATTAGCCTAACAGTACAGTATGCATTTAAAAAAAGGGGTTTATTTGCACAGATTTGTAAATGCATGCATATAAGCTACAGGCCCCGGCATGGCACCCTGTGATCTGTAGAGGGCAGTGGCTAATGTTTTGTACATGTATATACATTCATATTGCCCCACCAGCATGCTGTGGGTGGTGTTGGTAGGTGACCTAGACCTCTCCAAATGATAAAAGAAAATACATTGATAGATCACGATTGTAAAAGCAAGTAATCGATAGGTTGGTAGTGATAAAGTAGCATCAAAAAGGGGCTTTTTGTGTTTGGTGGGTTCTTTCCACTCATCAGGAGCCGATGCGGGGTACATATACTTGTATCTGCAATAAAGTGCATATATATGTAGTCTGATGTTTGATACAAAGAAAGAGAGGGGAAGGAAAAGGGAAAGGGGAAGAGTCCCCCCTGGTTTACTCACAAGTCAGATATAGATTCCAAATGGGGTGCTGAGAGCCAAAGATATGATGGGGGAGTCATCTCCTGGAGCTGTGACAGTGGTCAGCGGCACGAAGATAACACAAACAATGGTGAATGGATTACCATGGGAGTGGGGTCCCCATTAGAAATCAAAACTGATGCAATGTGTCTCTCAAAGGACACTCTGTAGAGAGTATTAAAATATATGGCAATGTAAAAAGTGTGTGTCTAGTGATATAGTAAGGACAAAGCCCAAAGCATGATGTCAGTAAGAGTGAACCCAGCTGAGGAATCGAAGTAGATAACATAGTAGAATGAAAACATGTAGCTCTCAGCAAAGGAGTATCTTCTTAACTAGTATACTGGGATGAAGGCACACGGCTATTTATTTCATGGTTAACCTAGTTCATGCACAGTCCCATGCATGAGTAGGTTCTTTCCCCCCCCCCCCCCTTTGGCAGAGGGATGGCCACTTGGCAGGTTGTGGGGGTTGGAAATCTTTTCAATGCATGTTTGACATACATCACAAACACCATTTTAGGTGACATTTAACAGCTTTCCTTTCCACATGGAACTGGATGCTGGAGACATTGGGGCTTTCATACATTCCCAGGAGCTACGATGCCCACCTGTAGCCTCCCCCCCCCCTCCATTTTATCCTTGCGCGGGGGCACTGGTGGGCACTCAACGTGCGACGCCACACCTTCCGCGCCATGTGCATGGCATCACTTGTGGTGCCAGCGCGCTGTTGGTCATCTGCGTACTGTATCGAGGTGGTGACTTCTTTGGCGCCACGTGCCAAGCGAATATGGCCACTCAGGCGCTTATGCCCCCCCAGCTGAGTATGGCACCGTGGCGTTAGGGAGTGGTTTAACAGGGTGACCTCACTATAAATATCACTTCCAAGTTGAACACTTCCTCTGCTTCTTGTTCTGCTTGTTATACAACACACCTGTTTGGGTCATGCTCCCTCACCTAGGATTCAGGTATCACTTGGCTACATTGTTCATTTTGGCTGTTTTGTTTTGCTTGATTTCTTGGTGCTTTTTCCTATCACGTACTCTTTTGGTGACAGATACATGTTTTCATATTATATGTTATGGTCTACTTTGATTCCTCACCTGTGTTCACTCTTACTGACACCATGCTTTGGGCTTTAGTCCTCACTATATCACTAGACATGCACTATTTACATTGACATGTTTTATTACTCTCCACAGAGTTTGAGACACACATTACATCACTTGATTTCTAATGGGGGCGTCTCTCCCATGGTAGTCCATTCACCATATAGCCGTGTGCTTCATTTAAAATCCCAAATGTCCCTTCTCTTTTATATGTACCAGGGATGGAGGCATATGACTCTACCCAGTCACTGCCTCATTAAAAGTCTCCCCCCCCCCTTCTTAACTTTCACACAGACTAAATTTATAGTGATTTGGGTTTTTTTTAGCCATAGAAATGTATCAGAATGCATTTTGAGCTAAACTTATGAAGAAAATTTTGTTATAAAAGTTTGTAAGTGAATCTAAAAAAACTTGTTTTTTTGTGGGGGGGGGGGGGGGGGGGGTGGTATTGTATGATTTGTATAGCAAAATATTTCAAATAAAAACAGTGGTGATTAAATACTACCAAAAGAAAGCTATATCGGTTTCAAAAAAATGATACAAATTTCATTTGGGTACAGTGTTACAAGACTAAAGTGTGACAGCACTGAAAAAAAACTAAAAAATGGCCTTACTGGAAGAGGGTGAAAGTGTCCAGACTTGAAGTGGTTAAAGATGAGAGTAATTACAACTAAAAGTTGTCAACTTTGTCGAACACTCCAGTGTCCTAAAAATCAAGGTTATGTGCAAAACATGTAATACAGCAATACAATTTCTTGATCAAACATATCAGATCATCAGTAGCTGGTTGTTTTCAGAGGATTTACTATCAGCCGTAGACTGATGGCAGCTCCTATAAGAAGTATTACTGTCAATACATTAACCGCTTGCCGACCGGCTCACGCTAATATACGTCGGCAGAAGGGCACATACAGGCCGATTAACGCACCTGTACGTTGCCCTTTAAGAAGCGGTTTGCCACACCCCCCCAGTTAGAATCACTCCCTAGGACACACTTAACTCCTTCACTGCCCCCTAGTGGTTAACCTCTTCACTGCCAGTCACACCCCCTTCACTGCCAGTCCAGAAATATTTAGACAGAATAAAGGTGGATTAAAGCACCTGGACCTGATGGCATCCACCCACGGATCCTAAAAGAATTGAGCTCTGTAATTTCAAAGCCATTGTATCTAATTTTTAGGGACTCATTAATGACGGGAATAGTACCACTGGAATGGCGCAGGGCGAACGTGGTGCCTATATTTAAAAAGTGATCAAAGTCTTTACCAAGTAACTATAGACCTGTTCGATGGCTTTAGTTCTGGAAAAACAGATTAAATCCAATTTGACATACTTTCTCCCTTATGCTTTGTTGAATTCTCTCTATCTCTCCCTTTTTTTCATCCTTTTTTTCTCCTATTCGATGTAACCAGCAGGTAAATAGCTGGAATGATGATGTCTATTGGGGTAGTACATATTCAGTTATAATAATATTTTTTTCTTTTTCTTTTTGGAATTACATTTTGTGGATGAGATATGCTCTATGGAATCACATCATGTAAATGAAATTCTTTTTGTGATATTTGATTACAATATTGCTTTTTTGTTTATTTTCTATTTTTGTATGACAAAATGGGTTTCCCATGTAATCTCTGCTTTCATCCATCCCGGTTTATGGTCATATCATGCACACGGCACAGGGGGCCCCCACCTTTTGGTTGGGGGCCATTTCTCCTCCCTTGCTGCTAGTGGTGCCCTTGGCGCCAATTATCAGTTTATGGGTGGAATTTCTTGTGTCGGGGGTTTTTAGTTTCTCCTTCCGAGGGTTTATTTCTTCCCGTTTTTGGGGTTTTCCCTCTGATGTCCCGGCTCTAGACTGGATATGGGTTATTTCCTTCTTACCCATCAAGTCTTACACCAAGATTGTCTTTAGAAATTAGGATCTTTCCAATCTATATATAAATTCACAATTTATTAAATTTTGGCTTCATATTTAGGCAAGAACCACTTCCTTATTGTCTGGATAAGTCCCGGGTTGTGGAGAGATGGAGTGGAGGTTAATCATACTTCCCTCGAATCCAATGTGGGGCATGATGGTATGGTACTGTCAGCAATGTATGTTCTTTTTTTCTTCTTGGTTACAGAGGATAGGGTGATAGGCGTGGCCAGTTGCCGGCCTTACTCCCCCTACGTCTTGCCGTCAACACACACTGCCCGTGCGAGCGGAGGAAATGATGTCACCACTGTCATTTGATGCGGCGTCATTTCCCGGGCAGTGCACGAGCCTGGGCCATATAAGGAGAACGCCGGGGACCCCTGAGCCGCCAGCGTCATCCTGACAACCCTCTCTCGGAGGATCAAGACAACAGGGCGCTTCTATTTTTTTTTCTGCTAAACTGAGGGACCTTCCCTATCCTTGGAGCCGGTTCTGTGGATCCTGGGCGGTTTTCATGCCCAGATGTGGGAGATACACATAGCAAGCTTGTGGTAAGCTGCAATTATTTTTGAATATATTGATTCATTCATGCATTTTTATTGGTTTTCACTAATTTGAGATTTTGTTCTCCTTGAGAAGTTCACATTTTCTTTGGGGGATTTTCATGTGATCTCCTGCATGTGGTTTTATAACCAACTTTCCCTATTGGTTGGAAGTGTGTAGTTGGTGTATATCGTTCAACCATTAAAAAACCTTTTATTTTGGGAAAGGTTCCCCTTATGTTTTTCTGGGGACCCCCCCTTTTTTTTTTCTTTTTTCTTTGTTCATTTTTTTTTTATATAATTTTTGATTTTTGCATGTTCCATTTTTTTATTAATTTTTCTTTTTCACCATCATTGTCCATGTTTATTTTTTTATATACATTTTTTGTCAGGCATGTGGAACGTACAGATATAGCTCCACATTAAATTTAGGTGTGTTTATATATATTTTTCATCTCCACCCCATAACCTATTTTTCTAAAAACTCTTTTTAGGGTTGGGACTCCCTATTTTCATCCGGAGTCGTGCAAATTTTGTTTCCTTGTATTTGAAGCATTATTCGTCACATACCTCCTGTTTGGAACGGCGCAAAAATTCCTTTCATGTAAGGTTTTTGGTATTTTTTTTTTTTTTTTTTATATGTTCATCACTTGCTATGTGTCCCTTCCACAGATTCTACGATACCGTCCTTCTCAATCTAGTCTAGCGGTGTGCCGCTTCTTTCAATTTGGTGTCTCTTTTTGGATTCTAGTATCCTGGGGGTTCTTTTGCATGACTAAAGACCTGTACGAATTGGGTGAATGCTTGATGATCCATTGGAAACCTTTTAGTCAATCACTACTATGTGAGTTTTTTTCTGTATTTCAGCATAGATTTTTATATATATGCTAAAATATATGTATATTTATATTACTGGGGCGGCACAGTGGTGTAGTGGATAGCACTCTCGCCTAGCAGTAAGAAGGGTCGCTGGTTCGAATCCCAACCACGACACTACCTGCCTGGAGTTTGCATGTTCTCCCTGTGCCTTCGTGGGTTTCCTCCGGGTACTCCGGTTTCCTCCCACACTCCAAAGACATGCTGGTAGGTTAATTGGATCCTGTCTAAATTGTCCCTAGTATGTATGAATGTAAGTTAGGGACCTTAGATTGTAAGCTCCTTGAGGGTTAGGGACTGATGTGAATGTACAATGTATATGTAAAAGTGCTGCGTAAATTGACGGCACTATATAAGTAACTGAAATAAATAAATAAATTACTCTTTGTGCCTTTCAGATAATGGCAAAAATTTATCCCTGAAGAAGATTACTAAAGTTAATTATTTTGAAACGCGTTGGATTTAATAATTTGTCATTTCTGTAACACATCACAATTGTATTTGTCTGTGCATATGTGTTTTTGTACAAATGTGTCCTTTTAAAAAAAATTTTTGTATAAATAAAAATCAATTTTTTTAATTCTTTGCTAATAATTTTGCCCTTAAAATCCCATCCATATGAGGTTCTTTTCTGTATATCTAGGGATGGTGGCAATTCTTCACACTTATCTTTGAGAGTCTATCTGTACATAGACCTGTTCGTTTAACTTCTATAGTTGGGAAGATACTGGAGCATTTAATAAAAGACCACATAGACGAGTTCTTACTGGAAAAAAACATTTTAAGCAACAGACAGCATGGGTTCATGAAAGACAGAAGTTGTCAGACAAACCTGATTTCTTTTTATGAAGAGGTAAGTAAAACCTTGGACAGAGGGGTGGCTGTGGACGTGGTATACCTGGATTTTGCAAAAGTGTTCAATACAGTTCTGCACACCCGGCTCATGTGTAAGGTAAAGTCTACAGGCTTGGAAATATCAGTTTGTAAATGGATAGAAAACTGGCTAAAAGACAGAATTCAGAGAGTAGTGGTTAATGATTCTTACTCTGAATGGTCTAAGGTTATCAGTGGTGTACCCCAAGGTTCAGTGCTGGGACCCTTACGCTTTAATATCTTTATAAATGATATTGGGTCTGGGATCAAAAGTAACATTTCTGTCTTTGCAGATGACACCATGCTATGCAGTGGAATAACGTCCTTACAGGATGTCTCCAATTTACAAGCTGACCTCAATGCCCTGTCTAATTGGGCGACTATGTGGCAGATGAGGTTTATTGTTGAGAAATGTAAAGTTATGCACTTGGAGGCTAAGAATATGCATGCATCATACATGCTAGGGGGAGTACAACTGGGGGAATCCGTAGTGGAGAAGGATCTGGGGGCTTTGGTAGATCATAAGCTCAATAATAGCATGCAATGACAAGCTGCGGTTTCCAAAGCGAGCAAAGTCCTTTCTTGTATTAAGAGAGGTATGGACTCCAGAGAGAGAGATATCATTTTGCCCCTTTTCAAATCATGAGTAAGACCTCATCTGGAATATGCAGTTCAGTTTTGGGCACCAGTTCTCAAAAAGGATATCGGGGAACTGGAGAAAGTGCAGAGAAGGGCAACCAAACTGATAAGAGGCATGGAGGAGCTCAGCTATGAGGAAAGATTAGATAAACTGAATTTGTTCACTCTTGAGAAGAGGAGAATAAGGGGGGATATGATCAACATGTTCAAATATATAAGGGGTCCATATAGTGAACTTGGTGTTGAGTTATTCACTTTACGGTCAACACAGAGGACAAGGGGGCACTCTTTACGACTGGAGGAAAAGAGATTTCATCTCCAAATACGGAAAGGTTTCTTCACAGTAAGAGCTGTGAAAATGTGGAATAGACTCCCTCCAGAGGTGGTTCTGGCCAGCTCAGTAGATTGCTTTAAGAAAGGCCTGGATACTTTCCTAAATGTACATAATATAACTGGGTACTGACATTTATAGGTAAAGTTGATCCAGGGAAAATCCGATTGCCTCTTGGGGGATCAGGAAGGAATTTTTTCCCCTGCTGTAGCAAATTGGAGCATGCTCTGCTGGGGTTTTTTGCCTTCCTTTGGATCAACAGTGGGTATAGTATTGGGTATATTGGATTGTACAATATTTTTTTTTTTTTTTTTAGGTTGAACTGGATGGACTTGTGTCTTTTTTTCAACCTGACTAACTATGTAACTATGTAACACTTACACAGTAATCAATGCATTTTTAATTGCACTGATCGCTGTATAAATGTGAATGGTCCCACAATCGTGCCAATAATGTCCGATGTGTCCTCCATAATGTCGCAGTCACAATAAAAATCGGTGATTGCCATTACTAGTAAAAAAAGAATTCTTAATAAAAATTCCATAAAAAACTTCCCCCTATTTTGTAGACGCTATAACTTTTGCGCAAACCAAACACTTATTGCGATTTTTTTACCAAAAATATGTAGAAGAATACTATTTTTTTGTTTATAGCGCAAAAAATAAAAACCGCAGAGGTGATCAAATACCACCAAAAGAAAGCTCTATTTGTGGGGGAAAAAGGACGTCAATTTTGTTTGGGAGACACGTCGCACGACCGTGCAATTGTCAGTTAAAGCGACGCAGTGCCGAATCGCAAAAAAACTTCTCTGGTCTTTGGGCAGTCAAATGGTCCGGGGCTTAAGTGGTTAAAGCAACAAGTGTCAGTTTGCAACTTGAGGGGAGAAGACCAAGTTGTCACATGACCACTAACAGGGCAATAGATAAGCTTTGGCTGGTTGTATTCACCCTATTTGTCATGGTGACCATTATCACAGAAAGATGTTGGAAATCTAAAATATTAGACTTGTCAGCAGAACAGGAGGTAAGGGTAAATAATCCATTGAAGAAACTTGTTGCAGTGACAACATTGAATGAATGCCTGGTCACTTTGTAGCGACTTCCTGCTGCTTCTTTAACCACTTCAATACAGGGCACTTATACCCCCTTCCTGCCAAGACCAATTTTCAGCTTTCAGTGCGCTCTCAATTTGAATGACAATTACTCAGTCATGTTACATTGTACCCATACAAAATTTGTATCATTTTTTCACACAAATAGAGCTCTCTTTTGCTGGTATTTAATCATTGCTGTTTTTTTTATTTTTTGCGATATAAGCGAAAAAAAGAAAACATTTAAAAAAAAACACACTTTTTTTAAGATAAAAAAAGTAATGCTAATAGGACATTTTTCTTCATAAATTTGGGGCAAAATTTACAATGCTATATATCTTTGGTAAAATAGCCCAAATTAGTGTATATTAGACTGTGTGAAAATTATAGAATCTACAAACCAATCATTGAAAATTGATCACACCTGATATACCGACGGCCTATGACTGGTTTCACACGGGCGTTCTGTTTTTTTCATTCTGTTCAGTCACGTTTTTTTCTTGTATCTGGTTACTAAGGAGGGGGTCGGGAAGCTGGCCTCCACATCCCTAACAACCGTTGAGTTAGAAAAAAAAGAAAAAAAAATTGCCGGAAAAAAGAAAAAAAAAAAAAAATGCGAAAAAATATGCATAGGGTTCCCCCCCCCCCAAATCCATACCAGACCCTTACTCGAACATGCAGCTCGGCAGGTCAGGAAAGGGAGGGAATGAGCGAGCGCCCCCCCCCTCCTGAACCATACCAGGCCGCATGCCCTCAACATGGGGGAGTGGGTGTTTTGGGGCTGGGGGGTTCTGCGGCCCCCCCCACCCCAAAGCACCTTGCCTCCATGTTGATGGGGACAAGGGCATCTTCCCGACAACCCTGGCCGGTGGTTCTCGGGGTCTGCAGGCAGGAAGCTTAATCAGAATCTGGATCCAGATCCTGCCCGCCCCCCCATGTGAATGGGTATCTGGTACATACTACCCCTACTCATTCACTAAAAAGGTAGTGAAATGTAAAAAAACCAACAAGAGCCAGTTTTTGACAATTCCTTTATTAATAGCTGTCTTCTCCCGCTGTCTCTCCTGATGCCTTCTGCTGCCGTCTCTCCCACCGCCGTCTTTTTCCTTGTCGCCAGTTACCCTCTAAAAAATGAAAAAGCCGTTGATCTTTTGTTGCCGTCTGCTGTCTGGCATCCATTATATAGCCATGGGGCGCGGCTATGCTGTGACGTCACCGGGAGAGCTCACCATTGTGACATCACAGGGGGCAGGCTCTCTAGGTGACGTCATCTGATGGCTACGCCCGTGTGAGAGGAGCCTATCTCATTTCTTGAGACCCTAACAAGCCAGGATAGTACAAATACCCCCCAAATGACCCCTTTTTGAAAAGTAGACAATTCAAGATATTTAGTAAGAGGCATGGTTTTTTTTAAGTTGTGATTTTTTTCCCACAATTCTTGGAAAAATTAATTTTTACACACAATTGTCATTAACAAGTTATTTCTCACACACAGCATATGCATACTTGCAATTACACCCCAAAATACATTCTGCTACTCCTCCTGAGTATAGCGATACCACATGTGAGACTTTTATACAGCCTGGCAACATACAGATGATGTCCAACATCCAAGTAGCACCTCCAAGCTAGAAGCATAAATTACACATCATTTCATTCCTACCTATCACACTTTTGAAGGCCCTGGAGCACCAGGACAATAGAAACACCCATAAAATTACCCAATTTTGGAAAGCAAAAGGCCAACATATATTCTATGAGGCATTATGAGTCTTTTGAACATGTCATTTTTTGCGTTCACAAGTTTTTTGGAAAACGTGGAAAGAAAATTAAAACGTATTTTTGTTTTGCACAAAGTTGTTTATATAACATTTCTAACACATAACATGTACGCAGCAAAAATTACACCCCAAAATACATTCTGCTACTCCTCCTGAATATGGCGATATCACATGTGAGACTTTTACCCAGCCTGGCCACATACAGAGGCCCAGCATCCAAATATCCACCTTCAGATGTTCTAAGAGCATAAATTTTATATATCTATTTTCATGACAACCTATTGCATTTCTGAACGCCCTTCATATTTCTAACACACAGCATGTATATACCTATTAAACCCCAAAATACATTATGCTGAGCAAAGGGTAAACAAAAGATTACCTGTGGTTTTAGTAGTGCAGTGGCCCACAGAGGGGAGAATCGGTCCAGGCAGCAGGCAGGGATGTGGTCAGCGACAGCAAAAGCAATCGTCCAGGCAGCAGGCAGGAATACTGCCCATAGTCAGTACAGGCAGCAGGCAGAGATACTGTCAGCACAGCCAAAGGATTGGTCCAGGTAGCAGGCAGAGATGTGGTCAGGAGCAGCAAAAGGAATCGTCCAGATAGAAGTACTGTCCATAGTCAAAAGCAGCAGGCAGGGATATAGTCAATACAAAGTATTGGTCCAGGCAGCAGGAAGGACAGTCCATCAAGCTTAGGGCCTCTGTCAGGAAAGAATGGGGACAGGGGTAGAGGCTTCTTCCACCCAAATCTCGTTGAAGCCCCCCGACTCCAGACCCTGTTCTGGGAACACAGAAAACCAAAAAATGGTTTCCTCTACTATTCTAAAGACCCTCACATATGTGAGACCCCTGTGTACTAAAGTAGATGGGCAAAAGATCAGTCCAAGTGGCAGGCAAAAAACATGGTCGATAAACAGGCCATGGTCGGTACAAGTGGAAGTCAGAAACGTGGTTTAAAATGGCAGGTAAAGGCATCGCCGGTAAACAGACCAGGGTCAGTTAACGTGGAAGGTAGAAACGTGGCACCAAGCAAATGATCTGAACAGGTATTTGAAACGGGGAAATGGAAGTCTGTTAAAAATAAGGGGAACAAATATCCTATGGGTGTATGATAACTTCTAAAGCATTCTCTGATGCATAGACCAGGTTGGAAGGGACATTGGGGACAATGATAACTAGTGTCTCTTCCAACTCCTCCTCTGCTGCATACACATTTCTTTTGGAGCTTTCTTCCTGATTCCATTATAGGGAAAATGTTGCTCATGAATTCGACACACTATCAGAGTGAATGCTTTCTGCATCGGGTCCTTGCTCGTAAACCAGGGCAGTGACAAAATCTTCAATATATTTGAGGTAGGTACTGGGTTGGCTTTCTGTTGACTTTTGATAGCAGACATACAAATTATACATGTCCATATGAAAGATAAAATGCAACTTTTTAATACCAGTAACGGGACTTTCAGGTTGATAAATATGGTTGTAGCATCTGGTGGTTTAAATTCACACCACTATGCGGTAGGGTCGGCTGCTGAGGATGTGACGCACTAGAGTTGGGGGGGCGGGGGGCTGACGGCGGTGGTGTGGAAGCGGGTGGCTGACTGGCCCACGATGCTGAAGATGCCATCAAGCGTAGCGTAGGGCCGTCGACCTAGGGGCCGGAGCCGTAAGCAAAACAGCTGACTCGGCAATCGCCAAGGTTAATAAGTAGGCCTGGCGCGGGCTGAGCACTCCACCCTCCCTCCCCCTGGTTGTCAGTCCGGACCTGGTCTCGGAGTGAGTCCCCCCTAAGCCTCCCTGGGCACCCCGGAGCCGCCCTCCCGCCCCGCTCAGCTCCCCGGGTATGGCCGTAGTAGAAGCGTACTTGAAGCTGCCCACTCTGCATCTCAGTTACCTCCGAGAGCAGCTGGTGGCAGCGGCGTGCTGGGAGCCAGCTCTCCTGTTCCCTTGGATTTCCACAATTTGGAGAAGCATCTGTAATAGGAAATACTGGGGAGCTTGGCCATGCTGGGTACTTCTTTGGGTTATTATAAACAGAATTTAAGGAGCTGGATGAGTGAAGATATGTATCAAGATATGTGCTAAGATCCTTCCTGCACTTTAAAAAAAAAAAAAAACTCATTACTCTAGAGGCTGGTTGTATAGATCGCAGCTAGAGGAGGCACTGGGCAGGGTAAGTGTAATTGCTTACATCCTTGAAATATTAGTGTTCCAACCCATATCCAAGGTTCCTGGAGTGAAACTTCCGATTGCTGGGACCGCACTGCTATACGACTAACGCGCTCTACGGGAGATTAGGAGGTGTAGAGCGAAGAGAAGAGAATAAGGAGAGCTGCGCAGGGGAGAGAGGAAGGGCTGGGGTGCTGGCGAGGGGGAGCGAACATGCAAGGACGCCCTCAAAGTGGGGAGGAACCAAAGAAGCCGAGAGAGAGCCTAAACTCTAACTCTATCCAGAAGTTCTTGAAAGAGGCAAATCCAGGAAGCCCAAAAAGCCCAGCGCAGGAAATCGGACAGCAGGGAGGAAAGGATAAGAAAAAAGACCCAGGGAAGAACAAAGGCGCTTATGGCGGAATATCTAGAGAAGTGAAAGATACTAGTCTTGAAGAGGAGAATATCATGGAATCACTACCAACAAAAACTGAATGTTTGCTAAGCTGGAAAACGTAATTAAATCAGAAATTCTAAATGTTAGAACCGACATGGGCTACCTGCTGAAGCGAGTGGAAACAGTGGAGGAGGTTTCTGAGCAACAAGACAGAGTAATAGCTGATTTAAAACAACAAATAAGGAATCTGCAAATGGCTCAACGGGACATACTGTATAAAATAGAAGAGCAAGAAAATCAAAGTCGCAGACAGAATTTAAGACTGCGAGGTATGGGGGGATGGGGGGGCTGGGGGGAGGGAATTTGGGTATGGGGGGGAAAGGGGGGGAGTTGGTCTTGCAGAGGCTCCATATAGGGGGTCAAAGAGCACTTGCAACACTAGAACGCAGTTCTATTTAAAGATCAGATGTCAGAGTTTACCTGTCTCACATACAATGTTAGGGGGTTGAACTCTCCCCTTAAGAGACACAAGGTGTTAAGAGAATTAGAGCAACTCAAGGCAGACGTAGTGTTTCTTCAGGAGACCCACCTCTCACAGGACACACATGTCAGATTATTTTCCAGTTGCTTCCCTAATGATTCTCCTATCAGGAGGGCCAAAAGGGGTGGCAATTGGGTTCTCAAAAAGGACCAGGTTTGCGCTCTTGGAGAGGAGCGTAGATATGGAGGGCCACTACCTCTTTTTGAAGATGAGGGTGGGTGAAAGGGTTCTTACCCTGGCAAATGTTTATTGCCCTAATAGAAATGCTATTGATTTCTTGTCTCAGGTACTGAATAAGCTGATGGATTTTAGAGCAGGGGAGGTGATCTTAGCAGGAGACCTCAATTTTTGCTTGGACCCAACGTTAGATAGCACTTCTATTTCACAGGGAGTGGGCAGGAAACTCTTAAAAAAAATAGGACAGAAATTGCATAGTTGCCATATGACCGATGCATGGAGAATACTGCACGCGAAGGATAGGGATTACACTTTCTTTTCTTCAGTCCACGGGTCGTATTCAAGGCTCGATTACTTTATGGTGGATCACTGGTTGTTAGAACATGTTAAAGATACGAAGATTGGAGTAGCCACGCTGTACGACCACTCCCCGGTCGCGATGAGGGTACGGATCCCGGGATTCCGGGTGTCCCCATTTTCATGGCGTTTAGATGAAAGGCTCATCGAGATTCCGAGTATCAAGCAGTAAGATGCGGGAAGAAATCGAGGGTTTTTTTTTTACAAATGACACCGGTGAGATTTCCGGATCAGTCTTGTGGGAGGCCTTAAAAGCATATTTAAGGGGCATTCTGATTTCATTAGGGGCCAATGTGAAAAAAGAAAATATATAAGGAGGAAAACAGAACCTTTAGAAGGAATCTATCAGCTCGAACAGCTACATAAGGCCGCCGGCGGTAATCAACTCTATCCTACACCAACTAATCATAAAAAGAGAAGAACTTAAAGACTTAATGGAGATCGATTCCAAACGTATTTTAAATAACAACTTAAAAGACAGATTTAGATGGAGTAATAAGGTGGGGAAGCATCTGGCAACAGTATTGAAAAGGAAAAGAGGGACTAACTTTATAGATAGGATTCAAAATAAAAAGGGGGTACTAAAATATACTTCCAGAGACATAGCCGAAGAATTCCTGAGTTACTTTTCATCCCTCTATAAGGTGAGGCAAGGCGGGTTAGGTACCCCGGAAAGAGAGGAAAAAATAGATGTGTTCATAAGGGAGGCAGGTTTACCAAGCCTCTCTGACAGTGATGCTGAAGAACTAGAGCGTCCGATCACCGCTGAAGAGATCATGAGGGCTTTGAAGGCATCTCCCTCTGGAAAGACTCCAGGGCCTGATGGTTTTACTTCCCATTTCTACAAAAAATTTAAGGAGCCCCTGATCCCCAAGCTTTGCCAGATTTGGAATGGGCTAGGGGGCCAGGAAGAGTTATGCGAAGGGGCACTGATGGCCTCAGTAACTCTAATACCAAAAGAAGGGAAAGATAGCTCGCTGTGTTCAAGCTATAGGCCGATAGCACTGCTCAACGCTGATATTAAATTATACGCCAAGGTATTAGCCAGTAGATTAAAGGATAAAATGTCGTACTGGGTCCATCCAGACAGGTTTTATACCAGGGAGAGAGGGGAAGGACAAGGGCGTTAGGTCGCTCCTGGTAATGTCAGTTGTTTTAAATATCAATATTGATGGTCAACAAGCATCTAAACTTAAGGAAAATTTCCATTTTCCGTGGAGCAAAAAAATCAGCTACCTGGGAGTTACATTAGCAAATTCCATAAGGAAATTTTACCTATTAAACTTCATCCCTCTCCTTGACGAGATCAAGCAGGAAACGAGAAAAAGTATGCATCTTCCGATCTCTTGGATTGGTCGAGTAAATACTGTTAAAATGACCCTGGCCCCGAAGATCCTGTACAAAATGCAGCTACTCCCAATCCCGTTAGCACAGACATTTTTTAGGGTATTGAACAATATTCTCACTAGATTCATATGGAAAAATAAGAAGCCACGGATTGCCTACAAGGTCCTGAGTAGGGATAAAGCACAGGGTGGTCTGGCTCTCCCGGGCTTAAAATATCACAGAGCGATAGTATTATCACGGGTGTTAGATTGGGGAAAGGAATCGATATATAAAAGATGGGTAAGCTTAGAAAAAAATATGAGTAACGCAAATCTTCATCAATTAATTTGGAATCCCCCATTAGGCCCAAATGCACATAACATAACACGTTACACTTTAAAGATATGGGATCAGTTACATAAGCAAAATGCCTGGGAGTTTAACTCACCATTTATTTATTTAAAAGACAAGTTTTTTCCACCAGGGTTGAGGGAAGTGGGAGGGAATTGGATAAAAAAGAATTATACACAACTGATATTATGAATAATGGTAAAATTGGCACATTTCAGGAATTAAACCTACTCAAGGACCTAATGAAAATAGACACATGGCGTTATAACCAGCTGGTGCTCTTTATTAAAAGCCTTCCTGGGCCCATTAGGGACAAGAAGAACCTCAGCTCTTTGGAGAAATTGTTTTTGAAGAACAGAGTTATAAGAAAAACAAAAGAACTATATAAAATAGTGCGGGAGGAGGGCGAAGTAGTGAAACCGTTATATTGTAACAAATGGGAATCCGAACTGGGATCTTTACCAGTGGAGTGACTTGGGAGGTCATCTTAAACGCAACACATAAATCAGCAGTAGACATGAGAATGGTAGAATCAAATTTTAAATGTTTAGCCAGATGGTACATGACACCAGATAGAACAAGATGCAACCAGAAAGTTCTGGAAACTGCTGGAGGGGATGCTCCATCAGGGGAACTATGGCACACCTTTAGTGGGAGTGCCCTATTATCAAAAAATTCTGGCAGGATGTGCTAAAGATAACACTGGAGATAACGGGTATGGAGATCAAGTAGGACCCGTGGGTGTGTTTGTTTCATGGGACGGAAGGTCATACTAGCAGGTACAATGCATCTTTAACTCCGGTACTACTCAATGCGGCCAAAAGTTTAATACCAAAAAAAGTCAAGAGGTTGAGGGCCCAAGCATTCGTGATTGGCTAGTGAGGGTCAACGAAACCTATATCTTAGAGGTGGGTGTGGCAGAATATATTAGGCTAGAGATAGAAGAGGATTCGGATGGAGTAAAGTGGGCTAAGTGGATATCCTTCAAAAAAACAGGGAGATTCGCCAAGAATTTCATGCATGCTTTACTGGGAGCAGGTCTGCAGGATGGGGGGGGGGGGGGGGTGTGTTGTGGGTTAGAGTTTGGGATTGTAAGTGGTATATTGGGGCGTAGTATTAGTAGTGGGATTTTTAAACCTTTGTAAAGAACAAATAAAGATTCCAAAAAATAAAAAATAAAATTGAATAAAAAACGCCTTGTTTCTGCTACTATGATGTGACGAGTATGAGACTGGGAAAAAATGAGCCATAAATGGTGATTTTAATCCTCTCAATGTAAACGCTGACGTAGCAAGAAAAAAAAAAAAAAAATCCACACCACTATGAATGGATTATAATCGTGGACACATTGGGGCCGTGTCTTCTGTGAATCTCCACCACTTCATGGGCAACATTTCCTCATTCCTAAGAAATGTGGATTCCCCCCCTTTGTAGCCATTTTGTGACTAAATTTTGTTGTCCTGTTTTTTTCTAGGAGGTACCACAGGCCAGAGTTTTTTCATGGTACAGGTGACGAAAAAGGGGCGTAATAATTGCCCACATTATATATATATATGATAGCCTTTTTTGAACAAAGGTATATGCCATGTCCCAGACAATTTTTCCACTGGTTCAGATATATGTTGATGGTTAAATATGAACAGCGCTGCAAACAGGTGTACTATAATATGAATAGATCCCTGAAGGACCCACATAAATGTCAGAGATGAACACTAAACACAACCTATGTGATATAGAAAATAAACAAACAATAAAGAAAAATCACAACAGTGAAATAAAGTCCAAATATAAAATCCCAATGATGTCCAATAAGGTGCAATAAAGCTAATAAATCCTTCAGATGACACCATGTAAAAGAATCCACCACCAGGTAAAATAAACGTTTACCAAAGGCAAGCTGTGAATCAACCAAAAAGACGGCTCTCCATTTTTACTCTTTTTGGGTCCTCCCTGCTGTTTGCTTATTGATCCACTGGACGGAGCCACCCTGGTCTGCCTGGTCAGTCTTTCTCCAAATTGTGAATCGTATCAGGACGGTATCACTGACTGTGCACCTGGTTTATTTACAAGCTGATTCACAGCTTGCCTTTGGTAAGCATTTATTTTACCTGGTGTATATTTGTGTATATTAATGAATTATATTATAACATTATTATGAATTTTATGGTATGTAAATAAAGTACCTTGTCTTGACCCCTGACAGGTGTCTACGTGCCTCACTCAAAGTCCCGCACTGTCTCCTTTATTTTGTCATATATACAGGGACGGAGGTATGAGACCACACCAGGTCTCTTCCTCATCTAATGTCCCAATTTTTTCCCCCCTTTCCCCCCCTTTTTTTTCAATTCAATGAGGGATGGAAGCACGTAGACCTTACAGTATTGGGCCTGACATCATCAGTCGGTATACTATATCTGTAGCTGGTTGTAATCCGGCCAGCTACTTCAATTAGTTCTTTGTCAATTTTGGTTCTTACTTTCTAATTTGTTTTATGTTTTAGACACCCACTGTGTTGATTTTTGATAACCTTTTCATTTAATTTAGATCCATCTATTTTGCTTCACATTGCGTGCTGGCAGTGTTTGTTTGATCTGGATCCTTGGGCGGTTGCCCATGTCACTTCCGGGAGCTGCAATGCACACCGCGGGATCTCCCATTTCCCCTTTTGGGAGCCTTGGCGCTGTGCATCGACGTCACGTCATGTGCAGCGTGTGCGTGGCGTCTTCTTTGCGCTGTCACGCAGCTAGTCTAATCCATCTGCGGCTCGTAGGGTTTCTCTTTTCAAGCTCTGGACGGCTCTCCGTTCTGGTGTTGGCTCCTTCCCCTTACTGAGCACGCCGTACATGGCGTTTGGGAGTGGTTGTGGCATATGGGTCCCTATAAGTCTCATTTGGAGCAGACTGTCCATCATGCGGGTCCTCCCTGACATCTTGGCGATACACTATATATCTCATACCATGGTTTCTTATGGTCGAATACCAGGTAATCTATACAAGTTTTTTTGTGCTTACAACTCCAGGTTGCTGTTATCATTTTAGCACCTAGTAGCTGGCACTAATGCTAGTTACAAATCATATATTGATATTCTCCATAGAAGTCTCCTAAGATGAGCCTATTTACCTCCCACAACTATACCTCAGGGACCATCGCTCTATGGATATTTGTCTTCTCCCTACGTGGCTATGCGGGGGCCATGCCTAACACTACCACAGCTCCCGGAAAAGATGCCCTAATGGTGGGTTTCCAGCTCTCATTTTTTGCACTGTCACATGGCGATTGTGAGTATTTTTCTGACAAGGTTAGATTCCTTGATCCACACTCCTCTTGTAATTGTGGTTTTATTGTTCATTTCTTCCTAGGCAGTGACTTTGAAACCCTTGTGTTTCGTTTCATTTCATTTCAGATATTTACATTGCTGCTCCTGAAGAGTGGATATAAATACTTCATGAAATGCTTAGAGCCTTTGTAATGCAACGTACAAAATTATCTGGTTATTATTCATATGTATAATCTTAAATGTTCATGAAGTTCAATTATTCTGCTGCAATAGGAAGTTCTCAGGTTGTGTAGGCTCAATCCCTTTCCACTGTCATGTTCAATCATGTTCCTTTTGTGTATATTTATGAATTATATTGTAACATATTTATTGATTATTATGAATTTTATGGTATGTAAATAAAGTACCTTGTCTTGACCCCTGACTGGTGTCTACGTGCCTCAAAGTCCGACACTGTCTCCTTTATTTTGTCATATATTCAGGGATGGAGGTATGAGACCACACCAGGTCTCTTCCTCATCTAAAGTCCCAATTTTTTCCCCTTTTCCCCCCCCTTTTTTTTCAATAAAGTGCATTAGGGATTCGTCCACAAAATATTTTGGTCTGGGACATACACTTCAGCAAATCGCTTGGAAATAACTTATTAGGGGGCGTAGTTTATAATTTATCATGGTTGGGATGATCTCAGGGAGGGCACTGTGAGTTGTCATTAAAATGTAGGAAGCACATACCAACCATATAATAGCGTGTCCTGGACATGACAGCAGAGTAAATCGGCATGTGGTGGATGGGGTTGGACCAGTAGGCATGCACTTAATTTTACTTTGTAAGCCCCATAATTAATGTAATGCCCAAAAACAATCCTAACTCGTCTAGTGTGAGATGTTGCCAATTAAACATACAGGCGTGGGAAGAATTAGGTTTAGAGGCAATACATTTCTCTGCAAAGAGATTTGTTTGGTTCACCATATGCTGCAACAAATCTTGTGTGAAAAACAAATAAAAATAATCTAATTGCGAAAAATTAGTAGTATTGGGCTGCACACCTGGCTGTGCGGTGAAAGGGGGGATTATAGCTGACCCTGAGCTGGCCAGCAACCATAAGGGGTTTGCCAGGGCATATGGAAGGTAGGTTTAGGCCCAGATTGTTCGGTTTGGGGTGTTATTCCAGTGCTGGTACTGGGCTCCTCTGATGCTGCTGGTGGTAGGCAGGCCTTCTGATCTTGTTCTCCTTATTCTTTCAGGAGGGACTGTTTACTCCTCTGATTCGGTCCCGTATCCACTACTCTCTACTGGCTCGAATTCCGAACCAGAATTGGATAATGAGAGCTCCCCACTGCTCTCATCATCCGACATAATAAGGATTATATATGCCTCCTCAAATGTAAAAAAATCTTTTGGACTGATGGCCTGTGTGACAGGTCACTGATGGTAGTACTGATGGCCTGTGTGACAGGGCACTGATGGCAGTACTGATGGCCTGTGTGACAGGGCACTGATGGCGGTACTGATGGGCTGTGTGACAGATCCCTGGTGACAGGTTCTCTTTATTGGACGGCATGTGGTAATTACTAATGAAACTGAAATCACCTGTGAAAAATAATGGTAGGCCTGAAAACATGACCTGTTTGGGGTACTTGAGGACTGGAGTTGAGAAACATTGACCTAAGGTACACCTAGTGCTATAAACACCACATACCTGAGGTTTAAGATTGTACCATATACTCCTATAATGGGTCAGTCCTTACATGACGACTAAAATGCTCAATGCTACATATTTGCCATTTGCTGTATATAACATGCTTTTGTAAATATAGTAAACATGAATATAACTCCTCCCCCAGAAGTTACGCATTGTTTTACCTATGTAGAAGGCCCCGCATTTATATAACTTAACATTTGTCTTGCAGCATTGGATAGGGTCTATGAAGACCCCAGAGGAGGAGACTTTGATAAAACATTACAGAGAGAAGCCAGACAGATATATAACCTAAAAGCCACTGTTCCTCCGGGTTTAAAGAGGAAGTAAAGTCTTATTTTTTAAATGTACCTATAGGTAAGCCTATAATAAAGCTTACCTGTAGGTACTGTGATATCTCCAAAACTTGCACAGTTTAGGAGATATTCAGAGTGCATGCAGCCGGTGACATCATCGGCACATGCTCTCCGAAGGTCTGGCTTATCATGCAGGACCTTCAGAGACTGTGCCGTGAACAGCGACTCCCGTGCGCATGCATGGGAGTGACGTCAATGCAGCTTCGACCACTTACAGCGCTGGAGCACATGAACCCAGAAGAAACATCGGGTAAGATGTAAGTTGTAGCGGTGTGCGGGTGACGCTGGAAGGCTTTGTGCTAAGGTAAGTATTTCATAATGAGCTAGTATGCAATGCACACTAGCTCGTTATGCCTTTGTCTAACAGGTTTTTTTTTGTTGTTTTTTGCTCTGGGTTTACAACCTCTTTAAATCTTTCAATCAAGTGCCAGGCTTTAAACCTAGTCGATGGCACTGAGGGATGACATCAATGGCCATGATTTCGGAGGTGGCCATGGTATCTCCCCTGGCTTGGCGCCATTTGTTAGATACTGTATAAGGGGGAAGCTTTCGGGGGCTTCTATAATCCAGCTCTTTGACTTAATGGCAGCAGGTTCTTGCAGCAAGTGAGATAAGGATGATTTTGGATAGATGCAGTTGGTTTTGCTTGACGGTGGCATGGCTTGATCATATAGCTCCGATTTTTTGTTTTTAAGATTGGAAGCCAGGGCTCTATACTGGGGAATTATTACCATAATTTGCTTTTCTGAGAAGCATACAACTTACTTTGCTTATGTTAACGGAGAACCCTTTAGCAGGTATTATAACATATACATTATAGCTAACCTGCTGAAGTGTTATCACCCAGGGGGCAGTCTGTCTTAAGTAGTAACTTTTTTCATTTATGTTGATGTTTTATGCCATAGTCTACGAGTTGTAAGGACTGACCCCTAATGGGAGTATATGGTACAATCTTAAAGCTCAGGTATGTGGTTTTTAAAGCACTAGGTGTACCTTAGATGATCCATTGTGGGCAGGGTCAGCCTAGTGGTTACTCGTTTTTTTGGGCCCCTCTTTACAGTACATTACTCCCCTTGGATGTAGATCTCCAGATGTTCCCATGATTAATGGATAACAATTGAGTTTTTTTTAACAGGAATTATATTTTCAGTCCATGCCATCATAGGTATACGATTGGTTAATTCGTTTTTTCTTTTCTTTTCCGCCTAGTTGCATATAACGCACAAACTGCTATGTGGCCCCATTGGATATGTGCTGTATTATATTGATACATCTATTTAGCGTGAAGTAGCCATTGGCTTCCATTAATTGATACCCCCAGCTGTTACTCTGAAGTGGCATGTGAAGTTGCTCTCTCCTGGTTCCAAGAAAAGGTCCTGAAGAAGCACTATACATCAAACGCGTTGACCTCTTGGACTTTTCAGACAAAGGAGTTATGTATAACCAAGTAGAGTATGTATCTGTATACAAAGAATTATGAGAGACCACATGCTTGGGATTTGTTTCCCTTTATTTGAATTTTTGTATGTTTTAAAGAGCTAACAAAATTGGATAAAGATTTTATATATAATTGTGTTCCCCTGGCACCAGTAAAGTTTGCTTTTTATTTTTATTTTTAATTATAATATTAGGATGTGGTACATAAGAAGGCGGCAATTTATGGAATAAGCTAGAAATCCCAAGTTTGCTAGAAAGGGTACATAATGTGCAGAGCTTTTGGTTCATCCGGAATTTTTTGTGCCTGCATAGCAAGCTGCTTGCTATGGGGGCAGACATGCGAGCTCCCTCCTGATGCTGCCTCTGTGTCCTGTGAATGCTAAGAGCTACTACAGCCTGAAAAAGCTACTACAGACTGGCACAGGGCTGGATCAAGCGAGGTATTTGGGGGGAGTAGATGGGAGGGCATACTGTTGCTGGAACATTTTTTACCTTAATGCAGGGAGAATGCATTATTGAATAGCGCTGCGTAAACTGTCGGCGCTATATAAATCCTGTATAATAATAATAATAATAATGCATTAGGGTAAAAAATAATAGG
This sequence comes from Aquarana catesbeiana, assembly GCF_042186555.1. Lineage (NCBI taxonomy): Eukaryota > Metazoa > Chordata > Amphibia > Anura > Ranidae > Aquarana > Aquarana catesbeiana. The sequence goes on along the minus strand of NC_133332.1, from coordinate 279,703,278 downwards.
ACTATTATGACTTAAAAACAAATAACACTTACATGTACAACCATTACTGAGTTCCTGAACAGAATATCGCTCACACAGTCACTGGAATGCACGCTGTGCACGTAATGACATGGAGGAACGTGATGTATTGCTATTTGCTCATGTGCTGTGTACCTATTGTGGTTGTGCAGGCTTGCTCCAATGCACAGTCTGGATGTAAATGTGATATTTTCTCAGCCTTGGCAGCTCCAAGGAAAGTAATGTGGGGGTCACAGCAACTGACCAAAAAAATTAATAAATAAAAACAGAAAAAAAAGCATGTTTATTTAATATTAAGATGTATTAATGTAAAGATAAGAGAGCAACAAACATTTACTTGGACAAGTGGATTTGTGTGATGCCTTTGTATTCTTTTTGTTTAATATATTTTTATTAAGGTTTTCATCATAGAAATTTACAGAAGAGAAAAAAAACTCAATTAGCAACGTGAAAATATACAGAAAAATCCATAGGTGCCCTAAGTACATTTAGTAATCTATCCATAAATATTAACCTGAGTTGTAATCTTTTTGAGCTACCAGTGGCAACAGAACAACCTGATAATATTAAAAACCCACAGGCCACATACAGTTACTGTATGTGACAACAGTGTCTTCTCCATGCTTACAGATTCCTCAGTACAGCTTTAATGACATAATTGGTGCAATCACTTTGATCACCCAGTTTGAGGATCATCTCCTTTAAAAGGCAGACTGGCTGGAATGATGCACAGTAGAACAGATTCTTTCACAGACACCATCAACATTGTAATGATCATTTTGATTTCGTATGTTAATCTGCACACAGGATGTATACAGAATGCAAGCAATTTTTTTTAATCACAGCTAATGTGACCTCTGGCAGTAGAAAGGTTAACCCCCTTTTTTTCTTGTACAGGTGTCATGTCTGGCTAGATAAACCTGCAACAGGAAGCAATACTTCTTAATTAAGGCTGTAACTGGAGTCTAAGCAGACACCCAAACAGCCCAAGCAGTAAGCTGCAGCCTCTGAATGGGTCATGTTTCAGCGACAGGAATAAGGGATGAGATGGGGGTAAGAATAACAAGAGGAATGGGTAACCAATGAGAAGGCTGCAATCCCCATCTAGGACTACTCCAACAAATAGCTGGCTTTCGAGTTCTGCACATGACTGCGTTTGCTCCTGTCCATCAAACTGGTCATATATAGTTCAAAGCAAGTGCAGAAGATAGGGGAGAAGATAGTGCAGTTAGCAGGCATTCCAAAAGATCTGAGTGTGTTCTTCTACCGGTTAATTCATTACAGCACACCCCAGGAAAGACATCTGCTGCCGAGGCTTCATTCACCACACCGGTTGAAGACCCTGCATCTTCATGTGAACTAGCCTGCTGGGGATTCCCTTTCCTGCTGGGTGAGTATTTCTCTTTTTCTGCTGTGTTAACTACATTAAGAGTCAGCAAGTTGGAAACTGTGGAAAAAATGAACTGTTTGCTTAACTGCACTTGCTTTCTTTGTTCTTCTAATGCCATCTGTGATCCTGTATGTATATTCTGCAGGGATACACAGCTAACACAATTATTTCTTCTGGTCAAGATTTTCTTTTCTTACTATATGTAAGATTTCATTAAATGGCATGAATCTTTATGGACATTGCAAGTTTTAAAGAACACAAAGCTGAGCTTGGTAAGAGCAAGAGTCCTGAAAGATGTAACCAAATACTCTGCTAGCCGCAGGGCTGGTTATACTAGACAGGGAGGGACTGAGCCAGACAGGGGGACGGGGACAAAGCCAAACCAACTCAATACCAGCAGTTTGTGTCCTCATAGGTGTGCACACAGGGGTCATGTGGCTTTTGTACAAGAGACAAAATGTAGCTGCAATTAGTTTAACCTCTCCTATGCCTGATGTCTACTACAGAAAAAGAAGCTGCGACTTCTGGTCACAGATTGGGACAATTTCTATATTTCTGAGCAATTTTATTTTTGATCAGCTGAAAGTTAACAATGGTGGGTATTTTAAGTAATATACGCTAAACAGAAATGTAAATAACTGCGTTCACAAAAAATGCAATAAAACAGTTAAATTATGTTTTCTTTATTGCCAACAATGCAACAATAATGTGGAAAATCAAACCAATAGCAAGCAGATTGGTACACCAGGCTTAAATATGGCTTGCCCATAGGAGAGAGAGGGGGGGCTAGTCATCCAAGGTGATGGTGGAATAAGAACAAAATGTGAATTTGCTATCATTGATTGAGACAAGAGTGAGGATTGGAGGCTAAAATACACATCAGCGGGACGTTTACACATCCGCATCTTCCAATCCTAGCCATTAGCTGAGCTGATCATCTTTTGGCCTTGACGATGGTCCATACTTGGCCCAGACATCCTTTTTCCATGTCTAAAGCTAATTTGCAAGGTATCTTACATGTGCATGGCCAATGTAAGGACAATCAAGACAACTGTAAACTCCCTACGTATTGTTAAAAGGCCATTACATCTGCAAAGCAAGACAGGGAAAGTTTACTTTGAAAACTTAGGGAACGTTAAAACACTTACAAAAGTAATAACTAATTAAAAAATATACCATTAAGCCCCCTTTGGTTTAAAAGTTTTTTTGTTTTGTTTTTTTGGAAGGGAGAGGCCCAACAAAAAGCCTGCCAGTCATCCAACCATCTTTCATTGGTCTTAGTTCGGATATAAGAGTTCTGGTCAGTTGCTTTGGGTTACTGCACCTAGAACATGACGACTGCTCTTTCCAGTGTGGTGCTTTACTAAATAAATTTTATTAGTTTTTCTTATTGTGTGCTGTACCTTACTGCCTGAGTTTTGCTCAGTAATGCCTGACAGAATGTGACCTTGCACAGCCAACCTCACTTGAACTGTTGCTTTCCGAAAAACATCTGAAAAATGTTGCCAGCAGCTGCTGCCATTAATGGCACAACTATCCACCGATTATACTTGGCAGAAGAAGAGTTAATCTGCTTAGCTGCTTGTGAACCCAGGAAAGTAAGCGTAATCACAGCAGACAAAAGAAAGCAAATCAGCAACCAATGCAAAAACTAAAAACCCTCAATGAGTAAGTAATACAGAGCGTAATGCCCCCTCGCCCAAATTTCCCCCCAGACGAAGTGAAGAGGAATGTGCTAAGTGACAGGAAATGTTCCCAAACCTGCCCACTGCCCCCCCTTCTATCCTCCTCCCCTCCAGTCGCGCCTGCTTTTGTCTACAATGATCCACACACACACACGGCTGCAGGAGTGTACGTCTGGCTTTAAGAGTCTACACAACACAGAGGGCAATGCTGCAGATTCCTGAACTCTGATGCTTTTTTTTAAATAGGCTGCTGAATAGCTGCTGATTTTGGGTCTGGCCAATCAACAGGTAAGCCATCATACCTGCTAAAAAGGTGACCTGTGAGGACTGCACCCCAAATTTCCAGGATTAGCTATACAATCTGCCAGAGCTGTAGGGGATGGGGCTTTGCTTTTAAATCTAGACTCCTGTGGTCGACTGCACCAGCTGCAGGATGTCACATGAGCGTCTGGCAGGGAAGCAGTTGAGGACATGGGGCAAATGCATGCGTAGAAATCACAGCATGTACTAGAGCCTAATGTGGGAAGGTGTGCGATAAAAAAAAAAAAAAAAAATTACAATCGGACGTCTGCAAAGCTCACGAGCATTCCCTCTACTGGGCTTCTGCTGTGATGCAGTCTAGACATATGAATACATTAAATAAAATACTACACTACATAATATATATTATTGTATACATCCTGTGCTCACAGATACTCATTGTAAAAAAAAAAAAAAAATATATATATATATATATATATATATAATTTGAGTCAAACAACATATGCAAACAGTGATCATTGGCAGACTGTACATATTATGCACACAGATCTATAGAAATAAATATATTTATATATAAATAAATGTATATAAATCCATCCTAGAAGACATAGTATAGAATTACATTATTGTAACCATATAACATATGCAGACCGTGATCAATGGCAAAGTCTGTAATGTACATAAAAATATATTATGCCCACAGATTTTATATACATATATATACACACACACGTTAGTAGACATAATATAGGACAATCAATATTTTAGCCATTGCAAAAGAAATTTTAACCGTTGCTTATTAGTTTTCTTTAAACTTGATCATTTACGTAGGCTGTTATTTTTTTGCTTGCGTGTTTGCTGTTTACATTGGTTGTACTGAATGTAACTCGTCTGGATTTCAGCTCTTCAATTGTAAACAAGCCACTGGGTTCAAATAAGGATTCTACACAATGTCTATATAATGCAGGTGCTGTATTATTCCCCTCCTTGTATCAATAATGCATATCCATAGGTTTATTTAGTACTATGTACTGCAAATTGTGGCCTGCAAGCCCTGCTGCCTCATGATGCAGTTGAAGCGACAGGCAGTTTTTTTTTTTTTTTTGCTAATGTGCTCAGTGCAGTCTGGCTGTACCCTATAGTCCTTTGCCAAGTCCCTCACGTAGCCACTGGAACAGTCTCTTTCATAGATACAGCTACCTGGATTTGAATAGAAACCAGACAGCAATTCTTCAGACCCCGCCAGCCCTCTATGCTCTGGACAATAGAGATTTGTTAGCACGCAGCCACAATCCATAGGACACAAAGCTTAAAGCACCACAGACATGGGAGGGAGGGGGGCGCTCAACAGGAAATTACAGCTTTTTTAATGCCTCAATGGCAGGTCTGCTACAGGAGGAAAGACAGCTCAGTCTGTGCAGTCTTACAGAGGTAACTTGGGGAGAATTAACCCTTTTATCCCAAGATGCCTAGACAGCCACATTCCCTTACTATTATTGTGGCTTTAACAAATCCGGCCATCCAGTTACTATTTAACACGTTCACATCATCGGAATACAAAGCCAAATTTAAAAGAAAGAAAAATCCTAGCATTCTACAAGATTCTGGATTATAAAAAAACAAAAAACACAAAAATGGCTCATTACCGACAAAAACAATTTTTAACAGAAAATGACAAAGTCGTTAACTGTCCACAAACAACAGATTTCAGTAGGATATTTACATAAGACTTTAAATGCGCTCAGCAGATATCCCCTTCAGAGCTATACTCTGAATAAAGGGAGAAATAAGCCACGAAATTCATCAGCCTTTCCAGCGAGCCAAGAATCAGATTTTAGTAGAAGTGGGTGTTCGATATTTCTCAGTATGCTAGTAACTTATTTTGTTTTCGAGCATGCGCATCATACATTTTGTGGCCTGCATACAGCTCCATTAAACCTTTTTAGGTCTTGGTCAGTATAAATAATTGGAATCCTTCACAAATTGTTTTTTGGTTCTTTTCTCAAAGATAAAAGTAGCAACCTTCAGCTACAATTATTTGCTCAGCCGTTTAATATTTTTTAGAACCAAGTGGATGCAGCCCTAAGCAGACCTAACATGTATCTTGCGTATTTATTTGACCCTGTATAGAACCTCACACCATAAAAATGTGGGCAAATGAACATATTTCCAGGACAGAGGACAAGGCATTTTTAGACTTCAGCAAAACCACATAAAGAAAAATAGAAATTAAATATGTACAGCACGTAAAGCTCTGAGTAAATTGACAGCGCTTAACAAATACCTGCAATAAATAAATAAAAATATATATTGTAGCAACTATGTAATTCCTATCGCTTGCAAAGTAGCCAAATATTTGATCAATAATGGACTTTATTATTTATCTTAAACATTCTTTTCTAGGTGTTATAGTTGGTTACACTTATAGATTTAAGGCCTAGTTTGCTGTGGAAACCAGCTACAAAGAGATGATTATTTGACACGGTCATGTGATAATACCCTTCCCTGCCACTGTGCACACACATGTGAAATTATCCTAAATTCTGGTGTGAAATTCTGCAAAGCAGATTTCTGCATTTAAAGCAGTTTCAAAGGAACATAGCAGGTCCTTTTCTATTAAATATACGATTAGGCAAATACTGGACTCTAATATTTGGCACTGCACAAATGATATACATAATATTATCTCTTAAAGTGACACTAAATGATATCCTTATGGGACCGCAGACACCAGGCCAAACCTGAAAACATGCATAACTTATCAAGAAAAACACTCCACACATAATATTTGGAACAAAATAGGCCGCAGTCTGGTTTATTGGTTTAAATCAGGATTAAACTTTATTTACTTAAATAATTTTATAAACCAAAATCATACAGAATTCACCAAAGCTCAACCCAGCCACTAAGACTCGAGCTGACCATCATCTCTTTTTAAACATACTCACATATCCCCTTTGATTACTTGACCAAAGGGACCCACCACATAAACCGGCTGCGACGGGGGGGTGGGGGTGGGGGGGTTTGGGAGGGAAGCTCTTTGCGATGACTCCTCTCTGGAGACTGGCAAAAATTCCTGTCAGGGAGCCCCTCAAATAGACCGAACCCGGTACTAAGGCTTACCTGTAGGTACTACGAATATCTCCTAAACCGTGCAGCTGGAGATGTCACTGGCGCATGCGCTCTTAAGGGACGATTTACCCATGCTGTCTCTTCAGAGCTCTGTGCCGCGGTCCGTGACTCTCGTGTGCATGCGCAGGAGTGACGTCATTGCGGCGCAGCCGGACGACGCAAACCCGGAAGGAAGACCGGGTGAAGTTGGAAGCGTCCGTCAGAGCCAACAACGCAGCAGTACAGGGCTTCGTTTTAAGTTAAGTATTTCATAATGTGCTAGTATGCAATGCATTCTAGCACATTATGCCTTTACTTTGCAGAATTTAAAAAAGAAGAAAAAAAAACAAAACAAAAACAAAACATTTGCCATGGTTTATTCCCTCTTTAGGGACCCTGTAATTAATTTTTCATTCATTTCCTACTATGTTTTTCTGTTTTGTAACATTCTCCTGACCCTTTCTTTTTCCCTTTCACTTCTGTTTGGAAGGAGCAGTGCTCACTAGTTGTGGTTGCTGCTCAATGCACTCTACAAATCCCACAGTCCTTGGTCCATCTCAGGAGCGAGCAAGAAAAGGGGGGCTACATTTCTACAAAAATTGGGGCCATAGAGAATGAACATAGCCACTCTCGAACAGAAATCAATTCGTATCAGCAAAAAAAAAAAAAAAAAAGCTTGCACTCTCAAATGAATATTAATACAATAGGATTATTAATAAAGAAGAGTGTGGCACAGATACAATCATGTAAACTTTTTGTTGTGGCATGTGGAAAGCTTCAAACTCCTAACAAGTTTTTACGGCTGACTCTCTTAAACTGTCCATAAACTGATATTATTTTGGATGGTCCAGAAGGTACCGGACGAACTTTGATCAGTGTGTGGCCTGGCCTGCTCAAAAGAAGATGCTTTAATCAAGTATGGTTGAAGGGACATGTTGGAAAAATTCCCAATGATCAGAAGCTATAGCCCCTCATCAGTGTATTCTGACAGCAGCGAATACAATATGCCAGTGTGGGGTGGGGAATTTCTCCATTAACTTGGTTGGTGTGAATGGAGGAATTTGTTCCCGACTGGAAAAAAAAAAAAGAACCATGTATGGCCAGCCTTAGAGAGATTTCCCTTCTGCTACAGTTTCAGAGCTGGGTTGCTAGAGAGGAAGTGAGGAATAATCAAAAGCAACACAGATAGCAATAAAAAAATTTTTATTAGTTGTGTAGGGGAAAGATTAGAACCTCAGTCAGATTTGTATTGCTGCCATGGGCTGAAAAGTGCAGATGGAGGAATCTTCGCTGCCAGCTATTGTATTCATACAGCTGCAACACCTCCGGCTGCTTGAATACCCAAGCAGTGACTGCATCCGATGGGATGCAGTCACTGTGCAGCTGACATTTTTTTCAATCCAAGGTTGTCGAGCCAGGTGGTGCTAGCAGGGCCGCCTGCAGTTAAAATTTTGGCTGATTTAGCAGGAATCGCCTGAAATCCAAGCAGTGCATGGCCAGCTTAAAACCAATGAATTAAAAAAACACTTCACACGAATAAAGAGGTTTCAACTTAGTGGATTTTTATTTTACAGGTCAGGATCTGGCAAGGTCCAGAAGCAGTGATCCAATACTGCTGGGCATGCAGAGCGGGCTCTCTTGTGGCAACAAAGTCTTTGTTGTTTGTACTCATCCATTTACTTTGTGCTCAGTGGAACTGCATAATTAATGATAATAAAGACAATTCATAATAAAGACAAAAACTGTCAAATCATAAAATAGGAAGATGACAATGGTATAAGAAAAATAGGTTGTAAAACACAGGAAATATATGTAATATAATACATATCTTGTTCCTGGTCAGGATCTTAGAAATTGTTTTGCGAGAGGCACAAATAGCAGTTTCCTCCTGCCTGTGCTGGCCACAGGAACAATATTCTATCATGTTTTAGGACTACAAAAAAAAAAAAACAATAGAATGTGTCTATGGCAAGCAGGACTTTTTTTATAATCGCACTTGAAACTAAGCAATGCAGTGCAATTCAACATTACGCGTTTCCAGGGTGGACCATATTAATCAATATAAAAAAACACTAACAGATAATTAATAATACATTTTTTTTCCCATAGAGCTCTACAGCGAATATCACACTGGCAACTTGTTGCCAACAGCAGAATCACTAAACTACAACTTCATTTTAGCTTATGGACATTGCTCCCTCGATGGCCAGAATTCTGTAGAATCTTGATTATTAGCAAACCGACCAGAGCCAGCAAAGGAACAATGCCACACAAGACAGTGAATGAAGTCTTCGCTATTTAGTTGCTGGTAATTTGTTGCCCTAAAAGAGTTGCTGTTTTAGAAGGAAACAGGACAGAGGTATCCAAGTCATAAACAGAGGTAGAGCTAGGAGCTATTTTCTCAAAAAAAAAGAATATATATCCACAACAATCCAACAGTTTAACAAACATACAAAACTAAAAATTCATGTTTTAATACCAACGTATCTGGGTATTATACATGTAGCCTCCTGGGAACGGGATGTATTACTTTTGTGTTTTAGGGACAAAGGCCACTCTATAAATTTCTCTGCGGCACCACCATCCTGAGACCAAATTAATTAAACCTGATTTTTTAATTTTTTTTTTTTAATTACATTTTATTGTGAGAATGCAATTAACAAGAACAAGTTAAATAAAGAAAGACAATATACAGTATGTTGGTATAAGTTGAGAGACACCTAGCAGTGCTGGGTCTAGTGGTGTACATCAACCACTTCACGACCGTAGGACGTCCTTAGGTTGGAGTGGTTGTACCGGGATGATGCCTGCGGTTTGCCACAGCCGTTTCCCTGTAAAGCATAAGTGATTTGAGTGGCTGTACAGCCACTTGAACGCTTCTGCGGGTAGCGGAATAGGGGCCCCCCCTTCCGCCTCTGCCTTTCACAGATCCGGGGAATTATGCAACCGGCAGCACTACACAGAGTGGAAATGATGTTGTTCTTCCCACTCTGTGATGCTGGAAAATGGAAACAATGAAGATTTAGTAACTTCTGGTTTTGGATCTTTGTTTACCTGGTCGTTAGTGGCCAGGAAAGCAGCCGATCCGACCAATCTGTATCTGATCAGTTGCAGTGGAGGACAGAGGTATGGAATCTAATAAATCTCAGATCGCTCCATAAAGAGGACATGACACAATCCATGCTGTCACAAGGAATGTTGTTCATCCTTTGTGATAGCAATAAAGTTAATGCAAAAAAAAAAGCGCCCCCCCCCCCCCCCCATGCAAATTCAAGTCCTGTACGCTAATGTAAACGGTGATCACACCACACTTGTGAGGTATTGTCGCAAACGTTAGAGTGAAAGCAACAATTCTAGCACAAGACCTCCTATGTATCTCTAAACTGGTAACCTGTAAAAGGTGTTTAAAGCGTCGTCTATGGAGAATTTTAAGTACTGTAGTTTGGTGCCATTCCACAGGCAGACGCAAATTTTAAAGCGTGACAAGTTAGGTTTCTATTTACTTGGTCTAACATTATCTTTTATATGTTACAGAAAAACTGGATATTCTATTTATCGTGAAATTGTATTAAAAAAAAAAAACACTGCACAAATATTCTATAGGGCCTCTTCTAAAAAAATATACATATGTAATGTTTGGGTGTTCCAAGTCATTTGCTAAGAAAAAAGTAGATTTTTACATGTATGCGAGAAGTGTCAGAATTGGCCTGGTAAGCAAGTGGTTAAGAAATATTTGAATGGATGGAGGTCTGATTAGTAAGTTGCAAGCAAAGAGAAGAAGGGGAGGCCTCAGTTTTTAGAATAACACATGTAATTCAATCTAAGAGAAGTGTGGAACGTCAATTGGAGGGAGTCTGAGTAAATACCATTTAGTATGTTGAAAGCATTGCATTATAGTTTGTCGCGTTTCTACGGGCAAGGTTTGAATGAAAGATTGCTAAATGTTGAAGAAATTTTGAACTTTGGTAATTCCTTATGCAGGGAAGTCTCCACGCATTCCATGCAAACAAAAGTAAGATTATTTAGCTAAAAAGAAAGCAATAGTAGGTGGTTCTGGGTAGATCCACTTATGTAAAATAGTCTTCCGTGCCACAAGGGATATGATAGTAATCAGTGGCTTGTAGCCCCTTGAGATTTTAATGCCTGGAAATTATTTTAATACAATCTAACGTTATGGGATAATCTAGGCTGTAGCAGACACTTACATATTACCCAGATCATTTATAGCGCCATACAGAATGACCCATCATGGGATACTTTTTGATTTACTGCTAGCAATTTGAAGTTGTACAATCAAGCCCATAGCTAGGCTGTGTGACCTGCAAGCCATAAAAACACTGACCATAGTAGTTAGGACACTTCTGGCCCCTGGCAGTGGAATGGAGATGCATCATTATTGCTGCATAACAAATACAGCACAAGTGTCCCTTTCACCCCCACATATTTTACTTATGAATTGATGGACTTTGAACTATGTAGATGCCCACTCAAAACATAGAAGGAATGACATCTGCTACAACAAACATTACATTTGTGTACATCACAGTCCCGACAATTCGTGGGGCAAAAATATGTCACTTATCTGAGGGATGCTTAAAGACTAACCGAACAGATGGCCTGATAAATTATTACTGCAAGGCACACATAACTGGGATACATTATGAAATCTGAGAATAATGTGGATCCCAACAATTTGTATGGGACACAACAGACTAATAGGTTACATGGAGTAAATCACTAATGTGTAAAAAATATTCTAATCACATAGCTGTTTTAATAGCTAAAAGCCAATAATTAATCGCAATTTTATACATCCGAATGATTATCCAAAACTGAGCAAAGTAACATTTGATTAAACAAATAAGACTTATGTTGGTGATATTTACATATTGTTTTGGCAGTAAACTTATACTTCAGCCAGAAAACATAATGATGGAGTGTCTCTACTATTCACCTTGAAATAATGAAATTTGTTCCTTTCTGCCTCAACTAGCCAAATCTCTACAGTTATTGGCCTTGAATTTGAGCGCGAGAACATGCTTAGGAATGCTTAGTTCCCCAGTTCCAACCCCACTTTATGATTCTTGTTGCCTGAAGAAGCTTCAAATTCTTAAAGTGATACTAAAATCTCATTTTATTTTTTGGTTAAAAATAACAAACATGTTAATAGTTAACCTGCTCTGTGCAGTGGTTTTGCACAAAGCAGCGCAGATCCTCCTCATCTTGGGTCCCTCGCTGGCACTCCTGGACCTTCCCTCCTGCTGAGTGCCCCCATAGGATATGGGGGCACCCGAGCTGAGCCACTGCTCTGTGTTGTCCATTCAGACACTGTGCCGCGGCTCAGCGCTGCCACCTCTCTCTCTTCATTGGTTCACAGCAGCGGGCACTAATGGCACCCGCTGCTGTGTCTCAGTCAACCAGGAAGGAGAGTCCTGGACAGTCGAGTCTATCGTGCAACATCGTTGGATTGAGATGGGGCTCGGGTAAGTATTAGGGGGCTGAGGGGGGCTGCTGCACACAGAAGGTTTTTTTATCTTAATGCATAGAATGCATTAAGATAAAAAACCTTCTGCCTTTAGAACCACTTTAAATTAAACCTGTACAGGGTGAATACAGAGGCCGCCATTGCTTACATTCTGAAATGCTGGATAACTGGTGGTTTTTTACATCAATACTTTGAGACAATGACTTGGAACGATCATGTAAATCAGACATAACTCTTAACCAGCATATTTGTTCTTAGTCAGTAACTTTCAAAGTACCAACACCAATGGATCAGCATGGCAGGCAGCAAGCAAACTAGTATTTTCATAGGAGCTCAGCAATGACAGCTTCCATACTTTCTCCCTACAGTTTTACTTTAAAGAGACCCTGTCAGTGAACTGAAGTATACTGCGCAATACTGCAGGTATGTGCATTTTATGTATTGCAGTAGTTTGCAGTCCTCTCAGTGACAGGGTCTTAATTTGTGATTAGAGTTTAATTCTACAGGTTCCTCTGAGCATGTGAGCAAAATAGAATTTTGGATCTTCTCAGCTGACATCTTTGTTTCATACATTTTGATGCTGCCCAAATATATGACAATATTTTAGTTTTATAACTTGCATTCAGTTATAAAATCAAATACAACTGAATGGATTAAGGTAACTTACCACCTGCAGTTAATATGTTTTCATATACAGTGCCTTGAAAAAAGTATCCATACCCCTTGAAAGTTTCCACATTTTGTCATGTTACAACCAAAAACATAAATGTATTTTATTGAGATTTTATGTGATAGACCAACACAAAGTGGTACTTTATTGTGACGTGGAAGAAAAATGATAAATGGGTTTCAACATTTTTTACAAGTGAATATCTGAAAAGTAGTTTCAATTAGTCACCTAATTAATAGAGTCCCCCTGTGTGTCATTTAACCTCAGTATAAATACAGCTGCTCTGTGAAGCCCTCAGAGGTTTGTTACAGAACCTTATTGAACAAATAGCTTCATGAAGGCCAGGGAACACACCAGACAGGTGAGGGATAAGTTGTGGAGAAGTTTAAAGCAGGGTTAGGTTATAAAACAGTATCCCAAGCTTTGAACATCTCACGGAGCAATGTTCAATCCATCATCCAAAAATTGAAAGCGTATGGCACAACTGCAACTTTACCAAGACCTGGTCGTCCACCTAAACGGACAGGCCGGGCAATATTTTCTCCATTAGCTCATCCCCCACAGCAATTACCCTTTTGTATAACTTGACCCTCCCTCCTATATTGTAAGCTCTAACGAGCAGGGCTCTCCGATTCCCCCCTGTATTGAATTATATTGTAATTGTACTGTCTGCCCTAATGTTGTAAAGCGCTGCGTAAACTGTTGGTGCTATATAAATCCTGTATAATAAGAGCATTAATCAGAGAAGCAGCAAAGAGGCCCATGGTAACTCTGGAGGAGGTGCAGAGATCCACAGCTCGGGTGGGAGAATCTGTCCACAGGACAACTATTAGTCATGCACTCCACAAATCTGACCTTTATGGAAGAGTGGCAAGACGAAAGCCATTGTTGTAAGAAAGCCGTAAGAATTCCCGTTTGCAGGAAGCCATGTGTGGGGACAAAGGAAACATGTGGAAGAAGGTGCTCTGGTCAGAGGAGACCAAAATTAAACTTTTTGGCCTAAAAGCAAAATGCTATGTGTGGCAGAAAACGAACACTGCACATCGCCCTGAACACACCATCCCCACAATGAAAACATGTTGTGGGGATGCTTTTTTCAGCAGGGACAGGGAAGCTGGTCAGGAGGATAGGAGGATGGTTGGAGCCAAATAGAGGGCAATCTTAGAAGAAAACCTGTTAGAGTCTACAGAAGACTTGAGACTGGGGAAGAGGTTCACCTTCCAGCAGGACAACGACCCTAAACATACAGCCAAAGCTACAATTGAATGGTTTAGATCAAGGATATGCAATTAGTGGACCTCCAGCTGTTGCAGAAGTCTACAGGTCCCATGAGGCATAGCAAAACCGACAGCCACAAGCATGATACCCAGAGGCATGATGGGACTTGTAGTTTTGCAACAGCTGGGAGTACACTAATTGCATATCCCTGGTTTAGATCAAAGCATATTAATGTGTAAGAATGGCCCAGTCAAAGTCCAAACCTAAATCCAATTGAGAATCTGTGGCAAGACTTGAAAATTGCTGTTCACAGATGTTTTCCATCCAATCTGACAGAGCTTGAGCTATTTTGCAAAGAAGAGAGTGGGCAAAAATGTTACTCTCTAGATGTGCAAAAAAGCTGGTAGAGACAAACCCAAAAAGACTAGCAGCTGTAATTGCGGCAAAAGGTGGTTCTACAAAGTATTGACTTGGGGGTGCTGATTACAAATGCACGCGACACTTTTCAGATATTTAAAAAAAAAAAAAAATTGAAAACCATTTATCATTTTCCCTCCACTTCATAATTATGTGCCACTTTGTGTTGGTTTATCACATAAAATCCCAATAAAATACATTTACATCTTTGGTTGTACAAAAATGTGGAAAATGTGGAATACTTTTTCAAGGCACTGTATGGAGCATGGATAGTGGTATGTTGTGATGTTTTGTTTAATCAAAATTGTACTAGAAAGCTGAAAAATGGTGTGTGTGTGTGGCCAGAAAAGAGAACATCTGTAAATTCGTGGTGCTGGTATGTTTAGTGTTTTATTTCTCATGTGCCATCATGTTAAAAATGCTTTAACAGCCACTAACACATTAATATAAAAAGGACATGAATGTTTGTCACACTGGATACCTACATGTCAAAGAGTGGCCAAAAACCTTGAAGGGTAATTAACATGCATGTACAATGTACCAACCCTCAAGCACCAACACAAACATGTCATATCAGCTTGGTGGAGCCTCATATTTTTTACCATTAGAAGAGAGAGGGTGATGAAATGAGCGAATGACACAATATGTGGCGCTAGTATTATTTACTCAGAAATATATATAACAAAATACAGAAAAAAACAAAAAGAGAGAGAGAGAGAGAGAGAGAGAGAGAGAGAAATAAATATAAAGTCCAAAATAAAGTGCAAGTGCTCCGTGTATTGCACACACCCTCCACCAGGTGTACCCTCACCTAAAGGGCTTTATAAATAAGTCTGTAGTTAATATCAACAGCTTGAAAGATCCTCCTGTAATTCCTTGTTCTTATGGTGGTTATTTAACTTAAATACATATCACAGATCACTTCCTCCTCCTGGTGATAGCGCAGATTGAAAGCCACTACTCCTGGTGTTTCAAAAAGCCTCCTCATTCAAATCACATGAAGAAAACAACAGAGCCGTGCAATAGCTTGATATTGTTTAAAAAGGTTTAATTGCAACTTAGACTCCACATACATTTACACTCACATTTCAATAATAAAAACAAGCTTATAGTATACTGGTATGCTGAGGGGTGATAGTGTCACCTGAAGTCCGGTTCTGCAGCCCCAGTTCACGGTGTTCACCCGTCCTGTGCCTGCTCTGCAAAACACTTCCTGCAACCTTACACGTCAGCCAATCAAGCTCCTCCTACCGGTTTCGTCACAATCTCGTGACTTCCTCTGAGATTTCTGCTTAGCAGTGTTGGCAGCTGTCACTAGTTTAGTTTAATTTTCACTTTAGATTTTAGTTTGGCAGCTTACAAGGCTTTTACCTATTTCATGAAATGAGTGGCCTTTCTGCCCTTGCTTCTTATCATAGGGAGGACCAATAACAATCAAGGCTAGTTTTCTAACTTGCAGTGCACTACAGGCAAGCCTTCCAGAAGTGATGTTAGTTCCAGGGCAGAACACATCTCAACAACAATACGCACATGCCTCTGCCAGAGCCAAGACCACTTCTAAAAAGATGAGCAAAAGCAGCCTCCAGCTTTGGATGATAGCCTTGGTAGCAAGTAGGTTACATTTTAATGTAGACTATGTTATAGATATTCTATAGGTAGTCACTAGCTACATATGATTGTTTTGTTTACCAAGAATCTCTTGTCTGCGAAAGGCTGCAAACATATTGGTTTCCTAGAAACAAATGCCCACATGCAAGGTTGCAATGATACAATGTGCATGTGGCAAAGACTTCACGCAATGAACAGCACTTTACTTTTATCTGATTCTTCCATCATCTATTTATTGAAGATGAAAAAAATTGTGTGTGCATTATATATATATATATATATATATATATATATATATATATATATATATATATATATATATATATATATATATATTTATTTATATATATTGTATGAAAACAGTTTAATTTTCATTTCAGTATCTGTCGATACACAAAAATGATTGTAATTATTGCATATACTGTGCATTTCTATACCTTTTTGCACATTTTTGTATAATGACCAAGAAACACAAGCTACTATGTAAGGGTGCCGGTAGCCCTGCATTTACATCTGAGCAAAATGTATTGCTGGTGATTTTTAAGCATTTGTTTTCAGATGTTTTAAAGACCTTTTTGCATGTACATCAACTTTTTCAACTTTTAAGAGCTTGTTTCCTGGGCTGGGCAAGGGAAGGAGAATAATTCTATAAGAGAGGTATTCTACAGGTGTGAAAAAAAAACTTGTGAAAACATGCGTACCACACGTTTAAAGGCGTTCCTATTAAATTCTATGGAGTTAAAAAATGCCTGAATACGCTCAACATTTAAAAAAAAAAAAAAAAAAAAAAAAGCTCATGTACTTTTTTGAGCTTAGGGTGCAGGTTAACTTGGCGTACAAGGTACAAGTGTGAACATGAACAATTAGAAAGAATGAAATCCTGCGCACTTAGATGTAGAGAAACAAGCAGAAAAATTATCTAGTGTGAATGGGGGCTAAGACAACGATAAACTATTAGGATTTCTGGCAATGCACGAGTTTTATTAGATTTGTTGGGTTTTCATAGACAGAGCATAATCCAGTGTGTCATTGGTGCATAATTTGTGAAATGCCAAAGGGGTATAGTCCAATTGCTCATCTGGCACATGCTTGAGGGTAACAGAGCTCAGAAGGGTAATTAGAGCAGAAATGTCAGTGAAATGCGTCAGCACCCAAAAGAACTATGAGTAACATTTACTGATATCTTAAGAATGGTCACTTTGGGCCATATCATTTCTTGCTACATTAACCTCTCTGTTTCTGATATATGTCCTAAAATGTGTTTAAATGCTAGCTGGATTGTGTTATGTTTTACTTTTACAGGCAAATTATCTGTCAGTTTGAAATACCATAAAAACTTGTTTTAAAAGGCTATTGTGAAAGTCAACCTAATATTAGGTACAGTTTAACTAATCCTAAACATACCCCCTTCCAGGTTTGAACAAATTCCAGGGGTTAGGTAGCCAAATTACAGCATGCATTTGGCACCTTACTTTAAGTAATGCTTTCCGCGTTCTTCGATAGCGTTGACGTGTCTTCTAAGGTCTACATTATTTTGACCACCCCTTTCCATCACAAGTATTTAACTGTATTTTACAGTTCACAACTTTATTGCCAAATGAAAAAAAATAACCGGACTATGTGGACCCTCCCCTCAAATTTTAACAGGAGTTGCAGTGACTGGCCACGAACACTCAGACCTAAAGCAAGAATTAATTTGATATGAAAATGAGGTAGAATGCAGACACCTAAGCAACTATGGTTCTACTAAAGCAGGCATGTCCAAAGTCCAGTCCACGTTCTGGTTTAATACGGCCCCCCTGGTAATTTGGATATATATTTTTTGTTGCCCCAAGGGTCACAAAAGATATATACCATATTTATTGGTGATGTCTCGGAGGGGACAAGGAGGGGGTGGGACGAGTGCCATTAGATTACATACAGAAGAATCTCCCGTTTACTCGGCAGCGTCTGTAAAAGGAAGTCCCATCTCCTGGGCTGCCATTGTATGACTGTTCTGTCTATCATAGAAGGTGGGAGTTTGTATTAAAGAGGCTACTGAGTAAACAGGAGATTCTCCTCTATGTAATCTGTCTGCGCTTGTCCCGCCCCCCTCCCTGTCCCCTTCTAGGCTGCAGATGGGCATGGATCAGGCTGCACTCATGGCAATGGTGAGGCTGCAGATGGGCACTGGCCCTTATTTTGCTTCACAGTTCTTTATTGAAAATTACATTTTTTTTCCTGAAACTTCCCTCTTAAAGCGAAGGTGCTTGTTATACACCGATAAATACGGTATATCCAAATAGCATGCCCAAGCTCATCCTTAGTCCTGAGCGGCGCTCGGGGATTCGTTGGGGGCCACAGAAGATATTATATATATATCCAAATAATATGCCCAAGCTCATCTCTTCACCACAAACAGCCACAAAGGCAAGAGAATTCTTGTTGGGCAGTGTATTAGTGCTTGGACGAACACAATTAGACCGAATTTTAATGGTTCAAAGAATGTCAGGCAAAATGATCGGCCCTCACGCATGTTCACTTCATCAAATCTGGGCCTCTTTGAAAAAAGTTTGGACACCCCTGTACTAAACTTTGTAAACATGTAGGCTTTGATAAAACAACCCAGATGACGATCAATGATGAGAAGCAGAGCAACCACCATTTTTAATTTTGTGTTAAGAAAAATAAAAAAAATATATACATTCTGAACCCACAAGTACAATACTTACTGGTTCAAAACTATAGAATACGTATGTAATGAACCAGCTAGCTCAGGTGCTGATTGGGGATTTTCAGTCCATGATCTGTATTCGTCGAACACAAATGAGGCATGAGGGTTGTAATTCACCCCTGGTTTCTCTATAAAGAGAACGTGCCACATCAAAAAGTTCAAATAATGAAAACATACATTCTGTCCTAACTTGCCCTCTCACACGTCACATCAGTGGTCATAGCCTATGTGCACTCCTCTCCCACACACAGTTCTTGCATCATACTGTCTGCACTTCTCTCCTGCACATACCGCCCAACACTATACCCTTTTGCACATACAGCCCATTTTCAAATGCTCTTTGTCCCTATTCTGCAGATACTGCCTGCTGCCATATCCATCAAACTCCTATCTGTACAAACTGCCTGCTGTACCCTACACAATTCTCTTCTGCATATACTGCCCACTGTTGTACAACACCTCAACTGCACATACTGCCTACCGTCATACCTTCTACAATCCTTTGCTGCACATGCCGACTTCTGTGATACCCTCTGCACTCCTTTCGTTTGCATTCTGTACACTAAAACACCTTTTTAACATTGTTCGTTATATCCCTAGCTTTGCCCATTCTAGTAAATAAAAAAAAACATGTATTAGCTTCCCTTTGACACAAACACATAAATGCCATTGGGAAAGGTGTACATACATAAATGCCTTTGCCCAGTACATATTAGATGTCCCCATGCTCCCCCGAGTTAACAGAATCATTTTAGAGCCATTGTTTTTGGATCCAACAGTTTTTCACCATTTCGTAAGCACAAATTTGTAGCTGTATATATGTGGTACTTATTTAAGCAACAGTCTTATCTTTTATGTTTAATTAAATTGAGAGATTATGTTTGCGTGAAAAGATTTTTTTTTTTGCTCAATCTGGCTACTTTTTTAGCTGAAAAAACTCTCAGGAGAACACAAGAGAGCTTTACGGCAGATTATTCACAGCAAGAGTTAGTCCTTAAAAATGATTTTAGAACATGAGCACATGGGGACTTTTCAAATCATTACGATCATTCTCATTCGCTTTATCTTATCCTCAAACTTCTTCCGTTGGCGGCTGTTTTTTTTTAGCATGGCTAACAGATGCGATAATCTCCTGTAAGTGGAAATTTAGTCAATGGTTATTCAGGTATTTAAATAATTGTAAAGTTGAACTCTGGGAAATACTCTTGAAGTAGGGCTATCCCTGTGATGGAAGGGTTAAATGCTCAGTTTGATTAGGGTACCAGGAAAAAAAAAAAAAAAAGACTTATTTACCAATACCGCTTTCCCCTGGCAGTTGACTTCTTCTCTCCGAATGCTCCGGATTGTGGGTGGCCCTCAGTGTCCTCACTTACAACCCAGGACCTTTGGTCCTGCATTGTATACAATAACATCACAGCTGAGTCAACCAGCTGTGGCACTGTAGAGTAGAGGCTTTGGGAGATCGGTTGCATGAAAGAAGAAACCTGCAAGAGCAAAGGATAAGGCAACTAAAAATGCTTTTTACCGATACCCTAAGCAAAAATTAGCATCAAATCCTTGTAGTGCAAGGGGAGCCCCATGCAAAAGTAGTAATTCAGCTTTACTATCTCTATAGATGGAGAAACTGTGGCGCAATTACTGTATTTCTCATATTTCACAGCAAAAAGGACTAAAGTCCTTTTGACTACCCCAGCTAAGTTTACCCTACTTTCCCCCTCATAACTATGACTTAGTCTTCCAGTCCACTAATCTCTCATGTAAATTTGAAGAACCTCAATCCTTTTGTTATCTTTGAAATTGCATTGCTTGATGGTACCTGCAGCTACAGGGCTTATTTTAAAGTTTAAAATATGTGATTACGTGAATGTCCCTTTCTGCTACTGTGTACCACTGTACTTTCTAAACAAGTCCTTAGTGACCATCAACAGCCTATGTTTTCCTGATCTTTTCAAAGGATTACAGGTGACATGATTAGTTTGCTTCTTGTAACCCAAGATTATTTAGCATAGCTGTGCAAGCGTCCGGGAAAAGTGACATGTCAGTGGTACTTCAGGACTGGAGTTAGGAAACACTGAAGTACCTGTAGAACATTTTGTGGAAGCTTAACTCTAGCATTGGATAGATTTGTCAATGCAGGCCAGATATACCAATATTCACATACAGAAATGTATTCACATTAACACATGTATTCACATGTAGAAATCGATCTGGTTTTGTTAACTTTTTATGCAAACCTGGAAAAGGTTAGAACATATTAGGTATTTTTGTAGTGTTATCTATACCTGTACCTTCATTACAGAAATTTCCTTTATTACTTCTGCCACTGACCACTGTTACTGGCACAAAAAAAAACAAAAAAAAAAAAACAGCCCAACAGATATTCTAACGATCCCCTGCTCTGCTTGTCTTTTCCAAAACGATCAGAAAAAAAAACCTGACAAAAAAAAAAAAAAGGGACAGAATTCTACTTTAAAAAATGTAAAATAGCCCTTAAGACATTGATTATATGTTCTCAGTCTAAAGAGAGAGTGCTTAAGCTGTGCTGCCGATTGGCTGAATTTGCGCAAAAGTCAGTCCATGAAGCTCATTCAGTTGTGATGACCAAATGCCTAGGCATAAAAGCTCCTAAGCAGTGTTAGTGGTTGGAGAGTGAAGAATAATTATAATAAAGGATTTATATAGCGCCAACATTTTGCATAGCACTTTAATTATTACAAAGCTTCTTTTTTTTTTTTTTAAACATTATTTTAAGCGAGCAGCGTAGTGCAAATTGGATGAAAGCGTTATTTTCACTATAGGTCTGTTTCTATGTGTATGTTAAGCCAAACCTTATTTTTGAAGTTTACAAAAAATTGGGGAAGGCTGAGCTTAGAGGCTGTGACAAGCGAGAGCGTGCTGTGCACATGTGCAGAGTACTGAACAAGGACATCGTTCACTTCTATGATGCTGGGGGAAAGTGTCCAATGGCTGACTTATTCAGGCAATGGGACAAGACAGAAATTTGGGAGTTTTTTGGGCAGGCTATGGTGAGAGTGCAAATGGCCTATAGGGTATGGCAGGTACATTAAAGCGGAGTTCCACACAAAAATGGAACGTCCCCTTTTCGGAACCCTCCCCCCCTCCGGTGTCACATTTGGCACCATTCAGGGGGAGGTGGGTGCAGATACCTGTCTAAGACAGGTATTTGCACCCACTTCCTGGCATAGATTCCCACGGGAGTCTACGCCTCTTCCTGTCCCTCCGCACTGTCTCTCTGGGAAACACACAGGTCCCAGGAGACAGCGGGGACCAGTTACGACGCGCAACGCAACTCGCGCATGCGCAGTAGGGAACTGGGAAGTGAAGCCGCAACGCTTCACTTCCTGATCCCCTCACCTAGGATGGCGGCAGCAGCTGCCAAGAGTCGAGCGAGTAATCGGCGTCGGCTGCCGACATCGCTGAACCCTGGGACAGGTAAGTGTCCATTTATTAAAAGTCAGCAGCTGCAGTATTTGTAGCTGCTGGCTTTTAAAAATTTTTGTTTAGGTGGACTCCTGCTTTAACGAAGATTTTTAAAAGCAGCTTATTTTATAGTACCTTACTGGGGCTTTTTGATTAAAGGTTTTTTTTTTAAACAAAGAAAAGTAAAATATGAAGAAAATAAAAACAATTTGTCACACTCCAGCCTTCGCTCTGTTATTGTCTATTATTTTTATGGGGACTGTTCCTTGAATATTTCCACATTCTGTAAATATCCTGAACATACAGGAATCCTTAATCACAGGCTCAAACTCGAAATGACTCACAATTCACCAGGGAAAGCAAGTCTTTGAAGTAAAAGAGATTGGAAGCTGTGTCAACATCTTGGTGCCCTGATTATCTATTAATAGAAAATGAAACTGTGGACACATAAGTGAAAATCGTTGGCGTATTGGTCATGATGTAGAGCTTGCAAAAAATCCCTAAAGTTTCTGAATTGTTTTGCAATAGAAATAGATCTAAGGTGCTAAAAGTAAAGAAAGGCAGGTTGTAGAGAACTAATAAAATCAGTCTATTGTAGAGAACTGTTTCTTCTATACCTACTGAGGGCTAGCAAAATAAATCAATTCATTTGTCCTCTTTGCATTTCCCAGCTATACCTAGATTTGTACAAACACCCTCTTTCTCATCAATTATTTGGGCATCCGTGGATATCTTCAACATTTGGTATCTATTTTCCTGCAATAAACCCATCCAAACTATGACAAAAACTCCACATTCGCTTATTTTCTCCATTAGCAGACATTCTTCCTTTCATGAGAACATCATTGATGCCATGTAAACAGGCTAGAAACTGAAGTGAGCACAAATCCTAAGCATGAAGTGGAAAAATAGGTGCAGCGCTATTTTTCACTTCATGACTTTGGGTTTTGTATTGTAGACTCTTGGTGCTGGCAGCTCTCCTTTCTTGATTTATTTCAAGTTTCATATATTTATTTCTAGCGCAGCGTTTGGCCTTCTGGCCTTTGTTTCCAACAAATCCTAAGCAGCCAGAGGAATTTGGGAACTGAAATTAGCTGTGGGACAAGAGAAGTACCACCGGAGAATCTTTAGTGAGATCTAGTTTTGCCAGACTAGGGGGTAGCCATACAAATATAGATTTCTCTTGTTCAGCCCACAGATTTGTCCTTCCCCGCTGACTATTGTATTCATACAGGATGCAGCCATTGTCCAGCCAACAGGACCACCTATGACTCAAATTGTGTCCCATTTACCTGATAATACCTCAGAAAAAGCAATGTAATATTATTGTTACATTTTATTTATTTGGTTCCATTTATATTCAGATACATATGCAAGGGTGACCTTTGATTTACATATGATGTCAGATAACAAAAAAAAAAGCAAGGTTGCTTTAACATTTGTTAACTCTTTGTTCATCCTAAATTATCCAAATCATCCCTAGCTATTGCCCCCCACCTAACTTTATTTTTTCCCTTTCTCCTTTTATAAAACCTAAATTTAAATTTTCCTTCATTTTGTGTTCATTTCAGATTTTGTGTCTCTAAAAAAAAATAATAATAAAAAAATAAAAAAACTTTGACTCAGGTATCAGGTGAAAGGTGACATACCCATACTCTCAGAATTCAGCGTATACACAATCCCAAGTCATTCATTTTACTTTTTGCTCCTTGCAGATTATGCATCCCTAAAGCCGGTCAAAGATGGTTTGAAACTTGGCTGGTTCAGCAGGGACCGGCCAAGATTTGAACCATCTATGGGCAGGCCGATTGTACCCAAGTCAATCCATCGATCGACTTGGGTACAACCAGCATGTTGAATTTTCACATGTAATCAATGCCAGAGGTTATAGCTGCTAGCAAAGATTGTGTTCTCCCAGCAGGGACGGCTCCACGTACCCCCTCGCCAGGAAAACACAATAGCTCTGCAGAAGGGATTCCTCATCAAAACTGACTTTGTAGATGGGGGAACAGGGCGATTTCCTTTCTATGGCATGTCTAAGGAATACCACATAAAGATCAACATTTTCCCTTGATAATTATCCTCACTATCCAGGGCCGCTGATAGAAACCATGGGGCCCCGTACAGCCTACCTGACAGGGCCCCCTTCAGCCCAACCCAACCCCACCCATGACCCCTGCCTTAAGAGTCACCAAAAGGGCTGAGATGGGTGGAAAGGGGTTAATGATGCCAAGAGGTGCCCATGTCATATTTTGTAAACTTACAATCTGTTTATGTGCATTGTATTAAAGTATGCAGCAAAGTCAGTATAACTAGCAGAAGATGGGGGGGGGGGGTCAGTAGAACAATGGACAGAGTCCCCCATTTCACAGCAGAGCCCCCCACCCCATCACAGCAGAGCCCCCTCCATCACAGCAGAGCCCCTCTCAACATCAGTCCCCATTTCAGTGGGGACCTCAGGAGGTGTTAGGATCATTTACACTTTTCTGTATGTGATGTGTCTGTGCTGGAAGGCCAGATGCAGTGTCAGTGTGCTTTTCTAATCTGTTCCCATTTGAGAGAACTCTCCTGCACATCAGCGTGTCCCTTACCTCGGAAACTCCTGTTCCAGGCTGCTAATCTTCAGAGCCAAAATTCAGACTTCTCTCCTCCAGCCAATGAGAGCAGCGGAGGGGTGTGGTCTGGGGAGAAGGCAAACTAGAAGCTCTGGACTTAATTACAGAGCTCAGCGGGGGGGTCCTGGGAGACACAAGGTGGATCAGACCTGGATTCTGCCCCCTGGAGCTAAATACAGGGTTGCTCTGGCAATGCCTGCACCCCTTTATGCTATGCCCATGGTATTAACACAAAACCCCCTAAGCTAGTGGGAGCAGCTGAGCGGGGGGTGTAAATTAGAAAGCTTTTTTTGTTTTTCTCCACTGAACTATCATTGAAGCTGCAGGCCCCCCCTCCCCCTGCTGGCCGGGCCCGGTACAAAAGGGCTGGGTGTACTGGCTTATCAGTGGCCATGTCACTATCACCATTCTTATCAGACAGGGAGAGAGAGGAATTATTCCCACTATGATATTTGTATGATTTTATTTATATATGTGTGTCTGTGTGTGTGTGTGTGTGTGTATAATGCTGGAGCAGAACATTTGCAAAAGAAGCCCATGTAAACTGCAATGATGGCATAAATAGAGGAAAGGTGTCCCCAGACCAAACTTTATTGAAACTTCCCCTTTCCCTAAGCCAATAACCACCCTTCTCTGCTTCACCTAATTGACAGTCACCATAGAAACAATCTCTTCCTTTTCTGAAATTTCTGAACTAAATAGGTGGATCGCCAACCCTAGACGAATATCACAATGCATTTGCCTACCTGATCATCCCTGCTGTCCTTGGATGCAAAAATAATATTAGTAGAGGATCCGGGGCATGGTAGAGAGATTCAATGACCATAAAAAGAATATGGATATAATAAAATATGGCTACTGCAAAACAAAAGTTCAATATTTATCAAGAAAGGGGTAGTACTGTGGAGCACCCTAGCTTCAAAAACACTAATGGATAGTTTCACTACAAAAGCTCTTGGGTTAAAATAGACAAACTTGAATAAAGTTCTATACAATATTTCATACATATCTGATCTGGAGTAGGTTGTCTGTACTGAAATTGTGAGATGTGGCTGCAGTCTCAATGGGTCATATTCACATAGGCTGGCCATACATGGTTCGCACATCAGCCAGTTCGGCAGGAACCGGCCGAGATTCAAACTGTTAATGAGCAGACTGAATGTACAAAGTTGATCAAGCGATCAACTTGGCTACAACCAGCCTGCCGAATTCTCTTGCGATTATCACTAGAGTCTGCTATAGCCACTATTGATCATCACCGTCATCTCCCCATGGGGACAGCTTCCCCAGTCCGCCCCTGTGCCGGGAGAAGACAATTGCTTGACAGGAGGGATTCCCCTGTCAGCATTGTCTGTTTTTATTAGGGGCATTGTGCAAGAAAAATTTGCACCGTGTATGGCCTGCGCCAGGTAAAAAAGTACCCATGAGGACAAGACATTTAAAAGATATGCCATCTCAACTGATTGGGTTAATGGAAAGGTCATGTCATTTTGACATTATCACTGTATATTTCCTTTAATAGAAAGGTACACTACAGGCGGTCCCCGGGTTACAAACAAGATAGGGACTGTAGGTTTGTTCTCAAGTTGAATCTGTTTGTAAGTCAGAACAGGTACATTTTTTTTTAAGTGTAGCTCCAGCCAAAAAAACTATTTTTAAGCTTTTTGGATAGCATAGGGAAGGGTTAACACCCCTGTAACATTTGTTTTGCTGTCTGTGTCCATGTTCGGAAGATTTCACCTCACTTTCTGTCCCAATGACAGAATGTTGTGGAAACAAGCCTTGGTGATAAAGCTTCAGTGAAGGTACCTTTTTCCCATAATACCTTTTACAGAAGTGACTTCCCCTTCTTAGGGGTAGATTTCCTCTCACTTCCTGTTGTCTCCCTCCATTTGCAAGTAGGAGTCGTTTGTACGTTGGATGTTTGTAACTAGGGGACTGCCTGTATATGGCCAAACATGCTTGTTGACACCAGACCATCACACCTAGATAAGCGATTTCAAAACTGTGGCAGTAATATGGCCCATCTGTGGCTATAACAGCCTCCCATCTTCAGTGAAGGTTTTTGACAATTTGGATTTTGTCTCTGGGAATTTGTCCCCATTCAGCACAAAGAGCAGCAGGTTATGGTTGAATATGTACACCTGGCTTGCAATTGGCATTCTAGTTCACCACAAAATGTATTCAATAGAGTTCAGGTCAGTGCAGGTATGTTGAGTGAATCGGAATACAAACATTTAGTGGAGGTTTCTCAAATGTGATTGCAAAAGTGGAGATAACTTTAAGCCATGCCCAATATCAAAGCAAATGCCATGTCAAATATTCTGCGCTGTGCAAAAAGTGTCCCTTCTTTTCAAATTCTAATGTTTGAATATATATATCTGTAAATGTACATAATGTTCACTGGGCTGAGCAGTGTTCTATAGTAATAGAATGAAAAGTGTATGTGGCCCGCCTCGACTACTGCAACTCCCTCCTCATTGGCTTACCTCGAAATAGGCTATCCCCACTTCAGTCCATCATGAACGCTGCTGCCAGGCTCATCCACCTCACAAACTGCTCAGTGTCTGCCATACCCCTCTGCCAATCCCTCCATTGGCTGCCACTCAGTCACCGAATTAAATTCAAGATACTAACTATAACTTACAAAGCCATCCACAACCTGGCCCCCAGCTACATCTCTAACCTAGTCTCAAAATACCAACCTAATCGTTCTCTTCGCTCCTCCCAAGACCTCCTGCTCTCAAACTCCCTTGTCACCTCATCCCATGCTCGCCTTCAGGACTTCTCCAGAGCCTCTCCCATCCTCTGGAATGCTCTACCCCAATCCGTCCAATTTTACACCCAACTCACTTGTTTATCAGCCATTCAGGCAACAGCTTGCTTTCACCCCAATAGTCCCTCTTAGCAACTGCACTGGATGCATACTGGAATCTAACTTACACTTTTGAAGGCCCCGGAGCACCAGGACAATGTTAATACCCCAAAAATGACCCCATTTTGGAAAGAAAACCACCCAACGTATAATCTATGAGGCATAAAGAGTCTTTTGAACATGTCATTTTTTTCTACAAGTTTTTGGAATATGCGTAAAGCAAATGAAAACGCATTTTTTTTTTTTTTTTACATTTTTTTTACATATTTTAATATTTCTAACAAATAGCATGTACATACCAAAAATTACACCCCAAAATAGATTCTGCTACTCCTCCTGAGTACGGCGATACCACATGTGGGAGACTTTTACACAGCCTGGCCACATAGAGACACCCAAAATGCAGGGAGCACCATCAGGTGTTCTAGGGGCATAAATGTCAAATATAATTTGACTACCTATTACACTTTTGTGAGGCACTGTAGTGGCATGGATGAGAACTGATGTGGCATGGATGAGCCATGAATGGGGATGGATGAGCCATGAATGGGGATGGATGAGCCATGAATGGGGATGGATGAGCCATGGATGGGGATGAATGAGCCATGGATGGGGATGAATGAGCCATGGATGGGGATGAATGAGCCATGGATGGGGATGAATGAGCCATGGATGGGGATGGATGGGGATGGATGAGCCATGGATGGGGATGGATGAGCCATGGATGGGGATGGATGCGCATGAATGAATATGCCTGGGTACGGCTGAGTGCGGCTGAGTATGGCTGGGATGGTTGAGCATGGATGGATGAGTAATGCGGAGTATGGGTGGATGGATGAGCATGGATGAGTATGGAAGAGTATGGATGAGTATTGCTGAGGATGGAAGGATGAGTATTGCTGAGGATGGAAGGATGAGTATTGCTGAGGATGGAAGGATGAGTATTGCTGAGGATGGATGGATGAGTATTGCTGAGGATGGATGGATGAGTATTGCTGAGGATGCATGGATGGATGGCTGGAGTTGTCACATATCAGCGCTGTGGGCACTAGACATCCAGGCCACAGCGCTGCTGCCTCTGATCTCTCTCCTCTCAGTACCGATCGATATAGAGAGGAGAGAGGTACCGGACGTGACGCCTGTTTGTTTAGTGATCACTCCGTCATTTGACGGAGCGATCACGTGTTAAACGGCCACTGTTAGCAGCCATTCACCAGGATGTGTTGGGTCCTGTGGACCCGGCGGTCACGGAAATTCCCGGGTGCGTGACCCAGGGGGAGCGATTCTGGGTGGACGTCAATGTACGCCCTCCCAGAGTTATCCAACCACGCTGCAGCTGTCATTCGGCTATAGCGCTGTCAGCAAGCGGTTAAGGCCTAGTTCACACCTATGCATTTTTAGTGCTGTTAGCATTTTGTAGCTTTGCACTACAGAACATGTTCCATAGGAAACCATGTTAAATGGACTGTAGTGCAAATCTGCAAAATGCACTAAAAATGCATAGGTGTGAACCAGGCCTTGGTGTCCAATCCCTGGATCACTCTAGCTTGCTAGGTTCTTATAAATCAGCTTTATTTGCCCATACAACAAAATAAGCAAACTGATGTAACTGAAAAAAGAGATGCTGAATAAATCACCTATAAAGTACCTTAAATTATGAAGTTTCATTTGTGCAAGAGCTAAACACAAAAAAAAAAAAAAAAAACACACACACACACACACACACACACACCTATAGCAGCACACTGCCTATATATGGACTGTCCATCTGCGCCCATCTGATCTCTTTTCCTCTAGCAAAGATGAATGTGGCTTCAACATATTTTCAATTTTCTGTTCAGTGAATATCGAGGTCAATTAGGAACGCTGTTTGCTTTCTGTACCCTAAGCAGATTAGACAGACCCCCTCCTCATCCCCATAGCATTGCCGATCTCTGTCGCCCTGACCCACATTCTGCTGAAAATCTGCTCCTGTGTGTTTCTGCATTGAAAGCTACATACAATTGGTATTCTTTAGCTTTCCTTTAGATGCTGCAATCCCTGTTACAGATCCTGGGTTAATTAATTCAATTACATCAAATATAAATTAGATACACACATAAATGGGTAAACTCATATCACATGTTGATTTTGATTTATATTGAAATGAATGACCATCGGCTGGAAAAAAAAAAAAAAAACGGCCATTAAGCTAAACCAAAAAAAAAAAAAATTCCCTAAAGCAGTGGTAGGCAACCTTGGCCCTTCAGCTGTGGTGAAACTTTCCAATGACACCATTGCAAGACCCTGACAATCACATGCATGACTTCTAGAGGCAGAGGCATGATTTGTTTTTTTGCAGTTTTCACCACAGCTTCAGTGTCAAGGTTGCCTACCCCGGCCCTAAAGGATCTCTAAATAACTCCCAGGTTAGATTCAAACATATTCTTTCATGTATTAGCAGTCATTTTTAGGTTGTGCACTTAGAAATACACTCAGCCTTACAGGCTCCTTTAGACATGCTTGGAAATTATAGATATCATGGATTCCCATTAACGCACCTATTGCTTTAAGATGCGTTATGGACGTAATTCGTACGTGTTTTTTGACATGTTTGCATCATGTTAAATGACACTTTCAAGACTCCTCTATGTGGGTTTTCTATTGTATGGGTTCTTCTACTATCATCTTGGCTAGTAACGTTTTCTAAACGCATCTCAAATGGGCTGTAAGGCAGGCCCATACACGGTTCCTTCTGAACTGGCCAAGATTTGAACCGTCTATGGGCAGGCTGTTGATCAAGCAACTTGGGTACAACCAGCATGCTGGGTTTTACCAGCAATTATCACTAGAGAAGACAATGGCCCGGCAGGAGGGGTTCCCGCATCAGCAGCGGATGCAGGAAAGAAATTTGCTCCATTTATGGCCGGCGTTATCATAGGAGTGTTTGTGACATATTTGTGGAGCAATTACATTGAAATGAATGAAGGCATTTGGGGAGCAGTAAAGCCAGCCGAATGCTACATGTCAGACGCAGCCATGTGAACAACACTGTCTGCTGCAATGCATACAATTTACACAGAGCATGGACAGATGTTTAGGAGTCTTCAAAAATGCAGATGAAACACTGGCTTTTAATGTACAATTTGCCTAAGGTAATCTACTGACCCAGCTAGAAGCAGTTCCTGTAGAAAGCTAGTACACCTTTTCCATGGCCTTGCCTCCAATATCCTGCTTATTGTGTCTA
This sequence comes from Aquarana catesbeiana, assembly GCF_042186555.1. Classification (NCBI taxonomy): domain Eukaryota; kingdom Metazoa; phylum Chordata; class Amphibia; order Anura; family Ranidae; genus Aquarana; species Aquarana catesbeiana. The sequence goes on along the minus strand of NC_133332.1, from coordinate 279,672,545 downwards.
AATATGATAACACAGTGCAACAGGCCCTAGAGTATAAGCATTCGCTATACACTTATTAAAGTAACTGCCTACATAAAATTACAAATCTGCCCAAATTTAAGACTTGTTACTTTTTCTGTGCACATAATGGAAGAACCGCAAATTGTTGAAAGAAATTTTATGAGCCCACCGCAATCAATACTGCTTAAACTCAATTATCTATTTTCTCACTAACAAAATCAAGCTATATATTGCCGTAGCCATAGACATGGGTATAAAACACAAAGATTTACTACCAGAAATGTTTTTCTACTTTGATACCCATTAACAAGTGAAAGAGAACCTTCATTTGAATAGAGAACTAGGCTCATTATGGGTAAGCTGCATGGGTTGGGGTAGGGATGCACCTAATTCGGCACAGGGGTTCTACTGAGTGTAGCCATACACTACAACTTTCCCAAGTGATCCACTGGGTGTATTCAGTTGTGACAATTGGGTACTTTATTAAGAATGAGTGATCCTAAATAGAGAAATTGATCATCAGATCAGCGTTAATTTTGTCAACTAAAATACTACTAAAACTAAAACAATTCAGATGACTAAAATACGACTAAAACTAAAATGGGATTTTAGTCAAACTACGACTAAAATTTAATTGAACATTGACGTCAAAATTAACAATGCATTAGATCAAATTCATTGGAACAGGAACAGTTATAGATGGATAAAAATTTGGCTGGTCCCTGCTGAACTGGCCGAGTTTTGATCCATCTATAGCCAGCTTAAAGTGGTTCTAAAGCCTTTATGTTTTTTTTTACCTTACGGCATTCCATGCATTAAGGTATAAAAACTTTATGAGCTGCAGGACCCCTCCCCCTCTCTTGTACTTACTTGGGTCCGATCCAGCGATGTGTACAAGAGCAGCAGCTCTTACCACTGTCTCTCTCCTTACTGTGCAGATTGATAGAAGTGGGAGCCATTGGCTCCCACTGCTGTCAAGCAAATGATGTGACAAGGGAGCAAGGGGCCAGGTTGAGCCACCCAAACTGTGGACGTAGACATAGATAGGGCGACTCTGGAGCAAGCCCACATAGCGGATTTCTATGGGGGTGTTTCGTCAGATTAGGTGACCCGTCAGAATTTGTAACAGAAGTGACGTTCTGTCGCCGCCATCTGAGAAGGGGGCAAGTGGACATCTTACACCCACTGGAGTTTTGCATTTCACTTATTTTTAACAGTAAACGGTGCTTATAAGGTCAAATACAGTATTTAGAAATCCGACGGACTGTTTAGAGGTTCACTTTTAAAAGCAGCAGCAAACCTGCTGATGTCAGTCACAGGTTTGCTAATCTGACAGAACACCTCTGATTGTATAATTCAACATGTAAACAGTCAGATGGTTTTCTAAATATTGTCTTTCACCATATAAGCTCTGTTTACTGTTAAAAATAAGGCTCGATTCACACAGGGGCAACACGACTTCAACGCGACTTTGCAACGCGACTTCAACCCGACTTCAACACGACTTGTGGATCTGACTTTCAATGAACGGGGATCCGACTTGGATCCCCGCCACTGTGTTTGGTATGAATCTTTAGGGGGAACTCCGCGCCAAATTTTAAATAAAAATCCGGCATGGGTTCCCCCCCCAGGGGCATACCAGGCCCTTGGGTCCGGATCTGAGGGGAACCCCCCTACGCCGAAAGGACGGCGTGGGGGGTCCCCCCCAATCCATACCAGACCCTTATCCGAGCACGCAGCCCGGCCGGACAGGAATGGGGGTGGGGACGAGCGAGCGCCCCCCCCCTCCTGAACCGTACCAGGCCGCATGCCCTCAACATGGGGGGGTTGGTGCCTTGGGGGAGGGGGGCGCGCTGCGGCCCCCCCACCCCAAAGCACCTTGTCCCCATGTTGATGAGGACAAGGGCCTCTTCCCGACAACCCTGGCCGTTGGTTGTCGGGGTCTGCGGGTGGGGGCTTATCGGAATCCGGGAGCCCCCTTTAATAAGGGGGCCCCCAGATCCCGGCCCCCCACCCTATGAGAATGAGTATGGGGTACATCGTACCCCTACCCATTCACCTAGGGAAAAGTGTCAATTTAAAAAAAAAACACTACATAGATTTTTAAAGTATTTTATTAGACAGCTCCGGGGTCTTCTTCCGACTTCGGGGGTCTCTCCGGTTCTTCTCCGCGCTCTCCGGGTCTTCTGCCGGGCTCCTCCGCTCTCTTCTGCCGCTCTTTTGCTAAAGCGGAGGAGCCCGGTCTTCCGTCTTCTGCCCTCTTTTCTTCTGATGTTGACACGACGCTCTCTCCGGCTAGAATGCTCTCTGTGCGCTCTGCTCTGACTTATATAGGCGGTGACCCCGCCCCCTTATGCCGTCACAGTCCCTGGGCATGCTGGGACTATGACTGCATAAGGGGGCGTGGTCATTGGGCGATGACCACGCCCCTAAAACGTCACAGTCCCAGCATGCCCAGGGACTGTGATGGCATAAGGGGGCGTGGTCACCACCTATATAAGTCAGAGCGGAGCGCTCAGAGTGCATTCCAGCCCCAGAGAGCGTCGTGTCAACATCAGGAGAAAAGAGGGCAGAAGACGGAAGACCGGGCTCCTCCTCTTTAGCAAAAGAGCGGCAGAAGAGAGTGGAGGAGCCCGGCAGAAGACCCGGAGAGCGCGGAGAAGAACCGGAGAGACCCCCGAAGAGAAGAAGGCAGCAGACCGGGCTCCTCCGCTATAGCAAAAGAGCAGAAAATAGCGGAGCAGCCCGGCAGAAGACCCGGAGAGCGCGGAGAAGACCCCCGAAGACGGAAGAAGACCCCCGGAGCTGTCTAATAAAATACTTTAAAAATCTATGTAGTGTTTTTTTTTTAAATTGACACTTTTTCCCTAGGTGAATGGGTAGGGGTACGATGTACCCCATACTCATTCACATAGGGTGGGGGGCCGGGATCTGGGGGCCCCCTTATTAAAGGGGGCTCCCGGATTCCGATAAGCCCTCCGCCCGCAGACCCCGACAACCAACGGCCAGGGTTGTCGGGAAGAGGCCCTTGTCCTCATCAACATGGGGACAAGGTGCTTTGGGGTGGGGGGGCCGCAGCGCGCCCCCCTCCCCCAAGGCACCAACCCCCCCATGTTGAGGGCATGCGGCCTGGTACGGTTCAGGAGGGGGGGGGCGCTCGCTCGTCCCCACCCCCATTCCTGTCCGGCCGGGCTGCGTGCTCGGATAAGGGTCTGGTATGGATTGGGGGGGACCCCCCACGCAGTTTTTTCGGCATAGGGGGTTTCCCTCAAGGTCCATACCAGACCCAAGGGCCTGGTATGCCCCTGGAGGGGGAACCCATGCCGGATTTTTATTTAAAATTTGGCGCGGAGTTCCCCCTCAAGATCATCTGAGCACAAGTCGCATGCCGAAGTCGGATCATGCGAGACGGCGAACCGACTTCAATGATAGTCATAGGCTGAAGTCGGATCAAAGTAGTACAGGGAGTACGCTCTGAAGTCGGAGCGACCTCAGTAGTGTCTATTAAGACGCTCCCATTCACTTAAATGTGAATCTCTTTCTGGGGCGACTTGAGGGCATACAAGTCAGATCCCAAGTCGCCCCAGTGTGAACCGAGCCTAAGTGTGAAATGCAAAACTCCGGTGGGTGTAACAAGATGTCCGTTTGTCCCCTTCTCATTGTATCCTTACTGTGGAGTGTGGGCTGTAGCAAGATGGCGACGACAGAAAGCCACTTCCGTTACAAATGCTGACAGGTCACCTAATCTGACGAAACGCCGGCACTTGCGGATGAGGAGGAGACCGGAGTGCCAGCGGGGGGCCCCAGAAGGAGGAGGATCGGGACTGCTTTGTGCAAAACCAGTTCACAGAGCAGGTAAGTATAACACATTTATTATTTTAATTAAAAAATAAGGTTTAATGTTCCGTTAAGGTTTAAGCCGAAAAAAAGCGAACCACTGCTTTTAACACAGTAAAGAGGAATAGAGATAACTTGGTACCACATGGTACTTCCCTGGCTGTGGTAATAAAAGATTTTTCAATAGGATTTGCAAACTGGATAAAAAGAATGGCCAAGATATAAAAAATCTGTCGCTTTACGATTGGAAATATAATGGTTAAGCTTAATAAAAAAAAGCAAGGGCTTGTTGTTAATATTCCAAATAGCATGCTAATACCTACTGTATATGCACAGCATTATATCCTTTTCCCTAAAATGATGGGAGTGCGGTCAATGAATTTACAATACACTCTAAATTCATTGTAGACAACAGAGGGAGAAAAATCACTAGCACATGAAAAATTAAACACACATGAGAATTGCACTTTCCAAGCTGCACTACCAGAAATAACTCACAGCAGCCAGAGCAAAAAAGATGCCCCAGAGCTTAAATTCCAAAGCTTTCACAATCCACCCCCTCCCCAAACATTAACCCAGGAGGAAATAAAACTTCCTGCCATCTGCACATATTAACCCTTCTAAAACTAGGGGGGGGGGGGGGGGTTTAAGACACAGATGGCTTCCGTGCTGTCTATTCATTGCCCCTGCTTGATGCCAATAGTAGGTCAGCATTATTATTATTATAATTATACAGGATTTGTATCGCGCCAACAGTTTAAGCATTAGACTCTTCATCCCCTAATCCAAGAGTTCCTAAACTTTACTGGGCAGAATCTGCTATATCTGTGAATCAGATTATACATTTATTTTTTAATTTAGTTTTAACTATCTCAACTCGTGTACCTGTATAGTTTTTAGCGACTACAGCAATTTTTACATTTTCACTACGGGTCTGTTTATTCAGCAATCATTTTCATACAAACTAATACATACATTGTTTTTTTTTTTTTGGAAAACAAAAAAAAAAATGATTATTGATAAAAAAAAAAAATTAGAATCAATTATAATGATCAAGTAATCAACTAGAATGCATTAACACAATAACTAAAGGGAGAAAGAAGTTAATACAGGCTGTTAAAATAAGGTTAATCAGGAATTTATTTTATTTAAAAAAAATTTGTTTACCTGTTTATTTTATTTTACTTGGAAGGTGACTTTATCTGATGTCATATGCAGATGAAAAGTCACAATACCTTGTTCGATTGTATTTACTCGATGATATTTGTAGACTATTTGCAAGTGTCATTTAACACAGGAACATTTTGACAGCCACACTTTCTGTATAATACAAAACAATTCCTGACTGTCATTTTGACAGCCAGTAATGCCAGTAATAGTGTCAGTATGTCCTAAAAACTTTAACTTTTTTAGGATATATCTCCTATGTTTAAATTCTAAACATGTTCTACTTACCTGCTCTGTGCATTGGTTTTGCACAAAGCAACCCGAGCCTTCTTTTTTCAGATCCCCCTCTTGCCAAGTGTCCCCATAACAAGCCACTAGCTATGGGGCATTTGTTCGTGGTCACTTCCAAGCCACCTCTGTTTCCATAAGGCACACAGAGCACAGCTCGACACCCCCCCACACACACACTCTCTCCTCATTGGTTGTGATTGACAGCAGTAAGAGCCAATGGCTCCGACTGCTGTCTCAGCCAATGGGGAGGGAGAGAACCAGGAAAACCATTGCTCTCGTGCACATCACAGGATCAAAATTGGGCTCAGATAAGAATTTGGGCGGCTGGGGGATGCTAGAAGGTAAAAAAACCTTCAGCCTTTACAACCATTTTAATATAGTATGTCTACTACTACCAACTCTAGTCCTAAGCTGCTATCACAAGTCAATATGGCGTTACATAAAATAAAATGTGGAATTTAGGCGGTCATAAAAGGACAATCTGTTACTACCATTGTCAAGGCTGCCACGTGAATCTCAGATTTAATCCCCCCCCCCCCAATCTCCTTTGCTAAAGAGAGTGTACAAATATTTCCACACTCGGTAGAAAGGAGTTTCATCTCATACGGCTGCTCATCATTATGTACATGTTATCACGCTACCACTTGGGTGCCCCCATAGCAAGCTACTTGCTCTGGGGGCACTTGGCAGGAGCCAGGCGTGCCAGCAGGGGACCAGAGAAGAGGAGGATTGGGGCTGCTCTGTGCAAAACCGCTGCCCAGAGCAGGCAAGACATGTTTGTAATTTTAAAAAAATGTCTTATATTATTACATTAATGCAGTTTTGTTAGAGCTGACTTGTGAGCACCCCCACTGCATCTTATACTATGATAACCTCCTCATTTCCTTGCCAATAGGTCGGTTGTACACAAGTTGCCGAAGAATGCCCATACATGTATTGAAATTTGTCCAGCCCCTGCTGAACTGGCTGAATTTCGATCCAAGTATGGTCAGCTTCAGACTAAAAACTCTTCAACTCTTCATTGTAATTGGGCACAGGCAGACTTCGTTAGCTGTCCTTAGTAAACAGACAGAAGACCAACACAAACCATCTTATGCAACTGGCTTTAAAATTAAAACATTTCGAAGGCTGGGTTCAGACTTTTGTGAATTGGATGTGGGTTTCCCTGCATCCAATTTGCATGTCAAGAGATTGCGACCAGCTCTATATGGAGTCTGTTCACACATCTCCGGAGCGGCTCCAGTGCAAATTGCACAGGAGTCCTGTGCGTCTTCTGGTCCAGTTCAGGTCAGAATTCAGCCAAAAATTTGAGCTGGAAGGGTGAACGGGGATGCACTGGACCCCCAAAGTTTTTCTTTGTTTCGGTTATAAAATTTTGTTTTCGCCTTCACTGACGGGCACTGATATGCAGCACTGATGGGCACTGAGCGGCGGCTGTGATGGGCACTGACAGGTGGCTGTGATGGGCAGCACTGATGTTGAGGTACTGACAGGTTTTACTGCTGGGCACTGAGATGGGCACTGTGAGCTGTGTTTTTATGGGGCACCGACTGACAGCTTATGGGTACATTTTAAAAGGTGTTTTGGCACATCTGAGGGGGCTGTGCTGATAATCAATGTGCGGATTATCAGTACAGACCCCCCTCTGATTGGGAGAGCCGCCGATTGGCTCTCCCTGTCAGCGCAAACCGAGAAATGCCGTTTACCGGCACTTCCTGGTTCACGCGATGACCAATCACAGCTGATCACGTGGTAAGAAGCCTCTGACAGAGGCTGCTTATCACGTTCGGCGATGCGGGGTGTCACAATGACACACCGCAATCGCCGCGCGCGCCGGCATGTTGTCCTGCTAGACGTCATATGACGCCTGGTCAAGATAACAGAACCACTTCCCGGCCGTCATTCTGCATACGGCGGGCGGTAAGTGGTTAAAAAAAAAAAAATAGCCTTCATCACTTTACCTTTAGGCTGCTTTCACACTAAGGCGCTTTACAGGCACTATAGTATTAAAAATAGCGACTGTAAAGAGCCTCACCTTTCACTCCAATGTGAATGCCTGAGTGCTTTCACACTGGAGCAGTGCGCTGGCAGGACGCCCAAAAAAGTCCTGCAAGCCGCATCTTTGAGGTCCTGTAGGAGCGGTGTATACACTGCTCCTACAGCGCCCCTGCCCATTGAAATCAATGGGCAGCGGCGCCGAAGTGCTGGCAAAGCGCCACTGCAGCAGCGCTTTGCGGCCGCTTTTAACCCTTTTTTGGCCATTAGCAGGGGTTAAAAGCGACCCGCTAGCGGCCGCAAAAACTACAGTAAAGTGCCACTAAAAATAGCAGAGCTTTACCGCCGACGCCCCAGTGTGGAAGTAGCCTTAGTGTATATTTTACTGAAATTTTGCACTTCATAAACCACTGAGCTAATATCGTGCCATATAAAAAAAATTAGAACTTTACTACTTTTTCTCACTAGGTTGTCTGCTTTTAGAAATTATATAATGTTTGGGGGATTTAGGTAACCTTCAGGCCTAAAATGATGTTTCTAAACATGTGTGCAAAAAATGCAAACACAACTGTCAGTGAAAGGGTTAATGAACAAGTATTACATAAAATGTGTGCTCTATATTTATATTGACTACAATGCAAAATTAACAAATGTTTGGAGAGTTGTAAATGTTACACGGTCATTATGTCATGTCCATGTGAGAGGTGAAGACAGCAAGCATAGGGGGTAAATGACTTCACTGGAGTCTACAAGAGCTATAAGAATCAAGTGGGTGATTCATCTCAATAGCAACATCTAAACATAACAGTTTTTACCTGATAGCCAGAATTGAAATATATTTAAAAAATATAAAACATTGTATTGTTAGCACAGATCTATCAATATAAATAACATAATATAAATAACACACACACAAACACGTGCACATTATAAAATGTACACACTTTAGAGCACATACCTTTAGGCTGCTTTCATACAGAAAGAGCCAGCCGTTAGCGGTAAAGCGCTGCTCGTTTTAGCATCACTTTACTGCGGTTTAAACTCTGTTTTTGCGCCGATTTTAACCTCAAAGAAGGGGTTAAAAACTCCCATGTTGAGCCACTTCCGAAGCGCTTTTCAGATGCTGCCCATTCCTTGCCCCAAAGATGCTGCTTGCAGGACTTTTTCTAACGTTCCGCAAGCGCACCGCCCCGGGTGTGAAATCACCCATTGCAATGAATAGGAGGCAGTTTTCAGGCGCTACTTCTAGTGCTAAAACGCCTGAAAATTGCCTCAGTGTGAAAGGGGTCTAACCTAGATCCCCACCACTGACCATAGAAGCATAGGCTTGGAGTTGCCCAGTTATGGACTTATACAGAGCTATTTACTCTCTCAATGTGACAGCGATGGCACTGACACAGGGAGTGGGTGACATGCGCATCAATACTTGGAATTATAATTTTCTCTTCACTCCTAGTAGCTTAACAGAACAGCAAGTGGAATGAAGGCAAATATGAGATACTGAGGAGGAAGATTAAAGCTTAAAGATTAAAGAGTAAACCTTCACATATACCCAGTGAAGTAACTGGCCTCAGGTGATACACAGAGGTGAAACAAAACCTCCCTACATAAGTTGTACCTGATTATCTGCAGTCTTCTCTTCTCTACATCCATTCAAAGTCCAAAATTTACACAGCTTCTCTGAGCTTCTAGAAAGCAGGGACGGGGAGCTAAAGTCTTTTTTTTAGAAGAATGGGCAGCAGAGAGAAATGACACTGGGTTTAACACTGTAGAGGGATATGCTCTGTTCATATTTCACGTCTGAGGTTTAGAACCACTTTAAAGCTAACCTGTTGCTCTACTCTGCGTATACAAAATGATAGCTTTGTTATAATATACTGCACATCATTAAATTAGGACTTCTTAATCTGCACATACAATACACAGTCTTTTCATGTGGGAAAGTTAAAGAGTAAGTTAAAATGTTATCTGATTGTACAGCAATGCATACAAGTGTATTAACATCACCAGAGACCAAAAAACATTCTGCCCAAAGATACAGAGAACTTTTGTCTACTGCATATCTCTAGCTAATGAAGACTATGCTAATGTGCAGTGTGCACCAAAACCTACACTGTGACAGCAGCAGAGAAGATCCTTGGCATATCAAAGCTTTAAAGGTTATTTCAGTCAATATGAAATATTGCCCAACTGAACTAACTTTAAACCTAATCAAACTGTAGAAAGTGGATAGCTGTAATCTTGCTGCAGTACCACTCTCTATTATACCTTACCCTGGCAGTGTGTGCGCATGTATACAGTATACCGTGTAAATATATATATTATGGGTACATGTAAAGATTTACAATATACTAACTTCAACAAGATACAGTGGACAACATATATGTTTTTTGTTTTGTTTTTTCACATACTTACAAAAAATGTTGCGGCCACTGAAATACAAAAATAAAGGAATTGATCTAATGCATTGCAAAGAGCAGTAATATGCAGTATTAGAATTAACAGCATTAATCCAATTGGCTGTTTGACCACTTAATTCAAGATTGCACAAGGTTACAATTGAAGGATTCCCGGAGCTGCTTCTATCTAGATATGGGAGATGCATGAAAGAAATAGGAAAAGCGGCACAAAGAGGTTCAAAGTGACATCCATGGTCTGATCAGAAGTGACAGCTGGCAATGATCTCAAACAGCCAGATGCTTCCTTAAGGGAGACTGCAAGCTCAGTACAGGAATCAGCAACTGTCCATAGAGAATTAGGGAGGCCGCAAGCCTTAGCCTTCTCCCCTAGCAGCTGACAGATAAATCTCATCTGGCCAGGAGCAAGTGCCAACACGTAAATACAAAGCAATGAGTGGAATGAAAAAGGGTCAAAAAGAAAGTCAGAGAATTACAAACATGAGATTACACAGATTTGTTTTGTTTTTTTCTAAAGGACAAGGTAGAGTATTTCAGATGATTGATAGCAGGGATTTTCTGCTTTTGGTCTGAACACTCTTGGTGATCAGATTGATTCATGGATCCCTGAGTTGGTTGTAGCTCCTTTGGCTCTATCACCAATTGGCTGCCAGAAGTAGTGGCGGTAGATTCCTGGTCACTTATTAGCTGGAGAGGCGAGCTTGTGCTGTAGTTGAGAGAGGAATGGGGAAGATGTATGGACTGTGCTCTCCTTCTCCAGCTGCTCCCTGGTGATCCCTATATGCAGCTGGCTAGAGAACTGGAGTAAAGTTATAGGAGGGAAGTTCTGACTTGGTTTTAGTTAGTGTATCACAGATATTTTTATTACCCACCTATTGTCACATTTTCCCATTTGTTGCCCATACAGTATATTGTCCCAATTATCAAGATGGTCTCTTTGTTGTCTACGTACTGTCATGATTGTCTCTCAGCTGCTCTTGTGTTGTCATATAACTGCCTGTATATTGTCACAATACAATGTTATTAGCCCATGTATTGTAAAGATTGATAGTTTTTTTTTTTTATTATGTATGGTCAGTGTTGTTTGTTTAGAGCAGCCTTTTTCAACCAGGCTATCTTCAAGGTTCCTCAGGAGTGCTTTGGCAAAATGCCTAAAAATTGTCCAAAAATTGTATACAAGCCAGCAGGTGGATCACGTTTACCTTTTGGTTACACAAGGCCACAGGTTTTCATTGTGCACCATTACAAACCTTCTAACAACCAATGACCTCAGTTGATAAGGATTATGACGGGCACTTGCTTTGCATCCCCATTTGGCCCTTCTCTGCCACTCTCCGTCACCACTGGGGTCACATTAGCTGAGTGAGGGAGAGAAAAAGAGAGAAGAGAAACATTGGAATACTAATCAGTACCAGTGTGCAAAGGTGTTTTTGCTTTGGAAGAATAAATCACCTCTAATGTTGGGTGTCTTAAGTGTGGATGTTGCTGCTTTAATGTTAAACTACTGGTTTAGTTGTTTTCATTTTAGAATGGGGTTCCTTGAGATTGCGCTTAATTTTAACAGTTGGTATAGAGGATCATATCACTATAATTTCATCCCCTGAAGGCCTGCCACCATACAACACCCCTAAAAAAATGCAATATATTGGCCCCTAATCTCAATTCACTACCATGTGCACCACTGTTAACCTTTAACTAGCTATGACATGCTATGCAAACTATTATACCCCAGTTCATCCCCTTCAGAATCCCAGTGTAGGGATGACCAAGGAGCAGGAGGATTGAGCACATCCCACACCTCTTACCCAATCTCTCTTTTCCTACAGCACAACTTCACCTTGCTGGCCAATGGGTGACAGAAATAGTGACAATTATCTCACGACTCCTGTCAACCAATTGGTGGTTGAACCAAGGGGAACCGCAGGAAGCCCAGAGATCCAGTAATCAGACTTCTAAAAATTTTCAAGTTAGAAAATTCCACCTTTACAACCTGGTCAAAGGCAAAATATGGTACTCGGCATGCAAACAAAGAATTAGCTTCCCCAGCAGTGTTCTGGGGAACAATGAAAATGCTAAAATCTGGCTGACAGTTTATACAGAATTTAGCAAATAGACACATGAACACCAATGACCGTGCTAAGAATACCTTCCTGCTACCTAGTCAACAAGTAGTACACTAAAAGTACAATGGCAACTTTTTTTAAGGAGTGGAGAGGGATTAGAACACCTGTCAGATTTTTTTTTTTGTGGTTTGTGCCCCCTATTGACAGCAAAAATGACAGCAAAAAGCACCAACGCATAGTTGTGAACCAGGCCTATGACGTTTAGTAGTAGCAGCAGCATGCTTTTTTTGTATCGCCTATCATCATGGGGTTAAAAAAATAAATAAAATTAGCCCTTTATAGTACAAAAAAAATGGATAATCGCTACTATAAGGGGTTCATTTATACTATATATATATCTCCATCCATCTCCACTTCAATACCGCCCATTGTCATTTGATGTCCGCAGATGGGATCTCCCATCCTGGGCGGGCGTCATATGACGTCCTCGGCTTCCTGGCAGTATAGGGGGCGCGCGCACAGCGTCACCGAAACAGCCAAAGCGCATGTCCACCGGGCACTCGCGATCGTTCATGACAGAGCAGGAACGTGGATCTGTGTGTGTAAACACACTGATCCACGTCCTGCCAGGGGAGAAGAGACAGATCGTGTGTTCCTAGCACATGGGAACACCGATCGGTCTCCTCCCCTAGTCAGTCCCACCCCCCCCCAGTTAGAATCACTCCCTAGGTAACACATTTAACCCCTTGATCGCCCCCTAGTGTTAACTCCTTCCCTGCCAGTGACATTTACACAATAATCAGTGCATATTTGTAGCTCTGATCGCTGTATAAATGTCAATGATCCCGAAATAGTGTCAAAAGTGTCCGATATGTCCGCCGCAATGTCACAGTTACGATAAAAATTGCAGATCGCAGCCATTACTAGTAAAAAATAAATAAAGATGCCATAAATCTATCCCCTATTTTGTAGGCGCTATAACGTTTGCGCAAACCAATCAATATACGCTTATTGAGGGGTTTTTTTTACCAAAAATATGTAGAAGAATACATATCGGCCTAAACTGAGGAAAAAAATTGTGTTTTTTTTTTAAACTTGTCGCTCTTTTTTTGTTTATAGCACAAAAAATAAAAACCGCAGTATTTGTGTGTGTGTGTGTGTGTGTGTGTGTGTGTGTGTGTGTGTGTGGGGGGGGGGGTGATAACAATGTCATTTGGGTACAGTGTTGCATGACCGCGCAATTGTCATTCAAAATGTAACAGCGCTGAAAGCTGAAAATTGGCCTGGGCATGAAAGGGGTGAAAATACCCAGTACTGAAGTGGTTAAAAATACACCCAGGAGTAGGATATATGGGCATTATAACTATGAGTCGGACATGAATGAAGGGTCAATCTATATGAAAGGTGGAAGGGAGATATAAATCTTTTAGATTAAAGGAATACTAAAAGCTGAGACTTTTTTTTTTTTTTTTTTATGAATATAATCATTTTAAATATAATGCAAAATACTGGTAAAAGTGTTTACTTTAAATGTAATTCTAATGCCTTATATTACCTCCAGTCTATCAGCCTTCACCTTCTCTAAGTTCAGATGCTGATGTTCCCTGCACAGAGTCTTTAAAGTAATTTTTTTTAAACAAACATGTTATACTCACCTGCTCTGTGCAATGGTTTTGCACAGAGCAGCCCAGATTCTCATCTTCTAGAGTCCCCCACCAACTCTTCTGGCTCCTCCTGCCTTCAGAGTGCCCCAATAGCAAGCTGCAAAGTGTAATATAGTGCCCTATAGCAAGGTAAAAAAAAATCTTACTTTAAAAACAACTCACTTCCTGCCCAGGACTACATGAGGCATTGCTCCTCACACATTCACAAGTTCTCAGGCACTTACGGACATGTATGGAAGATGTACTGAGCTGTCTGTGTGCTGCACTGTACTTCCCGATATGTAAATAATGCATTCTGTATGCAGGCCAACTAATCGGCTGGCCAATCAATTATGAAAATAGTTGACATTTTCATAATCGATTAGTTGTCTTGGCCCTAGTATTGACTATTATAGATGGTGCCAATGTGTGCCACATATTTTGCTGATGAAAGTTTGCCAAGGCTGGTCTTTTTTGTACTTGCTGTCATAAGTTTCTTAACCATTTCAATACCAGGCACTTAGGCACCTTCCTGCCCAAGATAATTTTCACCTTTCAGCACTGTCGCATTTGAATGATAATTGCGCGGTCATGCTACACTGTACCCAAACACATTTTTTATCATTTTGTTCCAACAAATAGAGATTTTTTCTGGTGGTATTTGATCACCTCTGGGATTTTTATTTTTTGCTCAACAAATAAAAAAAAGACCGAAAATTTTGAAAAAAAAAACAAGTTTTTCTTTGTTTCTGTTAAAAATTTTTGTAAATAAGTTTTCTCCTTCAATGACGAGCACTGATAAGGCGACACTGATGGGCACCAATGAGGTGGCACTGGTATGCGGCACTGATGGGCACTTGTAGGCGGCACTGATAGGTGGCACGGATGGGCACTGATAGGTGGGCACTGATGGGTGGCATTGCTGGGCATCACTGATGTGTTAATACATACTGGTGCCAATCAGTGCCCATTTGTGGGCGCTGATTGGCACAGATTGGGCATTCATTTGAACATGTGGATGGCCATGGGGTACATACCGGGCCATCCACATATCGCCCCCTTCCCTAGTGGTCCAGTGTGGTCATCTAAGTGGGGGGGGGCTGCGCTGATAATCAGCGCAGACCCCCCACCAGGAGAGCCGCCGATCGGCTCTCCTCTACTCGCGTCTGTCAGACGCGAGTGAGGAAAAGCCGATCAACGGCTCTTCCTATTTACATCGTGATCAGCCGTGATTGGACATGGCTGATCACTTGGTAAAGAGCCTCCGCCAGAGGCTCTTTACCGAGATTGGTGGAGCGCTGTGTCAGACTGACACACCACCGATGGCCGCGATGCGCGCCCCCATGGGCACGCGGCGGCTATTATCCTGAAGGACGTCATATGACGCCCAGTCAGGATAACTGAACCACTGCCCGGCCGTCATTTTGCTATAAGCTGGGCGGGAAGTGGTTAAAGTGGAGCTCCAAATGAAAGCGGAAGCCCCGCTTGTTTTCACCCTCCCCCTCCCCTCCACTGCCACATTTACCACTTTTTGGGGGGGAGCAGGTATTTGGGTTTGACAGGTACACGCTCCCACTTCCTGGTAAGATCGCTGCATGGCGATCTACGTCCTGTGCGGCCTCCTCCTCCTTCCCCCTGGCTGCTTTCTGGGACCTGTGTGTGTCCCAAGAGACCATGGGACCATTCCGAAAGTGCAGCATGACTCGCACATGTGCAGTAAGAAACCAGCTGTAAAGCTTGAAGGTTCACTGCCGGTTTCTCTTGCTTGCAATGCCTGCACCTGCAGCCGATGGGATGCCGACAGCGCGGGATCCCTGGACAGGTAAGTGTCTAAAAGTTAGCAGCCACAGTATTTGTAGCTGCTAACTTTTAATTATTCTTTTTTACAGGCTGGAACTCCACTTTAAACTCGTCAACTACAATTTACTATGCAATTAACGTACTAGTAAAGTAGTACACTTACAGTACTGTATATGGGCAACAGTTTTTTTTTGGATAGAGTGGAGAGGGATTAGAACATCTGTCAGGTTTTAAGTGTTGTCTGTACCCCCTATTAGAGAGATTCAACCCATTTGCCATGATTACTTTCATCACCGTGATTTGAAAGAAAATCCAAAAATATGGGTTGTCCCAAGAAAAGTAATAGCGGAGAAGTATTCTAATGGGGACACTAATTCTGGTGGCAGCCAGGGATTCCCTCACTTCGGAGGCATTCCCTCCCAATGGGACACAGATAGCAAAAAAAACCTGTCAGGGGTTGTAACTAGTGATGCACCAAAAAATAAAAATTTTGGTACCGAAAATTCAGGATGCACTTGGCCGAAACTGAAACCAAAACTGACAGTTTAAAAAAAAAAATATGGCGCCTGGGTAAAACCACGCCAACAAGTAGAAATGCAAGAACGCATCAAAAATGCACACGCGTTGCTTTTGATGCATTTTTTGAGTCATGTGAGCATTTTTTTTGAGTTCTATGAAAAAAACACCATAAGCAAGATCAAATCACAGTAAAATCACAGCAAAATCATGTATCGGTATTTTTTTCTTTTTGCCTTTAGTTCTACTTTATCTGAAGGCATTTGAACCAATATTTGTATTTGGTTACCATGTAAATTATTAGGCCTCATGCACACTGGGCGCTTTTACAGCTGGTGTTTTGGATGTCAGACCTTTTTTTTTTTTTTTTTTTTTTTTTAACGGCCTCTAAACTCCCCTACATGTTTAACAGAGGTTTTTTGGAAGCGGATAACAACCAGCGAATAGCCCAAAAGGTCTGGTATGGATTCTAAGGGGAACCCCCACGCCAAAACAGAAGGAAAAAAAAAAAAAAAAAAAAAAAGGCCCGCGTGAGCGCCCCCCCCCACCTCAAACATACCAAGCCACATGCCTTTAACATGGGGGGTGTTTTGGGGCAGCCCCCCCCCCCCATAGCACCTTGTTCCCATGTTAATGGGGACAAGGGCCTCTTCCCCACAACCCTAGCCTCTGGTTGTGGGGGTCTGTGGGCCCTCAGATCCTAGCCCCCCATATGAATGGGTAGGGGTACATGGCCTTACTCCTTTACCCAGAAGAAAGTGTAAAAAATGACAGCAGGCAGTTTTTCACAAGTCCTTTATTTAAAAAAACAATAATAAACAAAAAGTTCCCCAGTGTAGATCCATCATCAATCATTACGCGCGCCACCACTGCCGACCCGAAAAAAGAAAAGGAGCCTCCACTCCCGACAAAGGCCCCCATCAAATAAGTTCCTAAATACCTTAAGTCATCGATTAGAGGCATGCTGGGTGACCCCTTTTGACGTCACTGGCTGGCCCCTCCCCTTAGTTATTTAAGAGCTGTCAGACAGCGGGAGCAGAGGGGTTTTTTTTTTCTTCTTTTTTTGGATCGGCAGTGGCAGCGGGCATGACAATGGATTTACACCTTTTTCTTGGTCTGGAATGGGTTTTGGGAGGGGGACCCCCACGCCTTTTTTTTAAAAAACTTTGGTGCAGGGGTCCCTCCCAAAATTCTTAGCAGACCTAAGGGTCTGGTATGGATTTGGGAGGGGACCCCATGCCGTTTTTTTCACAATTTATTGCCAGCAATGTTAGTTTTTTTTTACATTCAGCTGTCAGCGGGGAACCCCGCCGACAGCTGATGACTCATCTGTTAAGGATGTGGCGGCTGGCTTTCTGGCCTGCTCCTTTGCAACCAGCTAGTCACTGGTTGTTAAGGTCACTGGTGGCCCCGACCCTAACGCTACAGCTACTAAACGTAGCTTACACACTAGGCTAACCGCGTCAAAAACTTCTAAAACATTTGCGGTTTTTGTCTAGCATTTCTAAAGCAGTTTTTAGCTTTTTAGTGTGCATGATGCCCTATATTTAAACACCATAAAAAAGTTGATATGTTGCACAGAGTGATCAGTCAAATGTTTGTCCAGGTAGAGTAGTGTGCAACAAAAACTTGCCAAGGTTTTTTTTTTTTTCCCTCATAAAAACTTACCACCTATTTTCATCCTCTGTTACATCCCATTGCTGTTGACCTCTTGCAGCCTCTTTACATATCTACATGCACTATAGAAATAGTTGTACTGGCATTTGTCAGGGCAGGTTTCCCAAATGTAAGATTCAAGAAGACCATGCTTGCATAATGCCTGTTGCTATGGTCACCTGTAGTCTTTACTGAAAAGAGAAAAGGTAGAGGCGCCCATAGTCTTTACTGAAAACCTGTGTGACAGGTTGACAAAATAAACCTATGTGACAGAAAGTTGTCACACTAAGCAAGAAAGGGTCTGAACAAGGACCTTTGTGGCAAGATCACTAGGCATTCTTTTACTGAAAGCAACAGATATAAAAATATTGAAAATTACATTAACTTATAAATTTTATATGGGATTTAGTTATTAGGATTGCATGCACTACAGAAAATATGAACCAGTGTAGTTGGGGCAAAGGATACCTGTGATTTAGGCCTCTTGAACATGGCCACAAGCATAAATTTGGGCATAATTCTCTGCCCAGGAGTGACAGATAGGGATCAATCACTTCTGGGCATAGAAAAACAAACGTATGGCATATGAACCTTTTGCAGCTGCATGCAAGAGGCCTTATTGTTTTTTTACCTCCCAACTGCAAGTGCAAACCTAGTCTTAGACTGGCCATACACCTATAGATTATCTGCAGATTTTCTGTGGTCAGATGGAAAAAGTGGGAGATTCCTCCATCCACACAGTTTAGCGTACATGGAGAAATCTGTTGCACTTTTTCCATCTAACCATAGAAAATCTGCAGATAATCTATAGGTGTATGGCCAGTTTTAGAGTCCTTCCCTCCAGGCGGACTCTGCCTGCGAGCTGCTTGGTCCGTAGGGGACCTGTCTGCGGATCCCGCTGAGCGGGGACAATACGCTCTCCTCTATGGACGGTTGGATGATAACTGACTGCCCGTCCATTTACACACGACTTCCATCGGATCCACTGGATGGAAGTTTTTAACAGATCGAATTGGATGTAGGAAAGCATAAATGGACACGTGTCCATTTATACCCACTACTCCATAGAGGAGAATGGAGTTTCTGATCAGATCCACCTGAAAAAACGGGCCCGATCAGAACACTCATGTAAAAGGGGCCTTAGAGTGTCACGGTACTTGACTGCAAAGGAGCTGACTTTTATAGGCTGCTAGTTCCTTGGATATCATGCTTAACTCATAGTTTTACAGATTCTAAGCAACTAAGGCCGACCATAGATGCCACATCATTCTTCGATTAGCCAGAACAAAAAACAAATTGATCCCCCCATCCACACATGCAAGGTGGATGTAAGATTACTCCCCGCTGTCCTTTAGTATTCTGATAGCGGGACTCCAGTTGATCGACAAAAGCTCTTCCAACAGTCAAATTTATAATAAAAAGTCATAAATGGCATCACCTAGATTGCTAGAATAACAAACCTCATTAAAAAAAAAAACTAATAATCTGGCAGTTTACTTCTGCTTTATTAAACCCCCCCCCCTACTGTATTCCAGAACCAGTAACCAAAAAAAAAAAAAGTGTCCCTAAAATTAAAAGCCAATTAGTTATGATCACCTGAAATTGGAAAAAAAAGAGATCCAGCTGAAGTCATAGATGAGGAATTGTTATCAAATCGCAAAACAAATAATTAAGTTAGGTTAATGTTTACACATTTGGTTATCACTGCCACACCTCCGAAAAGCGATCTGCAGTCAGACTGCTTTTCAAATACGTTTAACACAGAGGCATTGCACGTGGTTGTGGGGCGGTTGCAGTTGGCGTTCACTTAATAGGGATCGGGTTCGGCAGGAGGGACAATCATTTGCAAAGGAATCATGACCACTGCATGTATACACAACCACATCTGAGCCCTTACCTCATCTCTATAAAACATTAGATTATGAAAAAGTAAAAGTAGCAGAAAAGTCTAAGCACAGACCTCTATAGAAGCAGCAACTATTTTTATAGCTAACAAAAGAACGCAATACCCTGCAGCCTATTACTTTTAATTTTTTTTTTCTTCTCTGTCTCCAACAGCAGAATTAAAGCCAAGCCAAGCAAGAGATGTCGGCTTTACTACCCCTACGCTGCCGCTGAATTTGTTCAGCAACCAGAAAATGAGGTCAGTGCTTGCACATATATAAGGCCTGTTCAACTCAAGCGTTGCCTTAAGAATCCCCCGTCACCTTAAATGACACTGGCTTTGTGCCATCACATACAATCGTTTAGGAGTTCTCCGTCTCTATTTTACTTCCCTGTTGGCTGGAATGAAATAGGCATGTGCGGTACATTATTAGCAGTCAGATTTCATTCTGAAGAGAAGTCTGTAGGTGGAGCAGACTCCTGGACGGGCACTGATCATTTACAACTCCGTAACGCAATTAAGAGAGGAGCTACGGATTGAAAGTTTTTTTTATCAGCTGGCAGGTAATATTTCTTGTTTGCTACAGCAGAGGGTGGCAGGGACAGATTACCTATAAATAAAGGGTAGAAACTTTTCCTATAAAACATACTCTAGAAATGGATATAAAAAACACCAGTTTTGTTAATTGTAGCATTAACAATAAAGTAAATTGATCCCCAACTGGATGACATTTGGTTTGCCTAGCACTGTGTATCATTAATGATTGTCATTGTTTTTTGTACCCCAGTGTTAGTGATCTCTTCTAGCCTCTTTCAGCAGCTTGCTGTTCACATGCACACACTCCAGTGTGGGCTACATATCATTGTGTGTGCTTCCTTAAAGGATCAGTGGTGGACTATGCCTGTGTAATGTGGGGTGGCACTGCCACTTGTAGTCTTCCCCAGGGGTGTATGTGACATGGTGACAACACAAGAGCAAAATTGGGAAACCATTTCATGTCATAACAGGCAATGCCTGAACAAGGACCTTCATGGCAGGGTCATAGAGTATTCTTTTAATAAATGCTGCATATTTAAAAAAAAAAAATAAAGCAGCATCTGAAATTACATTAACATGTTAAATAAAATAAGATATTTCAGTTATTGGGTTCAGTTTTCACTTTAACATCATTATACACTCTCGCCTTGAGGCGATTTAGTTCGCACATGTAGTGCTATACAAGTTATTCATTCATTCAAAGTGGAGGTCCGCCTACCGCTGAAAACCAGCAGCTACACATACTGCAGCTGCTGACTTTTAATAATAGAACACTTACCTGTCCTGGAGTCCAGTGATGTCGGCACCGCAGCTGATGTTTCCATCAGCTGTCGGGTGCTGCTACCGCCGCCATATCCATTAAGAGAACACCGGTAGTGAAGCATTACAGCTTCATGCCAGGTCCCTACTGCGCATGCACCCGCTGCGCTGTCCTACTGGCCCAGCGGCGGGGGAAGGCGGAAGAGGGAGCCAAGCGGTGATGTTAACGGCTGCGCCCGAGACTCCCAGAAGTGGGGACAGGATACATATACACACACACTTACTTACATACACACATATACACACACACACACAGTCGTGCTCAAAAGTTTGCATACCCTGGCAGAAATTGTGAAATTTTGGCATCAATATTGAAAATATGACTGATCATGTCAAAAGAAAACATCTTTTATTTAAGGATAGCAATCACATGAAGCCATTTATTATCACATAGTTTTTTGGATCCTTTTTAAGTCATAGATTGTAAGCTCTAACGAGCAGGGCCCTCTGATCCCTCCTGTATTGATTTGTATTATAAGTGTACTGTCTGCCCTCATGTTATAAAGTGCTGCGCAAACTGTTGGCGCTATATAAATCCTGTATAATAATAATAAATAATACTTACATAGCAGGTGAGGTAAAAAAAAAAAAGACACGAGTCCAACCTGTGTGTGTGATTATATGTCAGTATTACATTGTATATCTCTGTATGTTGCGGTCATTCAGGTGTTTATCTAATAGTTTCTTGAAACTATCGATGCTCCCCGCTGAGACCACCGCTTGTGGAAGGGAGTTCAGTAGAGAATCCTTACAGAAAAGAACCCTCTGCGTAGTTTAAGGTTAAACCTCTTTTCTTCTAATTTTAATGAGTGGCCACCAGTCTTGTTAAGCTCCCTTCCGCAAAAAAGTTTTATTCCTATTGTGGGGTCACCAGTACGGTATTTGTATATTGAAATCATATCCCCTCTCAAGCGTCTCTTCTCCAGAGAGAATAAGTTCAGTGCTCACAACCTTTCCTTATAACTAATATCCTCCAGACCCTTTATTAGATTTGTTGCCATTCTTTGTACTCGCTCCATTTCCAGTACATCCTTCCTGAGGACTGGTGCCCAGAACTGGACAGCATGCTCTAGGTGCGGCCGGACCAGAGTCTTGTAGAGCAGGAGAATTATTGTTTTATCTCTGGAATTAATCCCCTTTTTAATGCATGCCAATATTCTGTTTGCTTTGTTAGCAGCAGCTTGGCATTGCATGCCATTGCTGAGCCTATCTTCTACTAGGACCCCCAGGTCCTTTTCCATCCTAGATTCCCCCAGAGGTTCTCCCCCCAGTGTATAGATTGTATTCATATTTTTGCCACCCAAATGCATTATTTTACATTTTTCTACATTGAATCTCATTTGCCATGTAGCTGCCCACCCCATTAATTAGTTCAGATCTTTTTACAAGGTTTCCACATCCTGCGGAGAAGTTATTGCCCTGCTTAGCTTAGTATCGTCCGCAAATACAGAAATTGAACTGTTTACCCCATCCTCCAGGTCATTTATGCACAAATTAAACAGGATTGGTCCCAGCACAGAACCCTGGGGGACCCCACTTCCCACCCCTGACCATTCCGAGTACTCCCCATTTATCACCATCTATCACCACCCTCTGAACTCGCCCTTGTAGCCAGTTTTCAATCCATGTACTCACCCTATGGTCCATGCCAACGGACCTTATTTTGTACAGTAAACGTTTATGGCGAACTTTGTCAAATGCTTTTGCAAAATCCAGATACACCACGTCCACGGGCCTTCCTTTATCTAGATGGCAACTCACCTCCTCATAGAAGGTTAATAGATTTGTTTGGCAAGATCGATGCTTCATGAATCCATGCTGATTACTGCTAATGATACCGTTCTCATTACTAAATCTTGTATATAGTCCCTTATCATCCCCTCCAAGAGTTTACATATGTTGTTAGGCTAACTGGTCTGTAATTCCCAGGGATGTATTTTGGGCCCTTTTTAAATATGGGTGCTACATTGGCTTTTCTCCAATCAGCTGGTACCATTCCAGTCAGTAGACTGGCTGTAAAAATTAGGAACAATGGTCTGGCAATTACTTGACTGAGTTCCCCAAGCACTCTCGGGTGCAAGCCATCTGGACCATGGAGGTGCTTCCTGTGATGTGTCATGAGGATAAACACTGCAGTTTTGGTTACTGAAGCCCCT
This sequence comes from Aquarana catesbeiana, assembly GCF_042186555.1. Lineage (NCBI taxonomy): Eukaryota > Metazoa > Chordata > Amphibia > Anura > Ranidae > Aquarana > Aquarana catesbeiana. The sequence continues at coordinate 279,649,763 of NC_133332.1, read as the reverse complement.
CGATTCCCTTGTGAAGACCGAGGAGAAGAATAAATTCAATACCTTCGCCATCGTCCCATCCTTTGTAACCAGATGTCCTTCCTCATTCTTTATGGTGCCAATATGGTCTGTCCTCCTTTTTTACTGTTTACATACTTAAAGAATTTCATGGGATTTTTTGCTCTCCTTCGCTATGTGACTTTCATGTTCTATCTTAGCCATCCTTATTGCACCCTTACATTTATTGTTGCATTCTTTATAAAGTCTGAATGCTGATGATGATCCCTCAACCTCATATTTTTTGAAGGCCTTATTCTTTGTTTTTATATGCATGTTTACATTGGATTTAAGCCATCCAGGACTTTTGTTCACTCTTTTAAATTTATTACCCAATGGGATGCATTGGCTAATGCCGTTATTTAATAAGCTCTTAAAGCAAACCCATCTCTCCTCCGTGTTCTTTGTTCCTAAGATTTTATCCCAATTTAGCTATTCTAGCAAGGTTCGTAGTTTAGGGAAGTTGGCTCTTTTGAAATTCAGTGTCTTTGTATTCCCCCTATGTTTCCTATTTGTGTGACTTATACGGAAGCCAATTGACCTTTGATCGCTTTTACCTAAATTGCCCCGTATTTCCACATCCGTGATCAGGTCTGTATTGTTGGTAATCAGTAGATCCAGTAACGCTTTATTTCTAGCTGGTGCGTCTACCATCTGACCCATAAAATTGTCCTGCAAGACATTTAGGAACAGGCAAGCCTTAGATGAATGCATGGTTCCCTCCGCCCAGTCTATGTCTAGATAATTAAAATCCCCCCATTATCATAACACTTCCCATCCTTGCTGCTAATCCAAATTGTGATAGGAGATCTGTCTACCCTTCCTCCCTCAGGCCTATAGCATACTCCCAGTATTATTTTCCCCTTAGCTTCATCCCTTAGGAGCTCTACCCATAAGGATTCCACCTCCTCCCTAGCTCCCTTAGTGATGTCATCTCTCACATTCACTTGTACATTATTCTTGTTATATTAGGCATACCCCTCCCCCTTTTTTACCCTCTCTATCTTTGCGATAAAGGGTATACCCTTGAATGGTTGCCAGCCAATCATGAGAGCTGTTGAACCAGGTCTCTGAAAATCCCACAAAATCCAAATCCTCCTCGTACAACAGTATCTCTAGTTCACCCATCTTGTCTCCGCCAGGCTCCTGGCATTGGTGAACATGCCACGTAGTTTAGACCAGTCGCATATTATCCTCTTATTGGGTGTTCCAAGATTGCAACTAGGACTTACTAACCATGGGTTTATGTGCTTTGGTCAACCTACCACTAATGCCCCCAATACTACCCTCTGAAATATGTTCCACGCTGACCATCTCTACCTCTGGACACACCCCCCCCACCCCCACCCCACCATCGCCTAGTTTAAAAACCCCTCTAACTTTTTGGCCATCTTCATTCCCATGTCATAACAACAGAAATCACCCAAACGGCCCTGATAAAAAGTTTACATACCCTGGAATGTTTGACCTTGGTACAGACAGACACACATAAGGTGGCACACACAGGTTAAAATGGTAATTAAAGGTTAATTTTCCACATTTGTGGCTTTTTACATCACAATTAGTGTCTGTGTATAAATAGCCAATGAGTTTGTTAGCTCTCACATGGATGCACTAAGCAGGCTAGACACTGAGCCATGAGGAGGTAGAAAAGAACCGTCAAAAAACAGGCGTAACAAGGCAATAAAACTTTACAAAGATGGAACTGGATATAAAAAGATATCTAAAGCCTTGAATGTGCCAGTCAAAGCTGTTTAATAGCTTATTAAGAAGTGGGAAATTAGGGGCTCTTTTGATACCAAGCCAAGGTCAGGTAGACCAAGAAAGATTGCAACCACAACTGGCAGAAGAATTGCTCAGGATACAAAGAAAAACCCACAGGCAACCGCAGGAGAAATCCAGGCTGCTCTCCAAAAAGATGGCGTGGTTGTTTTTAAGGAACACAATTCAACGATACTTGAACAAAAAAAAGAGCTGCAAGGCTGAGCTGCCAGGAGGAAGCCTTTACTGCGACAATGCCACAAAAAAGCCAGATTCACGTCAAGGTGTTGTTGGGCATATTGTAACCAGGCTATTTTGTGGAACTTGTACAGTAAAGGCTTCTTTCTGGCAACTTGACCATGAGGGTCTTTTTTGTTCAAGTATCATCATATTGTGCTCCTTAAAAACTACACCATCTTTTTCCAGAGCAGCCTACATTTCTCCTGAGGTTACCTGTGGGTTTTTCTTTGTATCCCAAACAGTTCCTGTGGCAGTTGTAGCTGAAATCTTTCTTGAGCTACCCGAGTCAAATGAAATAGACATTTTTACGTATTTGTGAGATCTCAATTTCTTTTCCAGAGCAGTATTTTTAAGTGGAAGTCCAGCAAAGATTTTTTTTTAAGATACGGTGGAGATGGGTTAGGACCTCTGATATTTGATGCTTTCTGTATCACTGTGTTAAGCAGATTTTCTGTTACTACCTGTCCAATTTGCATCCTTTCATTGTCTAAAGACAAACCCAAGCAAAAAAAAAAAAAAAAAAAACTTGCAGCTTTCCTGTTAAGAGTGATTTCACCTCACCTTCTGCCCTGTAATACGACAGGGCACCTCACATAGCCATAAAGATTCTAATTAGCCCAACTATAGTTCCACTATATTCCCAAAGACATTTGATAACTGTTGTATAATATGAACAGTTTTACTGGTATAGCTGCTGATCTATGAGCACTTTTAGACATGTGTATAGCCATCACTGAGTAGTTTGATTATTGCATACATAGTTACATAGTTGGTAAGGTTGAAAAAAGAAAAGTCCAACATCTGCGTGTCCTTTTTTGTCAGTATTACATTGTATATCCCTGTATGTTCAGGTGCCGATTTAACAGTTTTTTGAAATTATCGATGCTCCCCGCTGAAATCACTGCCTGTGGAAGAGAATTCCACATCCTTACTGCTCTTACTGTAAAGAACCCTCTACACAGTTTAGGGTTAAACCGCTTCTCTTCTAATTTTAGTAAATGGTCACGTGTCTTTTATCCTTGCATAGTCCACCAATCTTTCTAACATCCATCACAAGACTAATGCCCTGTACACACGACAGGATTTTCCGACAACAAATGCTCGATGGGAGCTAGTTGTCAGAAATTCTGACCATGTGTAGGTTCCATCGGGCATTTTCCGTCGGAATTTCCAACAAACAAAATTTGAGATCTGGACCTCAAATTTTCCGACAACAAAATCCATTGTCGGAAATTCCGATCGTGTGTACACAATTCTGATGCACAAAATTACACACATGCTCGGAATCAAGTAGAAGAGCCGCACTGGCTATTGAACTTCATTTTTCTCGGCTCGTCATACGTGTTGTACGTCACCGCGTTCTTGACGTTCGGAATTCCCGATAACATTTGTGTGACCGTAAGTATGCAAGACAAGTTTGAGCCAACATCCGTTGGAAATAAATCCAGGATTTTGTTGTCGGAAAATCCTATCGTTTGCACAGGGCATAATAGCGCTTTTACACTTGTTTTGTGTTACTGTGGATGCTTTGTATTGTTCAGCTTCAGGTTATTGCATATATTTTCTACAGAAACTAACCATGCCCAAACTGGCATATACATGAGATATTAGACTTAAGTGTCATAAAAAAATACTTCTTGCAACTTTATCCAGCATGAACATAAATATACTACTACTCATGAATAAATGCATTAGGATATGGATGCAGGAGTGCTTTCTCTACCAACTCTGGAGTTTGTGTTTACTTACTTTACTTTCATATTCAGGTTAACATAACCCACTCAGTACTGGAAGAGCACTCTCGATCAGGCATTCTCAACCAGGGTTCCTCCAAAAGTTGCTAAAGGTTACTTTAGCTGTGGCTGATTGGCCTCCTATTTGATGGTGCCTGCATTGCTTTAAGTCCTAAGCCACTTGGCAAAGCCAGCAGCATGCCACCAATTATCTCATACAAGTGAAAATCTGACCACCACTCTAAGGCTCGGTTCACACTAGGACGACTTGTCAGGAGACCTAGGTCGCCTGACAAGTAGCGTCCCGTTCAGTACAATGGAACCGTTCTAATCGGAGCGACACAAGTCGCTCCGACTTAGAAAAAGGTTCCTGTACGACTTTGGGGGCGACTTGGGGCGACTTGCATAGACTTCTATACAGAAGTCGTTTTGCAAGTCGCCCAGGCAGTTGTGTGCAGGTCGCCTCGGTGAGGCGACCTGCAAGTCGTGCCGCCTCTGGTGTGAACCGAGGCTAAGGGTTGCATCCTTCCTATGGACCATCAATGTAAGGAGCAATTTTGCCATTGCCTGAATAAATTGGCCTTACTAAGGTTTCCCCAAGGCCTAAAAACTTTTTTTGGGGTTCCTCTTGGGTAGAGGGTTGGGAAAGGCTCCTCTAGATAGTGAAAAGAAGTGTTTGGAGCCTGTGTAATTTAGCAGATGAACATTTTCTGTTATCTTCTCTTCCAATGCCAACTTCAACAACCTACAAATGCTGCCCCTTATTTATCCTACTTAGTAAGCATCGTTTAACTTGCTGTAAACGGGCCTTAGTGCAAAAAAAAGGCACCACGAAAACGGGTACATACACATACTCCAACAAATATAAGACATCATCAATGCAGGCACAGATTCAGAACACTTTATTAATCCCAAGGGAAATTATTGGCACATTCAGGTAAAATAGCATTTTTTGTACTAACCGTAAAATCTTTTTCTTGGAGTATGTTGGGGGACACAATATAGTAATTCTTATTAGCCCTATTATATGCAACTGCCTACAGGAGGACACTGGCAAACAGAAAAAAGGTTGAAGGCCCTCACACTACAACACCATGTACGAACAGTCAGCTTCAGTTTTTGCTGGAGTCTCAGAGGATTGCAGCTTTCTCCCTCATTTTTCTTAATTTTTTTTCTTCTTCATCTACACTAAAGTTTCATCAATCAAGAACTCCAAAATACTGCTTGAGCTAATCTCTATACAGCAGCTGTCCGGACTCCTGAACGATTTAACTTGACAGCTAGCATCCGACATTCAAAAACGTCCATTTAGCCACGTTTACATTCCGTGTTTGCGCTTTTTTTTTTTGTTAAAATTAAAAACGTCTAAACAAAGCACTGCTAAAGGTGAGTTATTCCATTTAGCAGCATTTACAAGCTGTTACAGGCATTTGGTGTTTCAAATGCCTCTGAACATCGCCCCTGAATGCATTTTGTTGTGTTCCAAAAAATACTTCTATACTCAACTACCTGGAAACTACTATAAACGACCCGGTGTACATGTACTGATAAAATAACAGAGGAGAGTTCAGGGGCAGCTGAAAAAAATGCCCAATGTCCGTTTACCAGCAGCAGTGTACATGAGGCCGTAGGGGGGACTCGGGAAGCTGTTGTACACAGAAGGTTTTTGGCCTCATGCACACTGGGCGTTTTTACAGCTGCTGTTTTTGTCTTCAGGTGTTTTTTTTTCTGCAGCCAGTAAACTCCCCACCATGTTATCCTTTGTGTCCATGCACACATAGGCTTTTAACAGTTTTTTTTAGCAGGGGTGTTTTCTGGCTGGAAAAAAAAAAAAACAGCACTAGTGGGTTTTAGAAGGAGTTTTTCAGATGTAAAAAAGATCTAACTCTGATAAAAGCTTAAAAGCGTGGCTATTCTGCGTTTATCAGCATTTTTGATCCATAAGCTTTTGGGGGGTATAGTTTAAAAAAACAAAAAAAAAAAAACTCATGCTACAGCTTTCTACAGCTAATGCTACTGGCGTTTTTATAACATCCAGTGTGCATGAGGCCTAATACTTACCTGAGCCCCAACTCGATCCAGCAATGTGTACAAGAGCAGCAGCACTCCTGGGTCTCTTCCGCCAATGGCTCCCGCTGCTGTCACTCACAACCAGTGAGCCAATGAGGAGAGTGTGAGGGCGGGGTCGAGCCACGCTCCATGCGTGAATGTTAACACAGAGCAATGGCTCAGGAGCGAGCCTGCTGGGTTTCCCCATAGCAAGCTGCTTGCTCTAGGACCACTTAGTAGGAGAGAGGGGCCAGGAGCGCTGGCAGGGGAACCGAGAAGAGGCGGATCGGTGCCGCTCTGTGCAAAACCACTGCACAGAGCAGGTTAGTATGACATGTTTGTTGGAGGACACTAGCAAAAAACTGAAACCTGATGGTTAGGGGTAGTAATAGGGAATCACTAAATTCCTGTATCCCTCAATGGACAGTATTGAGAAAGGATTTCCATAAAAGTAGCATATCAGCACATATGCATGCTAGGTCCAGATAAAGAAAAAACATTGAATATATATATATAGCTATCTCTCTAGATATATATAGATATCTATCTACATATATATCTATATAGATATCTATATATATATCTCTATATATAGATCCCTATATATAACAAGCCCATGTTCTCAGCATAATTATATTAGCAAATATTCAAATAGAATACTGAAATCCCTGTGGGTTGAAGAGCCGCGTGTATGCTATATTTTTAGGACAGCTCATAAGAGCCTAAACCAGCCCATTAATATTCTTACATACATCAGTTCTCCTGGCAAGCACCAAACTGCCAGGTTAGACCTAAGGGTGTATGTACACCCAATGAAGAATAAAGAACCACAAGGCTCATACTCACAAGCTTAACAATACAGTACATTGTCTGGCTATATACAAACACAGGTAGCTTTTGTCCAAGTGCTGTACATCTTGTTTAATTAGCACAGATGCACCATACGTACAACTGCGACTATGGTAGACACCTCTCTATGGTAGTCCCTGAAGCTTTGAACGCATGGGTACTCAGATACCATTAGATGTAATGAGATCGGTAAGCACAATAATCTAATTCATTTTTTTACACAATCATTTGCTGGCATACTTTAAAAGAGGAAGAACGTATACAGTATTTGGAGACCATCTCCAAAGGGAGGATACGACAACTCATCGTTACACTTCGGCACTCCATATAAGTGTTTAGCCCCACTGAGAGAGGTTAGGTTAGTGACTGAATTATAATGAAACAGCTTGAATCTTTAACAAGATCTTTGCCTCATCAAAAATAAGATCACTTACAGAGCAATCTTTAAGAAGCAGGAAGCCCTGCTGAGAGCAGATAGGCAGCATCAGAGACAACACAGAGAAGGCTCCCCTGAGCTAGCTCTTTTATGTGGTAGCTTTTGAACAATCGGTTTGATTAAGATGCATTCTGTGATGGAACCATTTCCCCCTCTGCTTTCTAGGTTCTGCCATTCCGAGTTAACAAGTACCTGGCACAAGTTCGGAGTGTGTAGCCCAGCTACGGCTGAACCTATGAGCTGTTATTGGACACTGAAATGGTCTTGTCTTAACTCCAGGTCCTAGACAACTGGCAGCGAGCCAGCCCACACAAGGGCGGTATGTCAAACACATGATAGGGGGTGGGGATCACTGGCATCCAGGACAGACACAAAGTCTGAAATAGGTTAAATGACATGCCAGACAGCACAAAGCCGCTAAGCTCACTTCACTGATTTCTAGAATGTGCTCTGTAATACAGTATACATCTAATCTTTGTGGTTCAGAGGAGTTTTTCTTATTTGATTATTTAGAGAAAGGATGAGCATGTTAATAAAGGCTCTGTCTCTCTTCCAGTGGTTCTTCACACTTAATTTAAAATTAATTTTGCTAAATTTTCAAAATACAACAAAATCCATGGGCAATCAGGAGAATTCACGTTTTCAATAGGACCTGCTGACCCCCAATTTGTTGCAATGCGAAAACATGCCATATGCTGCATTCTGAGCTGACCTGAATTTTGCCACTTAAGATCATTGGCTTAAATCTGACCAATGTGCATCAATACAGGTCAGTTTGTAGCAATGTAATGTTTACTACCTAATGTATGAATCCAGCCTCAATGAATGCAGGAACAATGCATTCTTTAGGTTTGCTTGTAAGTGACATCCCATGAGAGCTGGGTTCACACTAAAATGTAGTGCTAGTGTTACCGTGAGGTGTGTCGAAATGTATTGCTTCATGTTAAAGTGGTAGTAAACCGCACCTTAAAAAAAAAAAAAAAAAAAAAAAAAAACCCTTGAAGACAATGACAATGTACTAGTATGCATCGCATAGTAGCACATTATGAAATACCCTAGAAAGAAGCCCCCCAGCAGCGCGCTGTCACCACTAACAGGGCTTCCGTCTTTACCCTGTCTTCCTGGCAGGTTTGTGTGTTCTGGCCGTCTGATTGGCCGAGCCACTATGACATCACAGCCAGGGGAAGGAGATCTGAAAGGATGGCACGGGTATGCATGCAGTGTGAATATCTCTTAAAGAGTGCATATAAGGCTTTCCTGTAGGTACAATTTACAAAAAAAGAGTTTACCACCACTTTAAGTACTAAATTCATGTGATTTAAATGTAGATGCCAGCATACAGAACTTTATTTCTTTACAATGCATGCGTTGCATTGGGGTGTGTATCGATGCTCTGGAAACAATGTATTTTGTTATGCAATAGTATCTTGTCTGTTCAATTTACAACATTTAAAAGGCTGGTCAAGGTTACTTCACTTCCAGAAATCCAGTGTTCTCCTAACTTCCTATGCATGCTGCTGCACTAAAATACCAAGGAGTGTTATCAGCTCTGTCCATCTCTCCTCTGTGGGCTACAAAACACCTCCCCTATATATTATGAAGATGGAGACAGAGGGAGGTGTCCATCAGAACATAATTGGGCAGAACTAATAATACGGCACTAAATGTCACTTCAGCAAAAGCCCTGTGTTAATACTGATGCTTAGGCCTCATGCACACTGGACGATTGTGCCGATGCTTCTAGGGGCCTCAGGAGTTATTTTTCTTCCTGCCTCTAAACACCCCTCCATGTTAGCCTAGGAGTCCATGCACACAGGCTTTTAGCAGTGTTTAGTGGCAGGAGCATTTAGAGGCAGGATCAAAAACCCACTGCCAGTGCATCCAGGAGCGCAAATAAAACACTTGATGCTGCTAAAGGCGCCTGGCAAATTTCTGGCCAATGAAATGAATGTCCAAGCTCTTGACAACTGTAAAATGCACCTAAAAGCTTTAGACACTTTTACAAGCATCAGGCTTTTTCTCTGCCAAAACGCTGCTTCTGGGAGAGTTTGCAAACCGTCCTGTGTGCATGAGGACCTATAGTTATCAGTAGTGATGCACCAAAATGAGGATTCAAGATGCACTTGACCGAAACCGAAATCTACTTTTAAAAATATATATACTGTATATATCTTTTTATAAATATTTGTATTATATTGTATATATTATTAATATCATCAATGAATATGAATTTGTCGCCCATTATCGGCACCTTTTGAAGCGTTTCAAAAATCTGCTTGCTGCATTTTTGGTACATATTTCTCCCCCTTGAAATGCACTGAAAATGCTGCAAAAACAGCACCCATATCACATTTTTGAGTGACATTACCAATGACAACCCCACCATAAGCAAGGTAAAATTGTGGCAAAATGGCGGGTGCCAATTTGGGAGCCATTAGTGGCACTTTTTTTTTTTTTTTCTTTCTGCACAAGGCTGAATATTTTCAGCTGATAATTTTGGGTGGCCGAAATTTCAGTGTATCACTAGAAATCAGCGAAAACAGTAAGTTAGGAGCTTACCAGATTTTGGCCAGATCAGAATTTTTTTTGTACTTTTTATGCATTTAAAAAAAAAACAGAACATGGGTAAACGTGCAAGCAAGTGTAAATGACCACCTTGTAAAATAACCCAGTTTAAAATAGAAAAGCAAGGCAAAACAATTTTGTAAAGATATAAAAAAAACATTATAAATATCTTTTATCCCTATTTTAAACGTGATCACATGTCCACGTTCTCAGCTGAATAAGACCTGGGGGAGGAGAAGCTACAGGACACTGATCTTCCCAACGAACGGCTGTGAGGGGGCGAGGGGGAGTGTCAGGACAAGTCTGATCTTTGCAGGCAAGCATACAGTTCCAAGCATAGCTAGAGAACTGACACACGCTGTGCTCTTCTGCTTAGTGCGGTGAGTTTTTAATAGGAAAGCAGAGGAACTGGCAGGAACACCAGGGATTTTGCACAAAGAAAGCAATACAAAGAACTGGATACTTTTCATTGGTACAGCAGGCACATTTCATGAGTTATTAATTTCGAGAGCCATAACTACAGCTAGCCTCTACATAACTTATACTTTTGTCCCTTTTTAATTTATTTTTTTCTTTTGCAGGCTTATCACCTAAATATCAATGATGTTCATCAAACATTGCAGATGATCCAACAGACCACACAGCAAATGAAAGTGTTCCATCTTTCCTTTGTAATCTTCAAAATGAAATAATGGACACAAGAAAGGCAGCACCTTGTTCTTATATTGCAGAAATAACTGGTTTTGAACGAGTTAACGCTTTCCAATCCATCTGAGCTCCCTGTAACTAAATCGCCGATGACCTAATTGAGCTGCTGGAATGTGCTGAACTCGACAGACTTTCCTCTTCTCTAATAGGGTGTGGGTCTCGTTTATTCACACAAGCCCCTGATGGCTTCAGAGAACATTCAACGCTGTCGGTGAGTTTGAAAAAGTGTAAAAATATAAACCATCGGCCGTTGACTGTACCCTGAGGCTCTTCATTACACAAAAGAAAAGTAAATAAATGACAACATGGGAAGAAGCGATCAGACCAGTCACCTTTTATATACCCAATAACTGGGCATCATTAGAGGTAAGTTTTCCTGCACAAATAAAATCCCTACTCACCCCCCAAAAATAAATATCAATACAAAGGTTTAACCAAAAAATTACTAATTCTTTTACCAATTTGTATATTATGGTTCTCAATTTTCTAACAAGTGGGAAGCCTCAACTATCAATACGAAAGTAAATAATATGTCTCCACCCTGAGCATTAACATCTCTGGTCTTTACTATATATATTCATTCTAAGGCTGGCAGGATGATTTTTTTTTGTAGTACAACAAAGTTTCAACTAATGATCTTTGACCAGTTTGTCATGCAGAAAAAAAATTCAAAATGATCAGGAAACAATTTTGGCAAATTTACCATTTTTGTACAGGATAGAAAATATATTTTTTTAGACAATTGTTAACGGCAGATTTGCAAACCGCATCTCAGTTTATTTTGAACACTCTAAAACATGGTAAAATTTAAATCATACTGGTTGAAAAATGGATATTTATGTATTCTTTATAGCTATAGGTAAGTGGAGATTGCAACTTTGGTGTACTGCAGCTCTCCAGCAATAAATCATCTTTCTTTTCACTGACGCAAACGTCAAGTCATTTTTTTAACAAGAATAGTTACAAACTTATTCCAAGGTTAACATAATTAGGGAGAGTCTCTTGCATTCTGCAGTAATTGGGCAAAGGGAGAACAAGGAACTCCATTGATTCAACATAGTGCATAACAGCAGCAGGGTCTTAAATGAACATTTGATGCCTCCAGCACTCCAGGTGATGCTGTTACCTATTCTACACAACAGCAGGAAGCATTCACTTTACTGTGAGGATGGAACCACATAGTTAAGGAAATATATACATGTAATCAAAGCATTAAGGCTGGGTTCACACTAGTGCGAATTGGATGCGGGTTTCTTAGCATCTAATTCGCAGGTCAGGAGCCTATGACTGGCTCTCTATGGAGCTGGTTCACATATCTCCTGGGCAGACGTGGAGCGAATTGCACAGGGGTCCTATGTGTCTGACTCCGTTTCAGGCAAAATTTTGGGCCTGATTTGTCCCTAAAAACGGAGAACAGGCACACACCAGACCTCTGCTGTCAGCCGCATCCGTTTCAAGTGTGAACCCAGCCTAAAGGTTGTCAGGACATAGAATACGAAGAAGAAGAGCAATGGTTAAAGAAGCAAACTATAAGCGCATTGGTTATATACAAAAAAAAGAAAAAAGTCATGTAAAAGCCTACAGATAACCAATGGCGATTGTTTTTTTTTTTGCATGAATCTGATTCATTCATTTCATTTTCCACGTGATTTTACCGTGATTTTGACACATTTTTGCTGCGATTTTGTACAGATCAAAAGGTTACCAATGTAACATGTAGAAAAACGCCCAAATCTGCCTAAAAAAAAAGTTCCAGAACTTGCTTGAGCTTCAGGCATTTTTGAGCGGAGATCTCCATGGAGAATAATTGATTTTTTTCCCCTCCAGCGTTTCATAGCTTCAGGCTTCAAGCTATAAAACGCTCAGGTGTTAATGGGGCCTAAAAAGTTAACTTTTAATACACCAAAGAATCAGTTTAAATAAATCTAGTCAATCACAAAACATGTAGTCTAGACAAAAGACAAACAAGAAAGGCTTGACCTTCATCAGGCAGATGCAACTTCTGAAGCCCCAGTTGGTCAGAGCTATACCATGTCAGGATATGCCCAGTACTGATATTATACCATACTCTTCAGTTTAAGACTAAAATATCTCCAGGTCTTGTTTAAATCCTTATAACTTGTTTCCTAGTTTTCCATTTTGCAAATGTAAAGAAAATATGAGACAATACAAGACAGATTAGCTGGCCAGGTAAGTGCAAAAAATTAGTTTATTAACACATTTTGCTTAAAATTCAATATCAGGTGGAAAACCTATCAACCAATACAAACCTGAATCTATGTTTGGATTGATTTCCTCAAGAAAGAAAACATGTTTGGCTTAGAACAAACTGCAAATATACATTGTATGCAGAAAAAAAAATATGCCACCATATCCTGATTTTTATTATACTGCTGGATGAAAAATGAACCTTAATGAACATTGACACAACTAAACACCCGACCAACAATAATGGCTGCAATCAACATTCATTGCTGTCGGTGGGTTGTAGTTTAGAATAGCTCATTGATCAATGAATGCAAACTGCAGACCACACACCAAAAGGGTGAGATGGACAAAAACATTAATTTGCTTTGAATGTGTATAACATCAACCAGATCAACGTGGATACATCACAGTTCCTGAGAGACATCAAACAATTCAGCAATTCAACAATTAAGCAGTTGTAAAGCAATCTGACCATGCATGAAGACGTATGCAAAGCATCAAAGATAAACAGTTGGTTACACTTTAGGACAAAGGTATATTTAGTACCGATATCTTTTATACAAATAGGTTCACTATTTGTAACATGTTACACCCATATTCAGGGTGTAACATGTAGCATGTTATTAAAGCAGCCTGCACCCCACTCACTGTGACAGCAGATGGGGATCCCCTCCCCGCACCCGGTCACAATTTAAAAACAGCATACCAGCAATCAGGGTCATTGATACACCTTGTTATTTTGCGTCTCTTCTTCCTTTGTTCCTCTACACATAACAGCTAACAAAATGCCCAGTTCAGTATCTCTAGTAGAGCACACCTTCATAGATATATGAGCATACCTGGTAGAAAATGAAGGGTGGAGGGGACCTGCCCTAGGCCTTGTTCACACTACGTACAGATGCGTGCAGGGTCTAGTTCTGCATGCATCTGTATGCAGCATTAATAAAATAAATTTAGTCATTCAGCCCAGGTGGGTTAGGGCCAATGTGTAGTGCTGCATTTAGCAGTGTAAAAAAAAAAAAAAAAAAAAAAAAAAAGGAGCAGGGATGTACCCATAGGAGCACAGATTTTGCATTTTTACAAGAGGTATGCGTGCAAACATGCTTAAGCACTTGTAAACATGTCTAAATGCATTTAAACAAGGCGGACATAAACATGTCTAAGTACGTTTAAACACAACAGATAGTAACATGTTTAAAGCGGGGGTTCACCCACACCGCCAAAAAGAAAAAATATTAAAAGCCAGCAGCTACAAATACTGCAGCTGCTGACTTTTAATACATGGCCACTTACCTGTCCCAGGGTCCAGCGATGTCGGCAGGGGACGCCGAGAACCCGCTTGGTTCTCGGCAGCTGCCGCCGCCATCCTAGGTGAGGGAATCAGGAAGTGAAGCGTTGCGGCTTCACTTCCCGGTTCCCTACTGCGCATGCGCGAGTCGCACTGCGCGTCCCTAGTGGTCCCCGCTCTCTCCTGGGAGCTGTGTGTTCCCAGCAGACAGCGCGGTCGGGACGGAAGAGGCATAGACTCCCATGGGAGTCTATGCCGGAAGTGGGTGCAAATACCTGTCTTAGACAGGTATCTGCACCCCCCTCCCCCCTGAAAGGTGCCAAATGTGACACTGGTGGAGGGGAGGGTTCCGAAAAGAGGAAATTCCATTTTTGTGTGGAACTCCGCTTTAAACTCGTCTTAATGCATGTAAAAGGATGTGTTTTTCTGCCGTCTGGAACCTGCATGTCCGCCCAAAAAAGGGGCATGTCCATGTGACTGAAGCCTTACTTTTTTGGAGCAAAGCTTTTGCTTTAGTCTTGGTACTATCTGTGATACAACAGGTACAAACTGAATTCACCTAAGGAAATTCACCTATTAAATGTTGATCTGATGTTTATCCAAGTCTAACGATAATAAATACAAAAACCACACACATGGCATTTCATTTTGTCTTATCTTTATTGAACAAATAGTTTTAACAACCATGATCATTTATGACACAAGTATGTGAACCTTTTATGCTTGGGAACTAGTAAAATGTCCTTTCAGAAGCTTTCAGATTCTGCTAATCAGATCTATCTAACAGTTAGGAAGTATTTTAGTCTGTTCCAGTGGCAGCTCATAATGCAGGAGCGCCACCGTCTTAATCAATGCGTCCGGACACCCAACCTACATGGTTTTTTTTGAAGCACGTGTTTAGAGCCAGAAGCTCTAATAGGCTTCAAAAAAGGGTGGGCTCGGGGAGCAGCCCCCCAGTTTTGTGACAATAGCGAATTAATATTCGCTATTTTCTTCCTGATTCTCCTCCCGTCCCGAGACCCGTCACCCGATTGGCCAAGAGGAGAAGCGATCCTATTGGCTGCCAAGGAGGAGGAGGGAGGAGACACAGGGGAAGCCACAGTGAAGCACCAGGAGGAGGAGACGTCGCCCAGGGGAAGTGCTGCCCGCGACCTAGATGGGGTAAGTGCAGGGCAGGTGACTGACCCAGGGTGGTAGGGGGTGTTGGTGGCAGGTGGATATTGGTTGCCACCCCCTCAAAAAATATACCCCCAGTCGCCACTGGTCTGTTCAGTTATGCAGGAAGATTCAGTTCATGTATATTTTTAGGGTGTCTTATTTGAATAGCTTCTTTTAGATCCTACCACAGAGCTTTAAAATGACCCAGGTCAAGACAATGATTTAATTATGATAATACATAGTACTTAACACCTGGATCCCCCGCCTGGCCGTCATTCTGCTACATTAAACAGGTAAAAAAGGTGCAATGCAACAATACCTCAATAAAGTGTCCCTTATAGTCCAAGGGGGCAGAAATGGGTATATATATATAAAAATATACATAGACGAGTCTGTCAGGGCTGCCACCGAGAAGACCAGAAGCAAGGTCCAAAGGGCTAAGAAAAAAGGAGAGGGGCGCCTCTGAATATATATCAATACAGCAGTTATTAAAAAGACAATATCCACTCACATGAAAGACTGCAAGTTGCGTTCAAACACGTCTCTGGACTGGAAGAGAGGACGACGACTGCAAGTCCGTATACAGCTGGCAGCACATCAGATCTGATGAGGATAGGGTGAGATAGTAGGACACAGTGGTTTTTCCTTTAGCTCATCCAGATAGCACACCAAGTTTAGATGAGGTCAATGATGAAATCGTCCGGCCGGGTGTGGGTTCCGGGAATAAGGGGGATCAAATGCCAAAGCCTGTCACTGGCTGTGTTGAGGTATCTGCAAATCTCGTATGGCATCCGTGGTGTGGGAATAACACACCCTTGAAAAAGGAGTGCTGCTATTCTCTCCGTCGATAGCGTGAATACTCTAAAATGCGTCGCATATTTGTGACGTCACAGCCCGGCGCCACACTCTGCTGTGCTTCTCAAGCCTAGTTCTGGCTCCTCATACACAGCCGTGTTATTCCCACACCACGGATGCCATACGAGCTTTGCAGATACTGCAACACAGCCAGTGACAGGCTTTGGCGTCTGATCCCCCTTATTCCCGGAATCCACACCCAGCCGGACAATTTCATCATTGACCTCATCTAAACTTGGTGGGCTATCTGAATGAGCTAAAAGAGAAACTGCTGTGTCCTACCATTCCACCCTATCCTCATCGGATCCGATGTGCTGCCAGCTGTATACGGACTTGCTGTGATTTGCAGTCCTCCTCTTCTCTTCCAGTCCAGAGACGTGTTTGAACACAACTTTGTAGTCTTTCATGTGAGTGGATATTGTCTTTTTAATAAATGCTGTGTTGATATATAACTCAGAGGCGCCCCTCTCCTTGTTTTGTCATTCTGCTATAGGCCAGGCAGGGGTTCCATTGTTCTGACTGGACGTCATATGGCGGCCTTCAGAACAGCGCGGCGATCAGTGGTGACGTATGTGCTTTACCACGTCATCAGCTGTGACCAATCACAGCTGATCAGTGTAAATAGGCATTCCTCTATCCACGCCGATAGGGCCAATGAGGGCCGATGAGCGACTCCAGACATGGGGGGTCTGCACTGATAAACAGTGCATTGATTATCAGTGCAGCCCCATCAGCAATGCCTGCCAGTGCCCACCAGTGATACCCACCTGTGCCCACCAGTGATGCTTTTCAGTGCCTCCTCATCATTGCCCCCCACAAGTGCAGCCTCATCAGCGCACATCAGTGAAGGAAAAAAATTACTTTTTTACCAAACTTTGTAACAAACTAAAAAAAAAATTTTTTTTTTTTGTGGTATTTTTTCATTTGTTTAGCAAAAAATAAAAAAGTGGCGATTGAAAACCTCCAAAAAAAAGCTCTGTCTCAAAAAAAAAAAAATTGTTTGAGTACAGCATTGCATAACAGTGCAATTGTCAGTCAAAAAGTGTGACACTGCAGAAAGCTGGCCTGGGCAGGAAGGGGGTGAAAGTGCCCAATATTGAAGTGGTTAAACGGCAAACGGAGCAAATTTCTTTGCTGCAACCATGGGCTGCAGTAAAACAATTTGCTTGATTCCCCCAGCTCCAGCTGAGAGAAGACAGTGATTTTTAGCGGATATAGGAGCCACTAACGATAATCGCAAGTAGAACCTGGCATGCTGGTTGTACCCAAGTTGATTGATCAACTTGGTACATTCACCCTGCCCATACACTGTTCAAATCAGTGTATGGCCTGCTTTATTGCCTTACAGCCACTCCTTTGATGATTTACCATTCTGCTTTGAATCATCATTTACCTTCTTTAAAGAGTAACTTTTTTTTTTCCCTTTCTCAAAAAGGAGACTTCTTGCAATGTACATTGATCACACAGAGAGGGTAACAAATTCTGTTGCAGATTACCACCCATTTCTGCTCTGAAGTAAAAGCTGTTTGATTATGTCAGTGTGTACAGTGAATCTGAATGAGAGGGACTTTTTTATTATTATTAAGAACATGCAGTGCTCTAATGGGAAAAGTTGTAGTGTCTGCATACCGTTGGAAGTAATTAACCTGTAATCAGAAAGCCAATCACACAAGCAAAAAATACATTTTAAAGGCAGTTCTGTAAACCAATACAGAAGGCCTCCAGATTTCCATAATGCATTGAATTTTATAGAACATTTCAGCACTGCAGTTAAAAAGGAAAGGTAATTTTCAATAACATTCGATTACAATGTGGGGTGTTCAGCACTTGTATATGTTATAACAGGTTTTGTTTTTATTTGCTATTTTTTCCTAAGGAAGTGGAGTTATCTTTTAAACTTTAGTAGACAGATCGCACAGTGGCTAAATGGTTAGCACTTCTGCCTAAAAGCATTAGGGTCAGCACTACCTGCCTGGAGTGTGCACATTCTCCCTGTGTGGGTTTTCTCCAGGTACTTTGGTTTCATCCCACACTCCAAATACATTCTGGTAGGTTAATTGGCTCTTGTCTAAATTGGCCCTAGTATGTGTATTTATGAATGTGAGTTAGGGACCTTAGATTGTAACCTCCTTTAGGGCAGGGACTGATGTGAATGTACAATATATGTGTAAAGCGCTGTTTTAACTGACGACGCTGTATAAGTACCTGTAATAAATACCCATATATTCTGGGGTATATTTTTTGATACAATTTGAAATCTAGTTTTTCCCTGAGTGATTGGAAACCATTATGGATTTTGCAAAGCAGATTTTCCATTATGGAAGAATTTCCTCATCCTTCTGTCAGGTGACAGCCATTAAATTGTGGGTTTCCCATCACTTTCTGTATCATTAACAATGGCCACAGGGCCAACTAGAGAGGGGACATAGATAGCAACGAAAATCTGAGGTTCAAACCCTTCCCTACTCTTTCCAAAAGCCCCAAAAAAATGTTTGGGCTAGATACACTAAGACTGTCTTATCTGTTATTGTTCGTATGGCCTACTGTTGTACCAACGTATGTGTAATATGCATTCCTCGGGAAAGTTGTAATGGAAACAATTTCTTCTACCTGTCAACCTGACTGAGGAATGATGGTAAAAAGGTCTTCAAAAGTCATTCTTTAGGAGTCTGTTCACAACAGCCTCTTTCCAGGCACCTTGCAGCATTGCTTTCAGTATGTCCTGTTCACACTTACACGATACATTGCAGAGTGCTGTGAAGAGTATTGTACAGTGCCTTGAAAAAGTATTCATACCTCTTGAAATTTTCCACATTTTGTGATGTTACAACCAAAAATGTAAATGTATTTTATTGGGATTTTATGTGATAGACCAACACAAAGTAGCAAACAATTGTGAAGGAAAATGATAAATGGTTTTCAATTTTTCTTTTTTTTTTACAAATATATGTGTGAAAAGTGTGGCGTGCATTTGTATTCAGCCCCCCAATCAATACTTTGTATAACCACCTTTCGCTGAAATTACAGCTGCAAGACTTTTGGGGATGTCTCTACCAGCTTTGCACATCTAGAGAGTGAAATGTTTGCCCATTCCTCTTTGCAAAACAGCTCAAGCCCTGTCAGATTGGATGGAGAGCATTAGTGAACAGCAATTTTCAAGTCTCGCCACAGATTCTCAATTAGATTTAGGTCTGAACTTTGACTGGGCCAATCTAACACATGAATATGCTTTGATCTAAACCATTTCATTGCAGCTCTGGCTGTATGTTTAGGGTTGTTGTCCTTGTTGGAGGGTGAACCTCTTCCCCAGTCTCAAGTCTTTAGCAGACAGGTTTTCTTCCAAGATTGCCCTGTATTTGTCTCCATCCATCTTCCAATCAACTCTGACCAGCTTCCCTGTCCCTGCTGAAGAAAAGCATCCCTACAACATGATGCTGCCACCACGTTTCACGGTTCAGGGTAATGTGCAGTTTTAGTATGTGTTAGCAACACATAGCATTTTGCTTTTAAGCCAAGAAGTTTAATTTTGGTCTCATCTGAACAGAGCACCTTCTTCCACATTTTCTGTGTCCCCCACATGGGCTTCTCGCAAACAGCAAACGGGACTTCTTATAGCTCTCGTTCAACAGTGGCTTTATTCTTGCCACTCTTCCATAAAGGCCAGAATTGTGGAGTGCACAACTAATAGTTGTCCTGTGGACAGAGTTACCATGGGCCTCTTAGCTGCTTCTCTGATTAATGCTCTCCTTGCCCTGCCTGTCAGTTTAGGTTGATGGCCATGTCTTGGTAGGTTTACAGTTGTGCCATACTCTTTCCATTTTCGATGATGGATTGAACAGTGCTCAATGAGATGTTCAAAGTTTGAGATTTTTTTTTATACCCTAACCCTGCTTAAAACATATCCACAACGTTATTCCTGACCGGTCTGGTGTGTCCCTTGGCCTTCATGATGCGGTTTGTTCACTAAGGTTCTCTAACAAACCTATGAGGGCTTCACAGAACAGCTGTACAAGCATACCCCACTTTTAAGTACACAATGGGGTTAATTTACTAAAGCTGGAAAGTGCAAAATCAGGCTTCCCTTCTGCATAGAAACCAATGAGCTTCGTAACCCCAGCTTGTTCAATTAAGCTTTGGTAATAAAACCTGGAAGCTCATTGGTTTCTATGCAGAAGTAAGCCCGATTTTGCACTTTCCAGCTTTAGTAAATAAACCCCATTGTGTACTTAAAAGTGGGGTATGCCTGTATTTATACCGAGATTAAATTACACACAGGCAGACTCTATTGACTAATTAGGTGACTTCTAAAGGCAATTGATTCCACAAGATTTTAGTTAGGGGTATCAGAGTAAAGGGGATTGAATACAAATGCACACCACACTCTTCACATATTTGTTAAAAAACATTTATCATTTTCCTTCCACTTCACAATTATGTGCCACTTTGTGCTCGTTTATCACATTAAGTTCTAATACATTTACGTGTTTGGTTATAACATGACAAAATGCAGAAAATTTCAAGGGGTGTGAATACTTTTTCAAGGCACTGTATGTTGCATTTTGGATGCACTGACCTGAATCTCATCATTCAATTTAAAAGACTATAATGCAACGTACAGTGCCTTGCGAAAGCATTCACCCCCCTTGGCATTTTTCGTGTTTTGTTGCCTCACAACATGGAATTAACATGGATTGTTTGAGGATTTGCATCATTCAATTTACAGAACATGCCCACAACTTTGAAGTTTTTTTTTTTTTTATTGTGAAGCAAACAACAAATAACAGAAAAAGTCAATGTGCATAACTACTCACCCCCCTAAAGTCAATATTTTGTAGAGCCACCTTTTGCAGCTATCACAGCTCCCAAGTCGCTTTGGTTAAGGCTCTATGAGCTTGCCACATCTTACCACTGGGATTTTTGCCCATTCCTCCTTGCAAAACTGCTCCAGCTCCTTCAAATTGGAAGGTTTACGCTTGTGAACAGCAATCTTTAAGTCTGACCACAGATTTTCTATTGCATTGAGGTCTGGGCTTTGACTAGGCCATTCCAACACATTTACAGGTTTCTCCTTAAACCACTCAAGTGTTGCTTTAGCAGTGTGTTTGGGGTCATTGTCCTGCTGGAAGGTGAACCTCTGTCCTAGCCTCAAATCAAACACAGAGTGGTACAGGTTTTGCTCAAGAATATCCTTGTATTTAGCACCATCCATCTTTCCCTCAAATCTGACCAGTTTCCCAGTCCCGACCACTGAAAAACATCCCCACAGCATGATGCTGCCACCACAATTTTTCACTGTGCGGATGGTGTTCTTTGGGTGATGTGATGGGTTTGCGCCAGACATAGCATTTTCTTTGATGGACAAAAAGTTAAATTTTTGTCTCATCAGACCACAGAACCTTCCTCCATACATTTTGGGAGTCTCCCATATGCCTTTTCACAAACTTAAAAGGTGCGATTTTGTTTTTTGCTGAAAGTAATGGCTTTCTTCTGGCCACTCTGCCATAAAACCCAACTCTATGGAGCGTAAGGCTTATTGCCATCCTATGTACAGATACTCCAGTCTCTGCTGTTGAACTCTGAAGCTCCTCCAGGGTTACCTTAAGTCTCTGTGCTGCCTCTCTGATTAATGCCCTCCTTGCCCGGTCCGTGAGTTTTGGTGTGCGGCCGTCTTTATGATAGATTTGATAGTGCTCCTAGGGATCATCAAAGATTTGGATATTTTTTTTTTATAATCTAGCCCTTACTTGTACTTCTCAACAACATTGTCCCTTACTTGTTTGGAGAGTTCCTTGGTCTTCATGGCAGTGTTTGGTTAGTGGTGCCTCTTGCTTGGGTGTTGCAGCCTCTGGGGCCTTTCAAAAAGGTGTGTATATGTAATGACAGATCATGTGACACTTAGATTGCACACAGGTGGACATCATTTCACTAATTATGTGACTTCTGAAGGTAATTGGTTGCACCAGAACTTTTTATGGGCTTCATAACAAAGGGGGTGAATACATACGCACATGGCAATTATCAGTTTTTTATTTCTGGAAAAAAAAAATTATGTATATATTTTTCTAATTTTACTTCAACAACTTAAACTATTGTGTTCAGATCCATCACATATAATTCAGATTAAAAAACATTGAACTAAACGCTGTAATGTAACAAAATAGGTAAAAAAGGCAAGGGGTGTGAATACTTTTGCAAGGCACTGTATATGAACAGCCAGCAATCTTACACACAACAGATATAACTGTTTAGGGGTATCCTTCTGACACTCATTGAAATTGAATAAGTGACTTGGAGGAGCTACGAAATGTATTTAAGTGAACAAAAGTCTATCTGAATGTTGCTAACCACTAAAAGCTCAAGCCTACAACTGAATCCAACATAAATATGTTTTAGGAACCATTTATACTGAAAGACAGGTAATTCCTGGTGGAGTGCAAACTTATTTTTACAAATGATGTTTTACCCAATGTTCCAAAATGTAAAAAAAAAAAAAAAAAAAACAGCATCTGTACACAAAGTGTTAAAGCTGAACTGTGGGAATGCGACAACAACCCTTGCAGTACAGGACTTGTTTAGTCTCAGGGCCGGTTCACATAAGAGAAACACAGTCCGGATGGGATTCTGCATGTAGGTTTACATGCATTTTTGACACTTTTGTTTTGCATTTGAGACATGTTCGTCGTTTTTTGTTTTTACAATTTTCTTAAATTTAACTTTTTTATGTAATGCGTTTCAGTGGGTTTTTGATGTGTTCCAGTGCATTTTGCTGTATTCAAGTACAGTTCCTTGCAGAAAAAAAATGCAGCATGTTCTACCTCTGCTGCACCTACTGGAACACACTGCAATGGTGCAAACTCTCCATTGGAATCCATGTAACCTACTGTCCATGCATTTTGATGCAGAAAATAGCACTGGACTGCATGCGGTGTGAACAGGCCCTTAGGGAAGCTGAACAGGCATTAAGTACCTGACTCTTCGCTCCAGCCAGCTCTGGGGCTTTCCTCCACTCCCTTAAGTTTCAGTCTGTGGGCAGGGCCTTGGCATCACCACATGCAACTCAGGGTTTTTTACCTTGCATGTACATGGTGGGGGCGAGCATTTGATCTTAGCCGAAACACAATAGAAGAAGAAGCTGCCGGGTGACTGTTTGCAATACTGGGAGGAGCCTGCTGGAGCCAGGAGTATTTCCTCTTATCTGTGCACCCTTCCTGCTGAACTGTCTGAAATTCAAACTGTTAATGAGCAGGCTGAATGTACCAAGCTGATCAATCAACTTGGGGACAGTCTGTTGGATTCTCTTGCGATTATCGCTAGTCACTGTCTTCTCCTGCCGGGCATGGCTTCACCCACCTGCCTGCCTCAACCAGGAGAAGACAATGGCTTGGCAGGAAGAATTCCCAAATCAACATAGTGTTGATGGGGGAATCAAGCGAATATCTTTCCTGCAATGTATGGCCAGCCTTAAACATAAGCCTTTAAGCCTAGCAGTATGGGGGGGGGTTCAAGCATGCCTGTTTGAAAGAAGCTGGTAAACAGACAGCTGAACACATGTACTGAAAGTTGGCTGGTTCAGCACCGATTTTCAGCCCTTGTATACCAGGCTGTATGTATATCAGGAAATTCAGCGTAAAGTCAGAATTATTTATCTGCATGCTTGTTCTGAGTTAGGGTGTCAAAGTATTGATAGCAGAGGGTTATCACAACAGCCTTTTGCAAAATAAGGCCTCATTCACACAGCTACCTGGGGCCATATACTAGATCAGTGTATTTCTGTGGTGGGTATGGCCAGGTGTTTGTGAACAGCTACAAATAGGAAAATAATACAAATAAATGACAGACTGACACTGTTATATTGGTGGGTTTCATCTTGCCAGCAGCTGAATGGTACCAGTTTCATGCCCTCTGGGGCCTTTGGTTAGATGAATGTCTTTTTAACGTATGATTAGGTCAGGCAAACACAGTTCAGTACTAACCACTAACCTACAGATTGCATGGGTTTTTGCTCAAATTGTAATGTTGTTTGCAGTTGTAACAAACAAAATGTGCCATTATTACCCAATAAAGCTATAGTCTTGCCAAGCCCAACACATTTAGTTTCAGAGTCTTTATTTGAGAGGTCCTTCTTGGAACATACATTCATACACACTTTTATAGACTAGCAACTCCAACTCCATTTATATATATATATATATACATACATACACACACACACACACACACACACACACAGATCAGCCATAACATTATGATCACCCAATTAATATTAAGTACAGCCTCATTTTGCTAAAACAGCCCTGCCCCATTGATGCATGGACAACAAATTAACATCCACATAAATGGCTGGACCCAAGGTTTCCCAGCAGAACATTACCCAAAGCATCACACTGCCTCTGCCAACTTGCCTTCTTATACTGCATCCTGGTGCCATCTTTTTCCCAAGTAAGTGACGCACACGCCCATCCACATGATGTAAAAGAAAACGTGATTCATCAGACCAGGCTACTTTCTTCCATTGCTCAGTAGTCCAGTTCTGATGTTCATGTGAAAATTGTAGCCGCTTGTGGCTGTGGACATCATGGTCACCATGGGCTTCACAGCCCCATACACAACAAACTGTGATGCCCATTTTTTTCCTGCTTTCACCACATCAACTTCATGGACAACATGTTCACTTGCTTACTAATATATCCCACCAATTTTCAGATTCCATTGTAACGAGATATTCCCCTTACCTGTCAGCGGTAAGGATGTTTTGGCTGATCAGTGTGTGTGTATATATTATATATATATATATATATATATATATATATATATATATATATATATATACACACACATATATATATATATATATATATATATATACTCACAGTATCTCACAAAAGTAAGTAGTAAGTACACCCCTCACATTTTTGTAACTATTTTATTATATCTTTTCATGTGACAACACTGAAGAAATGACACTTTGCTACAATGTAAAGTAGCGAATGTACAGCTTGTATAATGGTGTAAATTTGCTGTCCCCTCAAAATAACTCAACACACAACTATTAATGTCTAAACAGCTGGCAACAAAAGTGAGTACACCCTTAAGTGAAAATGTCCAAATTGGGCCCAATTAGCCATTTTCCCTCCCCGCTGTAATGAGACTCGTTAGTGTCGGTTCACACTGCCGCGACCTGGGATCCGACTTGTCAACCCTCAAGTCGCCCCAAGTCGCTTGACATTGGGAATTACATTATAGTCAATGAGAGCCGTCTTAATGTACACTACTGAAGTCGCTCCGACTTCAGAAAAGGTTCCTGTACTGCTTCAAAGTGACTTCTTGGCGACCTATACCCATAGAATTCAATGGAAGTCGCCTTCAAGTCGGATCTTTATCTATAGTGAAGCGACTTTACAGGAAAAAGAAAAGAATTTACCCAGGAAGAGCAACCGCGACATGCCAAATGTGTTTTTTCCTTTCCCAATGAGCGACAAGCAATACTGACATGTGTTTGATATGAATCATGAGGGGGAACTCCACAGCAAATTTTAAATAAAAAACCGCCATAGGTTCCCCTCCAAGGGCATACCAGGCCCTTAGGTCTGGTATCGATTTTAAGGGGACCCCCCTATGCCAAAAAACGGCGTGGGGGTCCCCCAAAATCGATACCAGATCCTTATCCGAGCACGCAGCCCGGCCGGTCAGGAAAGGGGGGTGGGGACGAGCGAGCGCCCCCCCCCCGAACCGTACCAGGCCACATGCCCTCAACATGGAGGGTGTGGGAGCTTTGGGGAAGGGGGGGCGCCCTGCGCCCCCCCACCCCAAAGCACCTTGTCCCCATGTTGATGAGGACAAGGGCCTCTTCCCGACAACCCTGGCTGTAGGTTGTCAGGGTCCACGGGCGGGGGAGCTTATCAGAATCTGGGAGCCCCCTTTAAATAAGGGGGCCCCCAGATCTCGGCCCCCCACCCTATGTGAATGAGTATGGGGTATGTCTTACCCCCTACCCATTCACCTGGGGGGGGGAAGTGTCAATAAAAAAAAAAAAAAAACACACTACACAGGTTTTTAAAGTAATTTATTAGGCAGCTCCGGGGGTCTTCTTCCGACTTCAGGGGTCTCTTCCAACTTCTCCGCTCTCTCCGGCCTCTTCCCCCGGGCTCCTCCGTTAAGCTTCTGCTCTTTTGCCACTCTCTTGCTAGCGTTGGCCTGGTCTTCTCCATCGTCTTGTTCCCTCTTCTCTTCTTCCGATGTTGACAGGACGCTCTCTCCCGCTGTAATGCTGTGCACGCAACAACTTATATAGGCATGGGGCGTGGTCACCGGGTGATGTCTCCCGGTGACCCCTTATGACATCACAGTCCCAGGGCATGATGGGACTGTGGCGTCATAAGGGGCGGGGTCACTGGGTGACTTCACCCAGTGACCACGCCCCATGCCTATATAAGTCGTTGCGCACCGCGCACACGGCATTACAGCGGGAGAGAGCGTTGTGTCAACATCGGAAGAAGAGAAGAGGGAACAGGACAATGGAGAAGACCGGGCCAATGCTAGCAAGAGAGCAGCAAAAGAGCAAAGGATAACGGAGGAGCCCGGCAGAAGAAACGGAGAGCGGGAGAAGAACCGGACAACGGGAGAAGAACCGGACACAAGGAGAAGAAGCGGACACCAGGAGAAGAGGCCTGAGAGAGCGGAAAAGTTGGAAGAGACCCCCGGAGCTGCCTAATAAATTACTTTAAAAACCTGTGTAGTGTATTTTTTTTATTGACACTTTTCTCCCCCAGGTGAATGGGTAGGGGTAATATGTACCCCATACTCATTCACATAGGGTGGAGGGCCCCCTTATTAAAGGGGGCTCCTGGATTCCGATAAGCCCCCCCCCGCCCACAGACCCCGACAACCAACGGCCAGGGTTGTCGGAAAGAGGCCCTTGTCCTCATAAACATGGGGACAAGGTGCTTTGGGGTGGGGGGGCCGCAGGGCGCCCCCCTTCCCCAAAGCACCCACCCCCCATGTTGAGGGCATGCGGCCTGGTACAGTTCAGGAGGGGGGGCGCTCTCTCGTCTCCACCCCCTTTCCTGACCGGCCGGGCTGCGTGCTCGGATAAGGATCTGGTATAGATTTTGGGGGGGACCCTCGCACCATTTTTTCAGCGTAGGGGGTTCCCCTTAACATCCATACCAGACCTAAGAGCCTGGTATGTTCCTGGAGGGGAATTCTCTCTCGCACTTGCTGCAATAGGAAAATGTGTTTTTCCTATTGCAGTGAGCGCGAGATGTACAGTACCCTGTCGCGCTGGAAACACATTCTCGCGGGCAGGTACTGTATGTCACAAGAACTGATTAGCTCTGATTGGCCACAGGCAAAGTCGCCTGTCCTGGGGGCGACTTGAAGTCGTGTTGTAAGTCGCTCAAAGTCGCCTTGTAAGTTGCGCTGTAAGTTGCGTTGCCCCTGTGTGAACCGACCCTTAGAGTTACAAGGTCTCAGGTGTGAATGGGGAGCAGGTGTGTTAAATTTGGTGCTCTCATACTGGTCACTGGAAGTTCAACATGGTACCTCATGGCAAAAAACTGAGGATCTGAAAAAAAAAAGAATAGTTGCTCTACATAAAGATGGCCTAGGCTATATGAAGATTATCAAGACCCTGTAACTGAGCTGCAGCACGGTGGCCAAAACCATATAGCAGTTTAACAGGACAGGTTCCACTCAGAACAGGCCTCATCATGGTCGACCAAAGAAGTTGAGTACACGTGCTCAGCGTCATATCCAGAGGTTGTCTTTGGGAAATAGACGTATGCGTGCCACCAGCATTGCTGCAGAGGCTGAAGGGGTGGGGGTGTCAGCCTGTCAGTGCTCAGACCATACGCCGCACACTGCATCAAATTGGTCTGCATGGCTGTCGTCCCAGAAGGAAGCCTCTTCTAAAGATGATGCACAAGAAAGGCTGCAAACAGTTTGCTGAAGACAAGCAGACTAAAAACATGGATTACTGGACCCATGTCCTGTGGTCTGATGAGACTAGACCAGGATAAACTTATTTGGTTCAGATGGTGTCAAGTGTGTGTGGCGGCAACCAGGTGAGGAGTACAAAGACAAGTGTGCCTTGCCTAAAGTCAAGCATGGTGATGGAGTGTCATGGTCTGGGGCTGCATCAGTGTTGCCAGCGCTGGGGAACTACGGTTCATTGAGGAAACCATGAATGCGAAAATGTTCGGTGACATACTGAAGCAGAGCATGATCCCCTCCCTTTGGTGACTGGGCCACAAGGCTGTATTCCCCAAACATACCTCCAATATGACCACTGCCTTGCTAAAGAAGCTGAGGCTAAAGGTGATGAACTGGCCAAGCATGTCTCCAAACCCTATTGAGCATCTGTGGGGCATCGTCAAATGGAAGGTGGAGGAGCTCAAGGTCTCCAACATCCACCAGCTACATGATGATGTCATGGAGGAGTGGAAAAGGACTCCAATGGCAACCTGTGAAACTATGGTAAACTCTATGCCCAAGAGGGTTAAGGCCGTGCTCGAAAAATAGGATTTTTATAAAAGCTTAACTGTAAAATCCTTTTCTTGGAGTACATCACGGGACCCAGAGCACCACAGTAATAACTATATGGGTTATACGCCACCTATAGGTGAATGGACACTGGTACACTCAAAAAAACAGGAAGTCCCCCCCCCCCTATATAACCACTCCCATATAGGGAGTACCTCAGTTTTTGTAGCAGAGCAATATATACATATTCTAATAAGAGGGGAGGAACACCTGTGTCCTGCGATATACTCCAAGAAAAGGATTTTACAGGTAAGCTGTTATAAAAATATTTTTTTGTTTATTGTACATCACGGGACACAGAGCACCATAGTAATAATTATGTGGGATGTCCCAAACCAATGCCACCTGAGGGGAGGGAGACACAAAGCAAAACAGCCGCCACCAGGCATGAGGACCTATACTGCTGCCCACAGCACACTGTGCCCGAAGGCGGTGTCCTCCTGCCATCTTACATCTATTTTATAGAATCTTGTGAATGTATGTACTGATGACCAAGTAGTGGCCTTGCAAATCTGAGCCACAGAGGCTTGGTGATGCACTGCCCATGAAGCACTGACTGCCCGGGTAGAGTGCGCTTTAATCTGAAAAGGGAGGAACCTTCCTTTTCAGACCATAAGCCTGACTAATCACCTGATAAATCCACTTAGCAATAGTAGATTTCAATGCTGCCTGGCCCTTTCTAGGGCCTTCTGGCAACACAAACAAAATATCAGTTTTCTGTATCTGAGCTGTCGCTTTCAAATAGGTCTTATCTGCTCTCACAACATCGAGAGAATGCAATAATTTTTCTTCTGCAGAACGAGGTTCTGGAAAAAAGGAAGGTAGGGAAACATCTTGATTCAGATGGAAACCAGATATACCTTTGGTAAAAAGGTTGGGTGAGGACGCAACACCACCTTATCCGTATGCATGATTAAGTATGGCTCTTCATAGAAGAAAGCAGCCAACTCTGAAACTCTTCTTGCAGAGGTTACCTGCAACTAGGAATACCAATTTCCTTGTCAAAAGGAGTAAAGGAATATTACATATAGGTTCAAAGGGTTGTCTTTGCAACACTGATAAAACCAGATTCAAATCCCATGGGCACAAGGGTGCTCTAACTGGTGGAGTTATCCGAGTTACCCCTTGTATGAATGCCTGGACTAAAGAATGTGAAGCGGCCTTTGGAAAAATACTGCCAAGGCCGAAATCTGACCCTTGATCCTACTCAAGGGCATTTTCATTTCTACTCCTAACTGTAGAAAGGCCAGAATTCGTCCTATGACATACTTTTGAGGATGCCAACCCTTGTTTCACACCAGGCGACATAGGCCTTCAAGACCCTGTAATAAATGGTCCTGGAGGCCGGCTTTCTGGCATTAATCAGGGTGGTTACTAATGAACCTGAAAGCCCCCGATTCTTTAGAATGTGGGCTTCAATAGCCACACCGTTAAATTTAGTGACTGTAAGGCAGGATGTAGAAATTTGGAAGCATAAAAAAATTGACTTTAAAGGCACCAATTATACAAAAAATAAAGTAAATTTTATTACATATATATTACAAACACATGTTAAAAAATACTGCCCAATGCAGTGATGACTAAACCTCTCCAATGTGGATCAAACATCAAAAACATGTCAAAATAAGACATATAAATGTATACTGAATAACATGAATTGCTAGCTCTACGTGTTTGGTGAAAACGCTTCTACAGGAGCTGAGTCATTTCTAAGTGCAAAAAGAGGCAGTCAATAATAATTTTAATGGCGTACAATCAATATAAAATATTTGTCTCAAGGAACCAATGTGCCCCCCATGGCAGCAGTCCGAACAAGATCAGATACAGGGCATGCAAGTAGTGCAATGGACAACACGTGGGGGCGTGCCTAGTAAGAGTTGTAAGAAAGTATCGTGAGATAGGTATACAATGCAACAACATACAGTGCAACCAAGCACTAAATGCGGGTATATCCAATATAACCGTGAATAATATAAACAGCCAACACCCCCTATGTATCAAAGAGACCCGTACGGATATAGCTGAAAAAAGAGTATGTAAAATATAAGTTACTAGTAGTACCTTTATATGCAGTATAGATGACTAAACTTCGATTTGATATTAGTAGTAAAAAAAGGCATATAGCAGCCTAGAGAATATTAGGCGGCAAACAAACTACCTATAAAAATTAGAAAGAAAAAGATCTGTTGAATTCCTACAGTATGCAGGGTCTGTAGAAATGTAAAGCATGAAGAGCACACCATAATTAAAAGCATAATGGTCTCACCTAGAGCTTGGGTAGTAAATTGTAGGACACAAGCCAAGTGGTGGGGCAATACAGATACTGAATCCAAATTTCTTGAATAAAAAAGAAAAAAAGCAGGATGCAACAAGATGGTAAAGATTTATACTTAAACCACAACCAAAGCCAGCAGGCTTGGTACGTGTGGCATCTAAAACAGAGCAATGAAATTAGTACAGCAGAGAAGAAAAAGGCAATCACTAGGTTCAAGTTGGAGAATAAGACAAAAAGGTATCATGCCATCTGTAATAAATTGGCAGGCAAACAGGTCCAAGCATGCAGGTGGTAGGTAGGTGTGTTGGCCGTGATATAGGGCTGAATAGACAGCCCTATAAACACATCCCAATCAGGTGTGTGGCAACTTACGCATCACCTGACACGGCCGGGGTTGTGTGCGTACGCACCATTGCCGCGTTCACGCATGCACAGTACAAAGGGCACCGCTACAGGTGCGAACACGGCCGCGGGAGCATCACACACGTCCCAGGCAGGCACACGGAAGCTACTTCCCGCATCACCTGACTAGAACGGGGACGCGTGCGCGAGCATCACCGTCATGCTCGTGCATGCACAGCACAATACAGCACCGCAGCAAGCGAGACCGCGCCTATAGGAGCGTCACACTCAGGTGCTCAGGATTGGAAGCTCCCTCTAGTGTGGGTTTTAAACACTGCACTGGGGTGGGGGGGGGGGGGGGGGGGGGGAACAAGAAAGGGAATTATCTGAAAATATAAAATACCTTACTATGGACGAATTTAGGGCTTTTAGAGACCTTATCCTTCTTTTGGAGGAGAGTGACACCTCTGAATTCCACGCAGCCATTGCAGATGCTGTCACAACACTCCCTACTCTGGCATCTACACCCAGCACCTACTACTATCAAATCAAAGTTTAGTCATTTATACTGCATATAAAAGGTACTACTAGTGACTTATATTTTACATACTTACATAGTTACATAGTAGGTGAGGTTGAAAAAAGACACAAGTCCATCAAGTCCAACCTATGTGTGTGATTATGTGTCAGTATTACATTACATATCCCTGTATATTGTGGTCATTCAGGTGATTATCTAATAGTTTCTTGAAGCTATCAATGCTCCCCGCTGAGACCACCGCCTGTGGAAGGGAATTCCACATCCTTGCCGCTCTTACAGTAAAGAACCCTCTACGTAGTTTAAGGTTAAACCTCTTTTCTTCTAATTGTAATGAGTGGCCACGAGTCTTATTAAACTCTCTTCTGCGAAAAAGTTTTATCCCTATTGTGGGGTCACCAGTACAGTATTTGTAAATTGAAATCATATCCCCTCTCAAGCGTCTCTTCTCCAGAGAGAATAAGTTCAGTGCTCGCAACCTTTCCTCATAACTAAGATCCTCCAGACCCTTTATTAGCTTTGTTGCCCTTCTTTGTACTCGCTCCATTTCCAGTACGTCCCTCCTGAGGACTGGTGCCCAGAACTGGACAGCATACTCCAGGTGCGGGCGGACCAGAGTCTTGTAGAGCGGGAGAATTATCGTTTTATCTCTGCAGTTGATCCCCCTTTTAATGCATGTCAATATTCTGTTTGCTTTATTAGCAGCAGCTTGGCATTGCATGCCATTGCTAAGCCTATCATCCACTAGAACCCCCAGGTCATTTTCCATCCTAGAATCCCCCAGGAGGTTCCCCCCCCAGTGTATAGATTGCATTCATATTTTTGCCACCCAAATGCATTATTTTACATTTTTCTACATTGAACCTCATTTGCCATGTAGTCGCCCACCCCATTAATTTGTTCAGGTCTTTTTGCAAGATTTCCACATCCTGCTGAGAAGTTATTGCCCTGCTTAGCTTAGTATCGTCTGCAAATACAGAGATTGAACTGTTTATCCCATCCTCCAGGTCGTTTATAAACAAATTAAATAGGATTGGTCCCAGCACAGAACCCTGGGGAACCCCACTACCCACCCCTGACCATTCTGAGTACTCCCCATTTATCACCACCCTCTGAACACGCCCTTGTAGCCAGTTTTCAATCCATGTACTCACCCTATGGTCCATGCCAACGCACCTTATTTTGTACAGTAAACGTTTATGGGGAACTGTGTCAAATGCTTTTGCAAAATCCAGATACACCACGTCTACGGGCCTTCCTTTATCTAGATGGCAACTCACCTCCTCATAGAAGGTTAATAGATTGGTTTGGCAAGAACGATTCTTCATGAATCCATGCTGATTACTGCTAATGATATCATTCTTATTACTAAAATCTTGTATATAGTCCCTTATCATCCCCTCCAAGAGTTTACATACTATTGATGTTAGGCTAACTGGTCTGTAATTCCCAGGGATGTTTTTTGGGCCCTTTTTAAATATTGGTGCTACATTGGCTTTTCTCCAATCAGCTGGTACCATTCCAGTCAATAGACTGTCTGTAAAAATTAGGAACAACGGTCTGGCAATCACCTGATTGAGTTCCCTAAGTACCCTCGGATGCAAGCCATCTGGTCCCGGTGATTTATTAATGTTAAGTTTCTCAAGTCTAATTTTAATTCCGTCCTCTGTTAACCATGTAGGTGCTTCCTGTGTTGTGTCATGAGGATAAACACTGCAGTTTTGTTTACTGAAGCCCCCCGATTCACTCGTGAAGACTGAGGAGAAGAATAAATTCAATACCTTTGCCATCTCCCCATTCTTTGTAACCAGATGTCCTTCCTCATTCTTTATGGGGCAATACTCTTTTCGGATATATCAGTACGGGTCTCTTTGATACATAGGGGGTGTTGTCTGTTTATATTATTCATGGTTGTATTGCATATACCCACATTTTGTGCTTGATTGCACTGTATGTTGTTGCATGGTATACCTATCTCACGATGCTTTACTACTATTCTTACTAGGAACGCCCCCACGTGTTGTCCATTGCACTACTTACATGCCCTGTAACTGATCTTGTTTTGACTGCTGCCATGGGGGGCACATTGGTTCCTTGAGACAAATATTTTATATTGATTGTAAACCACTAAAATTATTATTGACTACCTCTTTTTCCTCTCTTAGATATTTTTAGTTCCTGAAGAAGCGTTTTCGCGAAACATGTAGAGCTATCAATTCATGTTATTATTCAGTATACATTTATAGGTCTTATTTTGACGTGGGAATGTGGTTGATCCACATTGGAGAGGTTTAGTCATCATTGCATTGGGCAGTATATTTTAAGATGCGTTTGTAATATATATGTAAAAAAATTTACTTTATTTTTTGTATAATTGGTGCCTTTAAAGTCCATTTTTTTGTGCTTCCAAATTTCTACTACTATTGAGGACGTGGCACTGCGCTACTCTAGGCTCCCACAGATCCATTCTGCGTTAGAGCTTTTCTAGCTTGTTTGATTCATCGTAAGGCAGGATGGAATACCGGTCCCTGTGACAGCAGGTCCGGACGAGATGGATGAGTCCATGACTCCACTACTGCCATTCTCACGATCCCTGCATACCAGGGTCTTCTGGGCCATGCCGGGGCTACCAAGATTACCCTGCTTCCCTTCTTCCCTGATCCTGTAGAGCAGCCGTAATAGCTTAACTGGAATGGAATGCATAGATCAGTGAAAACTGATCCCATGGGGTCACTAACACATCTATTCCGAGTGCAAGTGGAAGTGTTCTCGTCACAAAGTTGTCCAACTTCTTGTTGAACCTGGACGCCAACAGATCTACGTCTAGCGTACCCCATCTTTGGCATATGGCCAAAAAGACATCGGGATGTAGAGACCATTCTCCCAGCAACAACTGTTGATGGCTCAAGAAATCTGCCTGCCAATTTTCCACTCCTGGAATGTAGACTGCAGATAGGCAAGGAACATGTTTCTCTGCCTAAGACAGAATATGGTCCACCTTACTTTGGGCTGCGTGGCTTCTGGTGCCCCCTTGGTGATTGATATAGGCCACTGCTGTGGCATTGTTGGATTGTATCCTGACAGGATTACTCCGCAACCTGAATGTCCAGGCTATTAGAGCCAGATGTACTGCCCGAATCTCTAGGATATTGACGGGCAAGGTCTTTACGGACCCAAAACCCCGACTGATGGCTGACAGAGCGGAGAGGGAGTAATGCTGTCCACATAAGCCTTTGCTGACACTGAGCATAACACAGGGGAAGCATGGAATGTTGGAAGCCAGGTATGTTGCTTTTACACCCTCTAGTGGCAAAACACAGACAAGGCAACGCATACTCACAGAAGAAAGTCCAAAAGTGAATCATTATATATATATATATATATATATATTTATATACACACACATATATATACGCACACACACACACACACATTTCTTAGTGTCCATTCACCTATAGGTGGCGTATAACCCACATAGTTATTACTATGGTGCTCTGTGTCCCATGATGTACGATAAAGAAATAATGGTGGCCACAAAAATATCGACACTCTTGTTGCCAGCAGTTT
This sequence comes from Aquarana catesbeiana, assembly GCF_042186555.1. Taxonomy (NCBI): domain Eukaryota; kingdom Metazoa; phylum Chordata; class Amphibia; order Anura; family Ranidae; genus Aquarana; species Aquarana catesbeiana. Next base: position 279,614,615 of record NC_133332.1, on the reverse strand, counting down.
AGACATTAATAGCTGCCTGTTGAGTTATTTATGAGGGGACAGCAAATTTACATTGAGCTGTACACTCACAACTTCACATTGTAGCAAAGTGTAATTTCTTCAGTGTTGTCACATGAAAAGATATAACATTTTTACAAAAATGTGAGGGGTGTACTCACTTTTTTGAGATACTGTGTATACACACACACATTTTATATATATATATATATATATACACACACACACAGTGGGGACGGAAAGTATTCAGACCCCCTTAAATTTTTCACTCTTTGTTATATTGCAGCCATTTGCTAAAATCATTTAAGTTCATTTTTTTTCTTCATTAATGTACACACAGCACCCCATATTGACAGAAAAACACAGAACTGTTGGCATTTTTGCAGATTTATTAAAAAAGAAAAATTTAAATATCACATGGTCCTAAGTATTCAGACCCTTTGCTGTGACACTCATATTTAACTCAGGTGCTGTCCATTTCTTCTGATCATCCCTGAGACGGTTCTACACCTTCATTTGAGTCCAGCTGTGTTTGATTATACTGATTGGACTTGATTAGGAAAGCCACACACCTGACTATATAAGACCTTACAGCTCACAGTGCATGTCAGAGCAAATGAGAATCATGAGGTCAAAGGAACTGCCTGAAGAGCTCAGAGACAGAATTGTGGCAAGGCACAGATCTGGCCAAGGTTACAAAAAAATTCTGCTGCACTTAAGGTTCCTAAGAGCACAGTGGCCTCCATAATCCTTAAATGGAAGATGTTTGGGATGACCAGAACCCTTCTTAGAACTGTTTGTCTGGCCAAACTGAGCTATCGGAGGAGAAGTGCCTTGGTGAGAGAGGTAAATAAGAACCCAAAGATCACTGTGGCTGAGCTCCAGAGATGCAGTCAGGAGATGGGAGAAAGTTGTAGAAAGTCATCCATCACTGCAGCCTTCCACCAGTCGGGGCTTTATGGCAGAGTGGCCCGACGGAAGCCTCTCCTCAGTGCAAGACACGTGAAAGCCCACATGGAGTTTGCTAAAAAACAAACACATGAAGGACTCCAAGATGGTGAGAAATAAGATTCTCTGGTCTGATGAGACCAAGATAGAACTTTTTGGCCTTAATTCTAAGCGGTATGTGTGGAGAAAACCAGGCACTGCTCATCACCTGTCCAATACAGTCCCAACAGTGAAGCATGGCAGCATCATGCTGTGGGGGTGTTTTTCAACTGCAGGGACAAGACAACTGGTTGCAATCGAGGGAAAGATGAATGCGGCCAAGTACAGGGATATCCTGGACGAAAGCCTTCTCCAGAGTGCTCAGGACCTCAGACTGGGCCAAAGGTTTACCTTCCAACAAGACAATGACCCTAAGCACACAGCTAAAATAACAAAGGAGTGACTTCACAACAACTCCATGACTGTTCATGAATGGTCCAGCCAGAGTCCTGACTTAAACCCAATTGAGCATCTCCGGAGAGAGACCTAAAAATGGCTGTCCACCAATGTTTACCATCCAACCGGACAGAGCTAGAGAGGATCTGCAAGGAGGGATGGCAGAGGATCCCCAAATCCAGGTGTGAAAAACTTGTTGCATCTTTCCCAAAAAGACTCATGGCTGTATTAGATCAAAAGGGTGCTTCTACTAAATACTGAGCAAAGGGTCTGAATACTTAGGACCATGTGATATTTCAGTTTTTTTTTTTTAATAAATCTGCAAAAATGTCAACAATTCTGTGTTTTTCTGTCAATATGGGTTGCTGTGTGTACATTAATGAGGAAAAAAATGAACTTAAATGATCTTAGCAAATGGCTGCAATATAACAAAGAGTGAAAACTTTAAGGGGGTCTGAATACTTTCCGTCCCCACTGTGTGTGTGTGTGTGTATATATATATATATATATATATATATATAAGCTGCTAAAGCCAAAAAGAATTGATCTCTCTTGTCCCAAACTTGCTGACCGCACATTTAATTTGTAAGGTTGATTAAATGCCGCACAAGACCTTCACAAGCTAGTCATCTTATATATATATCTTCTATTTTGTAGACGCTATAAATTTTGCGCAAACCAATATATATATATATAGCGATTTTTTGTACCAAAAATATGTAGAAGAATACATATCGGCCTAAACTGAGGGGAAAAAAAAAAAGTGTTATATATTTTTGGTGGATATTTATTATAGCAAAAAAGTAAAAAATAATGTTTTTTTCAAAATTGTCGCTCTTTTTTGTTTATAAAGCAAGAAAAAGACGCAGAGGTGATCAAATACCACCAAAAGAAAGCTCTATTTGTGGGGAAAAAAAGGACGTCAATTTTGATTGGGTACAACCTCGCACGACCGCGCAATTGTCAGTTAAAGCATCGCAGTGCTGAATCTAAAAAAGTGCTCTGGTCAGGAAGGGGGTAAAATCCTCCGGGGCTGAAGTGGTTAAGGAAGCCAAAAATTTGCATCTGAACCTTATGTGGAAATCCCAGCTGAACCGCTGCTTTGGGAATTCAGTGAAAACGGACGAGGAATTCGCACTGGACGGAGTTTTTCAGGAAGTCAATCAATTCCGCATTTTTACAGCTCTTACTGTGAAGAAGCCCTTCCGCACGTGGAGACAAGCACTGTAAAAATATATTGGCATTGATGAAGTGTGTGTTCTGTGTGTAGGCTGCAGTATTCTGTAAAACTCTTACTTTTATTCACCCTGTACAGCACAGTAAGAGATAAATGCCCAGTGCCGAAACTTAGATTACACACAGAGAATATTTTTTTTTTCTTTTTTTCTTTTACAGGTTTGTGTCACGTATCAAAAACGAATAGGGTACTAGAGTTAGGAAAATTCACACGATAATTGAATGTATTGTATTCTTTAGTTTCTGAGCATGCACGGTTTTGGTCACTCGATTTTTCTATGGATGAACACTGTACTGATTAAAACGAAAATCATTTGTTCTGTTATCGTACGAGAAAGTTTTTTGAGCTTTTTCCTTTGGATAATTTTGCAATAACTGTCATGATCGGCTTTCAAAAGCGGTCTACCAATGATCAGGTTATCGGATGATCGCTCCAAAAGCTGTATTTTTTGTCTGATTTTCTCATCGAGTGTAGTAGGCATTATACTCCTGGCCAGATTAAGTTCTGATAGCAGTTCACTTGCTCTGTAGCTCATCCATTTAGTAAACATTTTGCATTCCTTTCTGCAGGGCATTCTGTGATTGTTGGAGGGGAGATCCAAATGTTAATCTTGCACACAGTATTAGTGATAATTTATTTTTACAGTACACATTTTAAACTATTGTTTTGGCTGAAGCTCAGCTTTAAGTTCTGTACCTAGCACGTTCAGTACACCTAAAATACAATCTGTCAAACAGTTCATATACTTGTAGGTCTTTTAATAAAATTATGTGCTACTGCCATTTGTGTCAATGTATTAAAGGTACAGAGACAAATTATATTTACACTCCATCAGCTCATTCCACTCACAACCGCCACAAAATTTCTTTTAGCGGTCTTTAAAATGGGTTACATATAAAATGTAACTTTTTCTTTTTTTATTGCTTTTTCCATAAAATGTTACTTATTTTCTTCTGGATTCCAAAACCAGTGTATTATTTTGCCATAGAGCTATTACAATAGGAAGCAGGAAATTCCTATAATTTGTTTATCACTGATGTAGGTTTCTTCTTATTCATTTCTTCTGATCTCTTATACTTAAGCATTCAGCATTACTATTCAGTGTTACAAGAGTGCCCACTAGTGGCCAACAAGTAGAAATGGATTGTGTGTTTATGTACATATACATGATTTGATTGTAGCCGTAGCTCTATGTACATATACAATATACAAATGTATAATATCACTGTGCGTATTATGCAAATAGATTTGACTACCCTACCCTTACTTGTTGAGACTTCACATTAAATGCATCAGACAGAAGATAAGGGAAACCTTTTCTACAAAAACAACTGGTTTTTACTGGAAAACTGATCTTAGCAGATTCTTTGCAGATCACACTATGTCACTGAATTCTTAAAAAAGTATTTTTTTTCAAACTTCAACATCGTTCAGTTTAGTAGGAGTAGGCTATACCTAATAAAAAATTATTCAAATGAATAAAAGATTTTAAAGTGGTTGTAAAGGCTATTTTTTTTTACCTTAATGCATTCTGTGCATTAAGATACAGTATAAAATCTTTCATCTGCTCCCCTACCCAATACTTATCTGAACCCCATCTCAATTCTGCGATGTGCATGAGAGCAAGGGCACTGTTCTTTCTCTTCCACTTCACTAAGCCCAGTGAGAGCAGTGGCAGCCATTGACTCCCACAGTGGTCAATCAAATCCAATGATGAGGGCGCGGGACTGAGCCACACTGTATGTGTCAATAGACACACACAGTGCTACTCAGGATCGAGCCCGCATGAGCTCCCATAGCAAGCTGCTTGCTATGGGGGTACTCAGAAGGCAGGAGGTGTGCCAGGAGCGCCGGCGGGGGACCTTAGAGGAGAACAATCGGGGCAATTTTTCTTGCACAGAGCAGGCAAGTATAACATATTTGTTATTTTTAAAAAATAAAAAGTAACCTGTACAATCACTTTCAATTTTGACCACAGACAGACTTTAAAGTGCTGCTTGTTATATGCACATTAAATTCTGACTGGTTGATATGGGCAACTACACTAAGCCCCCATTCACATTTCCCTTTGCCTGACTATGCTTTACTACAAAGAATCCCAATATTTCCAATTTCGCCTGTTCATAATTGTATGCTCAGTCGACCTACAATCAAAAATGTACATGAGGTTTTTTGAGCGTATTTAGACATGTTTGATCCCATAGACTTCAATGGGAAGGCCTGCAAGCATACGATATGTGCAGTTTCTCACCTGTAGAATTCCTCTTCACCTATAAAACTGCTCTTTCCCTTGCCCACCCAAGCCATGTCCAGCACAGGAAATGGATTCCTGAAACTTGATACATGTGCCAAAAGGCTTGTAAACCTTCTGTGATATGCCTGAAAAAAGCTTAAAAATCATCAGGAATATACCCTGCTCAGGTGTGAATGCGGTCTTAAAGTGGAGGGCCACCCTGAAAAAAAAAAATTACACCACAATCCTAAAAAAATGTAAAAAAAAAAAAAAAACATTTGAAAAAAAAAATTTTTTTTTATACTTACCTGAACCCTTGTTGCTAGGCAGTCTTCCTAATCTGCCTCTTCCTATTCCGTGGCGTGTTCTGCTCCTAGCTGAGGGGCCCCGTTGCCTTCTGGGAACTGTGTGTGTTCCGCAAGGCTCCACTGCCTGTTTCCCTTACCTAGGATGGTGGTGCAGGGACTCGAGGGACATCGCTGGCACCCAGAACAGGTAAGTCTACTTATTTAAAGTCAGCAGCTACAGTGTTTGTAGCTGCTGACTTTAAAAATTTTTTTTAGCTGGCCGCATTCCCGCTTTAAGCTGGGTACACACTATAGGAAAATGGAGAGAATGATCATCCGGTTTTCCTTGATGTTTTACAGCAAGTCAAAACTGAGGATGGTACAAAAATTCTCAAATGACAAAAGGCTTTTTTTGTTTATTGTTTCTGATCATGTGCAGTATTTCGTATACGATTTACACAATAAATGAAAATTGTTCGTTCTGCTCACGTATGAGAAAGATTTTGGAGTTTGTCCCTTTGGAAATGTTCATTTGGAAAGCCTGAATCGGATGTCGAAAGCTGTGCACACTACACGAAGATCGAACGATCGTGCCCCGTATGGAATTTTTCTTTCAATTTTCTTGTAGAGTATGCCTACCTTTAAAGTGAAACCTGAAATCCCCCATCATCAAAAAAAAAAAAAAAAGAGACCACAGACCACTTGTACAGAGTCAGACTCCGTAAATAATTCAGGTTAGCATCACAGAGTAACTCTGCCTGGCCATGTCTAAAGACAAGCACCATCGTGCTGCAACCGCATGTCATACACTCAGTTGCGGGGCGGTCCTGTTCGGGTGAAAGGTCTGCATTCGAAAGGCGCTGCTGCACACTGAGTGCGGCAGAGGGGACAACTTTTGCTGCGCCATGATGCAACACATTTCCGCCACGCCACGTTTACACTCCTGCATGCTGTCTTTGCAGCTTAAGGGGGAGAAGTTGGGAGGGACTGGTAAAAATTCAGCACTACCGCATATTTTTACAGCCCCCAACTACAAGTGCAAACAAAATCTTATGGAGAAATGAAAGCAAAGCAAAAATTGATCTCAAAATGCGCTGAAAACTAGAACATAGTTTGCCTGCGAATTGTAGTAGCAGTACTAGATTGCAAGCTTTAGGTGGGAATATTCCATAAAGTGCTGCAACATTTTCAACAAATGTAAAGAAAAAATATATTTATTACACGGCTACCGGTCTCAAGTTATTGCATCCAACGGGACATGGACATGCAGAAGTTTTTGGTCACTAAAATGCATGATCACAACATTTAGGCTGAAATGTTCAGTACAAGCATATACTGTATAGCCTGAATCCCCACGGAAGGATGGCTTTCTAATGTTTAACCTAGCAGGGGTCAGCTCCCTGTTCAGCAGGGGGGCAGTGAGGGCTAAAGGCAAAGGTCAGCAGATGGTCAAGCATACCTGTTTGTGTATATACTGTCCACTAGCACAGTGCTGCCAGATGGTGAGGTCTCCGTCTTAGATCACAACCATCACATCTGCTGGTCACAAGCCCCCACATACTACTTTACAGCAGTAAACTACACCTGCCCACACATGGGATCATCTTCGAGGAAACCACAGGGATTAATAAGCAAACATATAACACCTACTCCATCTGAAGAGAGGTGGAGACATTTATTAGTCTGATTTGGAAAAATAAACAAAAAGAAATCGCAAGAAAAAAACTAAAAAATCCGCACACGTCTGGTTGCATGCTAAGCTTATAGTGACCATTCACAGCACATATAAAGGAAAGGACTGACATACTGATTTGGAGAACTTGGCAACATAAGAGATACTACATTGATAAGCATTTCTGAGTGTCATAAGCAATCATTATGTGCACAGATTTAGTTTTACGCCACAAAATTGTAAATGATTGCTGTATTTGTTTGGTGACTCTAAGGCCTCATGCACACTGGACGTTTTTCAAAATGCCAGTAGAAAGCTGTAGCCATAGGTGTGCACAGCCTACTGCAGTAGGGTGTGCAACCCAAAGCTCAAATACATATGAACGCCACCTGCTGTCACAGGGAGCTCTGATGGTGGGAGACAGTTGATTGGGAGCATATTATGTTACATCCTAAGTATAGGTGTAATGTACAGTTAAACCTAGCCTTTAATATAAGGGGGGCACTTACACTGGCCACTGGCTCCCCAACCACCCAGCTGGTGCCACCCCTGGATAATGCTAATGCCCATGGGGTGATTAGGGTGTACCCAGGCATACCCTGTGCGCAGCCTATGGCTGTAGCGGTTTTTGCAGTAGCGTTTTTTTAGCAAAACTATACTCCACAAAAGCTTATGGTTCAAAAACTCTGATAAACGCCAAATAGCCACATTTTTCAGTGTTTTTTGGTGTTTTTAAGCTTTTATCAGAGTTAGTCACTAGTTCCGGGAGGTTTTTCCAGCCAGAAAACTCCCCTGACAAACAATGCATGGCCACAGGATAACATGCTGGGGAGTTTATTGGCTGCAGAAAAAAAAACATCTGAAGCCAAATACAGCAGCTGTAAAAATGTCCAGTGTGCATGAGGCCTCAATGTTACTGCTAAAATCAAAGAAAATATTTAAATCTAAAAATAAAAACAAATAAATCTATAAAGATTTAAAAAAATAAACAAAAATAACTCATATAGCAAATTCCCATGAGGATCAGTAATCTCAATGCTACTAAAGTAGTCACTTGTCAAAAGCTTTCTACAAAAAAAAAAAAAAAAAACTCTTATAGCAGCTCTGTCTTCATGACAATTAGGGATGAGCTTCGAGTAGAACTCATGTTCGATTCGAACATTGGCTGTTCGCCAGTTCGCTGAACAGCGAACAATTTGGGTGTTCGCAGCAAATTCGAAAGCCGCGGAACACCCTTTAAAAGTCTATGGGAGAAATCAAAAGTGCTAATTTTAAAGGATAATTTGCAAGTTTTTGTCATAAAAAGTGTTTGGGGACCCGGGTCCTGCCCCAGGGGACATGGATCAATGCAAAAAAGTTTTAAAAACGGCTGTTTTTTCAGGAGCAGCGATTTTAATAATGCTTAAAGTGAAATAATAAAAGTGTAATATTCCTTTAAATTTCATACCTGGGGGGGTGTCTATAGTATGCCTGTATAGGGGCGCATGTTTCCCGTGTTTAGAACAGTCTGACAGCAAAATGACATTTCAAAAGGAAAAAAAGTCATTTAAAACTACTTGCGGCTAATAATGAATTGCCGGTCCGACAATACACATAAAAGTTCATTGATAAAAACGGCATGGGAATTCCCCACAGGGGAACCTCGAACCAAAATTAAAAAAAAAAAAAAAAAAAAAAAAAAAGACGTGGGGGTTCCCCTAAATTCCATACCAGGCCATTCAGGTCTGGTATGGATATTAAGGGGAACCCCGGCCAAAATTTAACAAAAAAAATGGCATAGGGTCTCCACAAAAATCCATACCAGACCCTTATCCGAGCACGCAACCTGGCAGGCCGCAGGAAAAGAGAGGGGGACGAGAGAGCGCCCCCCCCCCCCCCGAACCGTACCAGGCCACATGCCCTCAACATTGGGAGGGTGCTTTGGGGTAGCCTCCCAAAACACCTTAAACCCATGTTGATGGGGACAAGGGCCTCATCCCCACAACCCTTGCCAGGTGGTTGTGGGGGTCTGCGGGCGGGGGGCCCCCCTCTGACGCACAGGGACTTGACGGGACTTCCCTGTGGCATTCCCCATGACGTCAGAGGGGGGCGCACAGGGAAGTCACCGTGCGTCAGAGGGGGGCGGGGTCACCAGGTGACCCCGCCTTCCGTTATTTAAGAACCATCAGAAGAGAAGCGTCACACAGCGGGAGCCTCCCATCATGGTGGATGCGGAGCGGTCCGAGAAGAAGAAGGGAAGAAGACACCGGCGCTGCGGAGGAAGATGCCGGACGAGAACACCGGAGGAAGAACCAGAAGAAGAAGATGGAGGAAGAAACCGAAGGAAGATAAAAGAAAAAAGCATTTAAATAAAGGAACTGTCAAAAACTCTCGTTTTTGACAAGTCTCGTCATTAACACTTTTTTTGTGAAATGGTAGGGGTACTTTAGTACCCCCTTACCATTTCACACAGGGGAGAGGGCCGGGATCTGGAGGTCCCCTTGTTAAAGGGGGCTTCCAGGTTCCGACAAGCCCCCCGCCCGCAGACCCCCACAACCACCGGGCAAGGGTTGTGGGGATGAGGCCCTTGTCCCCATCAACATCAAGGGGGCTTCCAGATTCCGATAAGCCCCCCGCCCGCAGACCCCCACAACCACCAGGCAAGGGTTGTGGGGATGAGGCCCTTGTCCCCATCAACATGGGGACAAGGTGTTTTGGGGGCTACCCCAAAGCACCCTCCCAATGTTGAGGGCATGTGGCCTGGTACGGTTCAGGAGGGGGGGCGCTCTCTCGTCCCCCCTCTTTTCCTGCGGCCTGCCAGGTTGCGTGCTCGGATAAGGGTCTGGTATGGATTTTTGGGGGGACCCCCGACATTTTTTTTTTTAATTTTGGCGTGGGGTTCCCCTTAAAATCCATACCAGACCTGAAGAGCCTGGTATGGAATTTAGGGGGACCACCCACGTCATTTTTTTTTTAATTTTGGTTCGGTGTTCCCCTGTGGGGAATTTCCATGTCGTTTTTATCAATGAACTTTTATCTGTATTGTCGGACTGGCAAGTCATTAATAGCCGCGAGTAGTTTTTAAATGACTTTTTTTCCTTTGAAATGTCATTTTGTTGTCAGACTGTTCTAAACATGGGAAACATGCGCCCCTTTACAGGCATACTATAGACACCTCCCAGGTATGAAATTTAAAGGAATATTACACTTTTATTGTTTCACTTTAAGCATTATTAAAATCACTGCTCCCGAAAAAACAGCCGTTCTTAAAACTTTTTTTTGCATTGATCCATGTCCCCTGGGGCAGGACCCAGGTCCCCAAACACTTTTTAAGATAATAACTTGCATATAAGACTTTAAAATCAGCACTTTTGATTATTCATGTTCGTGTCCCATAGACTTTAATGGTGTTCACGTGTTCGAACAAATTTTTCGCCTGTTCGCATGTTCTGGTGCGAACCGAACAGGGGGGTGTTCGGCTCATCCCTAATGACAATCAGTCCTCCCTTTGCTCCTAAAGAAGTAGACATGTGAAGGGCAGGGTTTGTAAGTTGTCATCACATTAGTCACATGCCTGCTTGTACCGAAGATAGGGTGGCTCCTTGCTGGGATGTTATGTAATTTCGGCAGTGCTTATGAGCACTCAATACATATAAGTATTTATGCTTAGATATTGTACCTAGTTTTAATAAAGCACAGTGAAACTTCACTATGTGGAGCGTCTTTGATTTAATCTGTAAGGTCTCATGCACACTGAGCATAACAAATGCTGCTTTTAGGGGCTTTTTTAATCTGCCTCTAAATGCCCCTCCATGTTAGCCTACGTGTCCATGCACACAGAGGTATTTAGAGGCAGGAAAATAACCCACTGCCAACACGTCCAGCAGCAGCGTTTTAGCAGAAAAAATGTTTAATACACATTAGCGCTAGGTGCAGCATGCGCTCAAATTATTATTCTGGCCAAAGAAATGAATTATCGCCCAAGCACTTGACGTGCCTAAACATTCATCAAGCATTTTTTCTACCAAAACACTGCTGCTTGGAGGTCTTATAATACACAGGAGTAAAAGGAGATACAAACCATTGTTACTGTGGGAATGGTTATATTCAAGTATTATTTGACCTTCTGTTTATTTGGGGGTTGTATCACTGGGTGAGCTATTTTTCAATTTCGGGTGGAGGAACAGTATGTTTGAAGCACAGGACAATCACAAGGATTTTTTTTCTATATCACAGTTATAGATAATGTACCTATCAGAGAAATAAAACTTTTTTTATATTACTTTTTATTATTAAAGTATAATATATATATATATATATTATAAAAGTAAAAAAGCAATATAAAAACTAGTGCGATATTTGACACGGTTTTTGATAAACTTATGCATCAATATCTGGTTCAGTGAAAGTAGTAGCAATTCTCAAGGAATGTGCTTCATCCTTGAAAAAAGTTGCTCACAAATGTAGGTGCTGCTGAAAACCGATGACATGAATAAGGTGCGATTGTGAGGAGTGGGATATTTTTCTTTGGGAAGATAAAACTTATAAAAGTCCATTAAAGAGACCCTGTCAAATTTTTCTTCGTCTGCATGTGTTCGCAAAGTGTAAACGCATTTTTACAAAAAAATTCCAAAAATAAATTAACATTTTTTAGGTAGGTTTACGATTTTGTGTTGTGCAGCATTCCTAGCCGTCTTGGGCCACAGGTTGGACACCCTTGTAATACAACAATGTCTCCAAAGCTATGAAATAAAGAGTGGTCTGGGTGAAGTAAAAAAAATAATTCACATTATAATTGAACAATAAAGAATTTTCCCAACAAAATGCACAGCTGACAAAGAAATGCCCAAAATAGTTTTTCCTGTAAAACTTACTCGCTCTACTGGCCTTGTTCTAATATCGATATGTGAATAGCCAGCAATTGTTTCCAGTATTCTACATTGCTAACATTCTCTGAAAAGGATTCATAATTCAGCCCTTATAGAAAGATGACCTTTATTAGGGTACCAAGTCTTTTGCAGTCCAGATATCAAGGGGTAAGCACTCCTGTGAAACTCCAGGGTTTCTTTATGTAGCCTTCATTTTACAGCTTAATTACACTGGCTGACATAAATCAATTATTTCGCCTGTTTTAAGCAACAATGCAGCTCATTCTTATGTGCTGGGTTTGTGGCCTTTGGTACCAAGAAGGCTTGCTCTTCAAAGTTTTATGACTGTGCAGTAAACACCTCTGCTTACAGAAGCTTCCCCAAGCATTAGGAGAGGAGGTTATGCTTTCTTGAACTTCTCCTGACCTCTGACTGCCCTTGTCCCTCTTCACCAGTTCACTGAGTGTGGTGGAGAGGGCAACATCTAGAAATGAACTTCGCCTGAACCTGCAACATAGCATTGGACTCCTGAGACCAGCCACGGAAACAATCCCTCAAATTTCCCATGTCATGGAGATAGAACTGGGGTGCAGTGTGCAGTTTGTCCGTGTATTTCTT